>NC_140127.1:56414689-56801646 GCF_964035555.1 Netta rufina
GTACAATATTCTTTATTTTCTAACTCCATTTATCACTAATGATGTATTTGAGGTGCAATTTTGTGTGATCCTTTAAGTATCAGTATGGATCTCTAAGTGGATAAATTAGGCTAATAGATTATAATAATCTGTAACAGAATCTGCAACATGAAGTTATAACTATTAATATTTTAAGTTCTTCCTTGAAAAACAAGAATATCAAACAACAATATAACTTGTTCATTTCATTCACAGTTACATAATGACCTATTAAATTGAAAGATATATCTCTAATTTATGCCTAGCCCATAAGTATATGCAGGATTATTCAGTTATTTTACTCATATAAAATATTTTCTGTGCATTCAAAAACTGTTCAAATAAAGCATCACTGGATGCTACTAAATCCATCTTTTTCTTTCAGTAAGTTTAAGAATTTCTATTTCACAATTCACTTAGGAAATTTAGTTCATAAACTTCACATTATCACTGTTTAGAGCAACATTCTCTATGATATTTTTAGTTTATTAAAATTATATTTTTTCCCCGTGGATTTAATTTTTTTTTAAAGGTAAGATAATCAACTTACTAAAGTAAGTTTTATCATCAAGTCTCATTTTTATTTTCTGTCTTCTAATTTTAAAACAGTAAAAATTAAGTCCACTGAAATATTAGGAGTTGAAAGTTCCACTATCCTCAACATATACAAGCAGCAATGCAGATTTTGTAACGAAGCAAAGCAAATACACATTTATATGTTTATTTATATAACATATCTATTATACTATGAATATGAATATGAAAACCAAATGAATTTATCAACATGAATAGATTATTTTCTGATTCTACCTTGATCACACAGGACACAAAGACAAATCTTAGCCTTACTCAAAAATTGCTTGCTGGTTTTTTTTTTTTTTTTTTTTTTTTTTTTTTTTTTTACATACCTCTTTCCTAGGGAAATTAAAATTGATATTTTATGTCACAAAGTAATGTTTATTGGCTCACATTATTTTAAATGACATTTTCAAGTTATTTCTTTACACCTTTTTCTATTTTACTGTGAGTAGGACTTTTCATTTAACAGACTATAATAATATGGTAACCTAACTTTGTAAGTGGTCTGAATTAATGTGAGACTGCAAATTATTTGTATATGTGAAATTATTTCTTTGTGTGTTTATTAACTTACAATTGTCAGAATTAAATTGTGATTATGGAAGTAAATTTCAGTTTCCTTGGAAATCTTATAAAATGTTGTCAATCTAGACTAATCTAAATATTGTTGTACTCTTAGGAAATATCACCACCTTCCTCTTCTAATTTTTTCTGTATCAGTATTGAGTCTATCAAACTACCTATGCCTCATAACCTCATATGGACCTTTGGGGAACCCAGTTATTAACTTTTTTTTTTTTTTTTTTTTTATGCTGCAAATTGATATTTATTCTTATCTTTTGTTTTCTGTATCTAAATCTGTTTATAAGCCATCACAGTATTTTACTTTTTATGATGTGACTAGGAAGCTTTAGAAAAAGCTTTTTGTTAAAGGCTTCCTAAAGGTCAAAAAAATTTTATGAACCTGTTCCCTTTTGTCTGCTGTTTTAATAGATTACAGGGCTTGAATTTCCTTTGCAAAAGCCATGCTAGTTTATCCTGCTTGTAATGAGTTTACTGAGGTGGTTTACAGTTCAGGATTTAATAATGGCTTCAACTTGACATCTGGGATGTCAAGGCTAGCAAATATAAGGGGGCTGGGAGCTGCAGGGCATCTCCATGGGGTGGACAGCAGGGCAGAGGCCTCACGAGCAAAGGCTCATCCCACCACTCCTAGCAGGGAGCAAGACAGACCAAGCTGAGGCAGCTGGAGGAAGCCCAGAGACCAGATCATCAAAAATGTCCATAGAGACAAAGCAGGTCTGAGATCAAGCCAGGAACTGAGTCCATGTGTCAGGTTTATGGTCTGTATCAGTGGGGGTACATGATCAGGCACAGAGATATTGCTGCAATGCAGATGCAAAGCAGCTACGTGGGGCAAAGAGCCTCAGTTTAAAAGCTGCTTCCACAGAAGAGTGGCATAGGGAAGCAGGCACTGAAGTCTTCTGCAAAGCTCCCTATCCTATGTTTCCTATGAAGCTTCACAACACTTCCTATCTGTTTGCCTTCAGTGCAGTCAGCTAAACTGCTAAAAGTGTGTGAGTGAACTAAGGATTCACACAGAAGTGGAGTAAAGCTTACCCACCTATATGAATGCAACCCTACCTAATATATTTTCATTAAACTTTATATTGGTATGAACACTTAGATTACTGAACGCTTATATGAATTTAAAGCAATAAAAAAGTAAAGGCTTGCTCTTGAGGAGAAGTGTCAGAGGATTCCTGAGTGTATGGGAACTAATTTAACTCTATTCATTTAAAGGGAAGCAAAGACAATCTGAGAAATGCATCTGTGTAAAATGTAGAAATTTCATTTGACAGTACAGGCTGCTAAGCCATTGCTATCTTTATAAGTTCTTTTAGATTCTTTGCAACTTTTTTATCTCCATCTCTTTCCCTAATTTCCAGGGTAACAAAATGTAGCTAATATTGGATTTCATTATTAGTAGTAGTAATAGAAGCAACAGTGGCACCAGCACCAGTTGCCAAGTGTGAAGAAAAGTATGAGGTTTGTGAGGTCTCAGGGGATGTCTGAGGGGGTTTCTACTCTCTTGGGCTGTGTGTGCTGTGTGTGTGGAGGCACTGGCCAACAGGCCACTGGTCTCATGAGAGGGCCTAGTGAAAGTTGGGCAGAGATGGCAGATTGCAGCCAGTTCAAATGATGTGAAACCTCATATACACACCCCTAGGTACCTCCAGTGACCAGAAGTGCTGTAATCAGGGCCGCAAACAGGGATGCAGTTAGGTCACTTTGTGTTGCAGTTTGCACTGATAGTTGCGCAATACTAGCAGTACACTCTGTCAATCCATCAGTAAGATGTGCTGCTCTGCTGGCCTTCTCTGCTCACCAGCAGGCATGGGCTGCAGTCTTGACAGCCTCCTCAAAAAATTTCAGTGCATAAAACAATAGCCTGTTGGGTGTGTGGCAGCAAGGAGGCACAGACATGGTGACCACTTGACAGAAAGACATGCCCTTTGCTTCCATTCCTCTGACCCCCAGTGGAACCACCTGGATGGAGTTCCAGGCAGGTGTCGTGGTTCCGCTCGAGTGGGCAGCCGAGCTCCACCACAGCCGCTCTCTCACTCCCCCTCCTCAAAGAGGAATGGGGAGAAAATATGTGAAAAGGGCTCAAGGATTGAGATAAGGACGAGAAAATCGCGCAATAATTATTGTAACGGGCAAAACAGACTCGGCATAAGGAGATAGTAAGATTTATTGCCTACCACTAACAAGCGAGAGAAGTGAGAAAACAAAGAAAAAAAAACAAAAGCACCTTCCCCCCATCCACCCTCTTCCATCTCCTCCCCCCGAGCGGCGCAGGGGAACGGGGGAATGGGGGTTATGGTCAGTCTACAGCACTTCTTCTCTGCCGCTCCTTCTCGGTCACTCTCGTCCCCTGTGCTGTGGGGTCCCACCCACGGGATGCAGTCCTTGATGAACTGATCCGGCGTGGGCTTCCCACAGGCAGCAGCTCTTTCAGAACTGCTCCAGATATGGGTCTGTACCACGGGGTCCATCCCTCAGGAGAAAACTGCTCCAACCTGGCTCCCCTACGGGCAGCAGCTCCTGCCGGGTCACCTGCTCCTGCGTGGGCTCCTCTCCACGGGCTACAGGTCCGGCCCGGAATCTGCTCCGGCAGGGGTCTTCCACAGGCGGCAGCCTCCGTCGGTGCAGGGCCACCTGCTCCACCGTGGTCTCCTCCACGGGCTGCAGCGTGGAACCCTGCTCCACCGTGGTACTCCATGGGCTGCAGGGGGACATCCTGCTTCACCATGGTCCTCACCACAGGCCGCAGGGGACTTCTGCTCCGGCGCCTGGAGCACCTCTCCCCCTCCCTCTACACTGACCTTGGTGCAAGGCTGTTCTCTCGCTCCCTTGAGTCTCCCGGCTGCTGTGTGGCGCAGCGTTTTTTCCCTGTCTTAAATATGCTCTCACAGAGGCGCAAAACAACATCGCTTATTGGCTCGGATCTGGAAAACAATGGGGCCCTTCCCAAACATGGGGCAGCTTCTAGATCTTTCTCACAGAAACCACCCCTATGGCTCCCTGCTACCAAAACCTTGCCACGTAAACCCACTACAGCAGGTCATGTGGCCACCCAGCTTTCAGGCTGTGGGGTATGCCTGGGGTGCTCTCTGAGGTGGAGGGCAAGAGCAAACACACATACATGCCCAGGTAGATAGATTAATTGGTGCCTGGTGGCCAACCTTCAAGAAAAGTCGGGGAGACTGAGAAGCATATGAGAGTCCAAAAAGGTGATAGATCAATGGAGCCATGCTCTGTCATCTTCAGTATGAACATGCTAACCTATCATGGTCACTACTGAGGCAGTCCTGGCATCTGATCTGCATCAGGATAAAGGCAACAACTTGATGGATACTGAGGAGTGGAAGCAAATTACTACTGTGTGGAGCTGGAAGGTGAGTCCTAACTTCCCACTCAGCTTCCATTACTGCATAAGTATGAGGCTATGGGTATTGGCAGAGAGGGGATATGACAAGAAGGAAGAAGAGGCATCCATGCAAGTTCTCTCTGCAAGGTTAGATCAGTGGGAGAGGGGGATACCAATAGAACACTGAGGTTAAGCCAAGGCACAGTATTGCACCATCTGAGGGTGGCAAGGCTAATGGGAGCATCTATGCCACTCCAGGAAGCACTGCAGCTTGGCTGAACAGAGAACTACTGAAACTAGGGCAGAAAAAGAGAATATATGACCCCATCCACCCAGGAATTTTAGAAGTGATCATGGACCGGACAGAAGGCAAAGATTTTGGAATATCGTTGGAGGAGGAAGTGACATGGACTGAAGAGGCCCCACTCTATAATAAACTACCAGAAAATGAGAAATAGTATTCCCTGTTCACCGATAGGCCCTGATGTATTGTGGGAAAGCATCAGAGGTCCAATGTGTACCTCAAGAGGATTTGATTTTGGGTGAGAATAGCTAATGTTTTGAATTTCATGATGTTAATTGCGATGTAATACTGTATGCCATCACTACTATCATTGCTATATGTCATATAAGAATGAATCATGCAGATTACTGAATGAAGAATGAATTTTGATGGAATAGAGCAAAGTACAGCAGTGATGGAACCAGAACTGGTTTCAGCATGCAATAGTTCAACAACACAGAACATCTCTCCAGCCCTGAATGACTGTTTTGACAGATGGAGCCCAAAGTCATGGACTAAATAAATTCATAGGACATATTAGAGGGATAGTACATAGAAGAAGGGAATGATAACTGTGTGTATATATCAAAAGACAGGAAAAGTAGCAATTAATTGGGAAGTATTGGAAAGTGTGGGACTAGAGCATGATATAGATGGTATGGAATAAGAGGTGGATATTGTCCTGGTTGCAGCTGGGATAAAGGTAATTTTCTTCCTAGTAGCTGGTATGGTGTTGTATTTCAGATTTAGGATGAGAATAATGCTGATAGCACACTGTTTTTATTGTTGCTGAGCACTGCTTACACTAAGTCAAGGACTTTTCAGTGTCTTGTGCTGCCCTGCCGGCAAGGAGACTGGGGGTACACCAGAAACCAGAAGTTGTGAGGGGACACAGCCAGGACAGCTGACACAGACTGGTCAAAGGCATATTTCTTACTGTATAACATCATGCTGAACAAGAAAACTGGGAGGAGTTGGCCAATGGCAGCGGGGAGAGCATTGCTCAGGGGCTGGATGGGCATCATCTGGTCAGTGGTATGGAACTGCATTGTGCATCACTTTTTTATTCTTTTATTATTATTATTATTATTATTATTATTATTATTATTATTTTCTTTTCTTTTCTTTTCTTTTTTTCTTTTTTTTTTTTTTTCTGTCCCATTAAATTGTCTTTATCTCAATCCAAAAGTTTGACCTTTTTTCTGATTCTCTCCCCCATTGCACTGGTGAGAGTGAACAAAAGGCTGTGCAGTGCTTAGCTGCCTTCGGCTAAGCACACAGAACACTGTGTTCATCTAGTCTGGAGAAAGGAGTCTAAGAGGTGACTTCATCGATCTCTACAGCTTCCTGAGGAGGGGAAGGGGAGAGGGAGGTGCCAGTCTCTCTTCCCTGTTAATCAGTGACAGGACGCATGGGAACAGCACAAATCTGTACTAGGAGAGGTATAGACTGGGCTTTTGGAAAACTTTCTTTACTGTCATGATGGTCAAACACTGAAGCAGACTTCCCAGTGAGGCAGTTCATGTCCTGTGCCTGCCAGTGCTCAAGAGGCATTTAGATAATGGTTTAATAATATGCTTTAACTTTAGGTTAGCCTTGCAGTGGTCAGGCAGTTGGACTCGATGATCCTTGAATGTCCCTTCCAACTGAACTATTCCATTCCTTTCCATTCCATTCCATTCCATTCCATTCCATTCCATTCCATTCCATTCCATGTTCTGCATTGATAGGGATGGTAACTTGAAGATAACTTGCAACTTCTCTTCAAAGACTAGCTATCTTCCTTGGAAGCTGATTTATTTGCTTGTAATTATCTGGAAAGATTGATTGGATGTTACTTGAAAATTGGTGATCATTTAGTGCAAAGGTAGTAACAAAATGATTCTGTGATTTAGATTAGAAGAGGATGCAATGAATGATACTGTATTCTCTGAAAGACTGTCCCGAGCACAATAAAGTTTCTGGAGAAGAAGAAAGAAAAAAATCTCAATATTTTTGGTTCCATACTTATTGTGCTAGCTATGGAATATCTATGTAAATTTGGGCTAGCTGTATGTGTCTCATAATATAGCACTCTGGAAGGAAGAAGTGTCAAAAAGTAGTACATACTTTATTAGAGGTGTGGGAAAACTTTGCATTTAAAGAACATTAATGTTTGGAGTAAGTTCTGGAGGAAAAGAACAGTTAGATCTGGAAGCACTATTACTGCAAAAGTGTAAGTTTTATCTTTTTTTTTTTTTTTTTTTTTTTCTCCTCAGCAGAGAAAACTCAATTGGGTCTATAACAAAATTATAGCAACATATTCAGTTGTCCTTATGAATGAAAAAGGTTGCAAAGAATAGTAAATCTGTCTTTATATTACACACAAAAAAAAAATATTATCAGAATTTAGGATAACTTCCAAATTGGGGAATAGTTTTCTCCTTCTCTCCTTTTATTAGAGATTTACTTTTCCGTCTGGAATATCTGATATTAACCACAGCTGGAAAACATAGCTTAAATAATCTTCCAGTATGATGCAACATAGCTGTTCCTGTATTACTCTCTCACCCTCAAAAGTTTCTCTTCCTTCACTTGTAAAACAATTCTAAGGAAAGAAAAAGCATCTGAGATTTAAAGAAAACTTAAGGCACTGCATCATTTCTAATTTTGTCCTTATATTGGTCTTCTTTCTCCAGAAATAATCAGCAGTATTCATTCTTCTCCATTTGGATTGTTTTATAGATTTCCCAGTATCTATCTACATTGAGAAAGAGCTTATGTTTGGGTCTTGGAATCTAGTAGCTAGTGAATCAGCTAAAAACTTATTTGGTATTTCATCTAGTGACAGAAGACTCTCTTTTAAATTAAGCAGAATATAAGAATCTTGTGTGTGTCTTAGTAATTTCAGGGTGCCAGCTAAGTTTCTCTGACTTTGATGTGTGTCAGAGGATTTTCCTTGCTAATGAAGCAAGGTCACTAGAAGACATTTTAGTAAATTAAACAAAGGCAAGGGACACTTCCAGTGTCTGAAACTCTGCAGTTTGTACTTTGAAGCTACAATGATCCCTGAAATGCTTTTGCTGTGCTACAGCAGTTGCTCAAACAGTTCACTGGCACAGTTGTGAAGCTAACATATGTCAGATAATATCCCCTAATGGCAGTCACCTGTTTTGGAGAGTAAGAAAGTTGAACAATGTTAACGTGAGATGTTTCCATATTAGGCCCCGGCATCAGAAGTTGATCCCAGCCATGTTTAGCTTTGTAGCACAGATGTAGCATCATGTCTATGTCTTTTGAATACCAGCAGACATCCTGTGCTTCTGGCTATCAAAAATATTTCACATAGCTATATTTTTGGATTGCCTACTCAAAGACAAAGGAAAAGAATGCTTAAGACTTAGCCAAATAACTTTTAGCCTCATAAGCAAATTGAATTACTATTTAAGATTTAAAAGATTTGTTTTCCCTAATGGTTCTTATGATAGGCTGGTATACATTTCATTGGACTTGAATAAGAAGACTGTAACAGTCACACAGTCCTTTAGCCTTTGTAAAAGGTTCCAGATGCATTTGTAGTTTATATCTTACTCTGAAAGTAACTTGGCTTAATAATAATTTCTTCCTTTCTTTATTTGTTATTCTCTAATGCAGGCAAGAGAGTGTTTAGCCTTATTTACAGCAAGCCACAGTTTTCTTTTTATCTGAAAATACTAATTACATTATAAATAGTCTGAGCAATTTTAGTATGAGGTTTATACCAGACAGTCAATGACTGTCTGTGCTTGGCTGAGATATTAATGATTTAGTAAATCATTTTGAGGCCCAGTTCTCTTCCTCACTAAGAAATGTTCAAACCCCACATGTATTTTTTTTTTTATCACATGTAGTTCATCATAGTAGTTTTATCACTTTGTAGTTCACATTCACAAGATCTGTTAATCATATTTCTAACAGTTGCATAGGTAAGATAACATGAATATATATCGGATAAGGTCAGACATGATGGTAACCATTATATTAACACAATTATGATTTAAGGAATTTAACCACTGCTTCCAGATCTGTGTTTTGAGGGACACAATTAAACCTCCTACTTTTTTAACTAATCATCTTTAGTAGGACACATTTCTGATTTTTTACATACTTTCCATATGCCTAGTTGCAATTTAATTAAGAAACCGTTCCTGTATTTATTTGTGCTTGTGTGCTTACATATCAACCTTGTGACACAAATCAAGCTTTGATATGTTAGACTTTGATTTTTTATTTTTTTTTCCCATCCTAGGAAGGTGGTCATAGCAATGAGCCTGCCAGAGTTCAATAAGTTTTTGGATAATGCTCTCAGACACAAGGTCTGATTTTTTGGATGGTCTTTGGAGACCCAGGAGTTGGATTTGATAATCCTTGTGGGTCCCTCCCATCTTGGGATAGTCTATGATTCTACGATTTTTTTTTAACTTTCTTCATAAAGTGAAACAAATGATTCATTATAATACAAAGAATGACATTTTAATTTATCACTTTTATTTCTGATGGGAAAATCTGTTAATGATTAACTAAAATATGTTGTATAATCAGGAATAGAAAACAAATTGATGCTACTTATCTGACCAAGTAAGACTTGCAGTTGAATTTCATAAACCTGAATACTGTTCTAGAGTCAGACATCACAGATTCAGATGAGAGCTAAATATTATATAATTATTACTACCTTCTTTTATGCAATATAGAGCACTTCAAATGTAAGAAAGACAATGTAAGTTCTCTCCTCTGCATCTGAAGAATTTAATCAGTTACTAGCAAAATTCTCTTAGCAGTAGATGCCTAACCACCAGCTTTAAGGGGAGCTCACATGTTTGCTCATCTTGCATGAAATAATTGAACACTGATTGCTTCACAGCAAAAGATGAAATGTGAATTCAAGTGTCTAGACTTCTTTTTGGACCATTTTTCATCCGACTTTCAATCACTTTACAAATGAAAAATTAACATAAAAAATCAAATAGCTGAAAGATTCCATTCTGGTGGGACATGACTCTTTCTGACATTTGTCCAATGACTGCTTAATGCTAAATACATAAAGAACAGGGACTGGGATCCTGTATCTCCACTTCTAACCTGAAACTAAACTGTAGAGTCACAGTCCTACTTGCATATGTATCTGCATATCTTCTATTCTTTTCAATACACTAGCAGAGTTTTGAGAAAATTATAATCTTGCTTCTTACCACAAGTACAGTAGTAGATGGAGTACTGGCGAGAAATTTGGGTTTGAATTTTCTTAGTTCTAGGAAAATCTAAAGTACACCATATGCAGCTTTCTAACAATTGGTTTATCACATAAATAGGGATAGCAGTGTCACTGAAACACTGGTTAGTTTCCGCAAGTAAGAGGAGACCGACCTTACTTAACAGATGAATATGTAAACACAGAACTTTTAAAAACATTATTTGGAGTTTGATATCTCAATTTTGTGTAAACCACGTTCTCTGTAACTAAATCCCTATTTTCTTTCATGTATGTAGGTCTTACTTTTCAAAAATGCAGTACTGATTCTAGCATATATACATGCATTTATTTCCTAAGTCTTACTGCACACACTCATAAATTATCTAACTAGGGCATTTTATAAATTAAAGCAAAACAAAACAACACAACAACAACAAACAAACAAAAACCCAAAATATTTCAGTAAAGAATATGCAATTAAGTGACGCCTATGACTTTAGTGTATGATACATTATGTGCTTTTTTTTCATGCTATGGATAATGCTTCTGACAGTACTTTCATAAATCAGTTATTTATTAAATTATATGCTCAATGTGCTCCAGTTTCTCTGATATTGCTTTGCATTTAAAATTCAGATAAATTATGTAAGCTACTGCAAATATCTTCAAATAATAGTTGATCAGCTGATACTATTTATTTATATATATGTATATAAACTGATAATCAATTACAGAGAATCTTCACTCATGAGAGAGAGGGCTAGTTAATTTGTAAGACTAATTATTCTGTCTTTGGATGAGGAAGTTAATCTTTTTAGTGAACCTTTAAATATTGTTACATTGTTATACAAAATAAAATTTAGCAATTAGTACAGTGTGTGAGGTAAGAAGTCCATATCATTACATATTTCTGTATGAGAAGAAACAGACTTTCTCAGAATTAATCAAATGAGCTAAGAAATTATTACAGATAATTATAGGCATCTAGAGATGTGAGACTGCTAGCAATCAGACACTTGTAAGACTAAGAGAATAATTACATCTTGTGGTTTGCCTTAGAAAGGATTAAAAAATATTCTACCAAATTGTAACAGTTAAAATTATTTTACTGCTTATTAATGATCATTTGGAGGGCAAGGGAAATGAAATGATTCACTAGTCTTTCTAAAAGACTATGCAGAATTTTCTAACAAAGTATCACTGCATGATTTTAGAGCAAGGAAATAATAATAAAAAAATTGTAAAAGGAAAGTTCAGTATTTTTCATTAGCTTCAGTTTAAATCCTAAACTGCCTATAAAAAGAGTTTGTGATAAAAATGTGACCTGAAACTTAAATAGATTAAGAAAGACTCATGTACTGCTAAATTATATGTATAGTAAATTCCAGATATTGGTAGTACTGAAAAGCTGGGGGGGGGGGGTATCTAACTATTCTAGATTGATCAGGAAGATTACTCAGTGAGGCAAGAGTGTCTTCCCAAGGCAATCAGCTCTGGCTCAGGCACATTCTGCATTGGAACAGGGAACTGTAGTGTGCAGGGGGGCTCTTGCATCAGGGAAGCCGCAGTGGCTGGAGAGAGCTGCCAGGAGCCAGCAGCCCTCATGAGAATGGTTGAAGAGGCTTAGGCAGGGCCAGGAATACTGTGATGCTCTGGGACTGAAAAGAGGAGACATGACATGACATGAGACCTGTACTTTCATGTACTCTCATGTACTCTGTAAAAGACAGCTGTACAAAGCTGGACCAACCAACCACCTGTATTGGAAACAGTGCAAAAAAAAAAGAAAAGCATGAAGAGTGTTAGGAATTAAAGATTCTTCACTGTGAGGCACTGAAGCACCGATTTGCCATCCAGACAATTTCTCTAGAGAGGTTTGCTGCCTGCCAGTGGTCCACATTCCAAATATTATGACGAGGCTACCAAGGCTGCTAAGGTCAGAGGACTAACTAATTTCTACTCTTTCATATATGGTTGAATGAGGTGGCAGGTGGCAATGAGGAGACTCTGAAATATCAAAAGAGAGATTATACCCCTCAGAAATATGTTGAAAAGATCAGGAGCACTGTCAGTGTGCTCCTCTATTCACCCAGTTGGAGACTGGGACCCAAGAAGAAGGAGATGAATGAATCAGGCAAATGATTGGTTGGGTGCCTGGTGCCACACTCAGGGTTTTGAGTTCTGTGATCTTGGACACACCTTTGAGAGACTGTGTGTGTTGACACTGTACGGGGTGCACCTGACCAGGCAGGACAATAGCATTCTGGGCAGCAAGAACCTCCTGTGCAGCAAGGACCTGCTTCCTCTAAGGAGGTTCTCTGTGCTGGAGGAGGGACACACATGGCTGCATCTTTTGGGTGATCCATGTTGGGGCAGGGACACCCCCGAAGGGACTGTGGCCAATGGATAATACATACCAGAGCAGGGGATTGGTAAGAAGCAAGGAGTAGTAGAAAGAAACCTCTGCACATTGCCCCAACCTCCTGCACCATCTGTTTCCCAACCAAATGGATTTGGAGAAACTGAATGTAGTGTGAAGTGAAAATAAGAAGAGTTGAGGCAAAGAAATAGAGAGGAGAAGTGTTGGTCTGAAGCTGAGCCTGGGAAAGAGGTAGGAAAGGTGCTTCCCTAAGTGTTTGTTTAATCTTCTCTTTTGTGTTTCTGAATACCCAAATGAGTAATTTAAACTTTCTAATAATTGGCAATAAATTTAATTAAGTGAAATTCCCTGAGTTGATATTGTTTTGCTTGTGACAACAGGCAGTGGTGGCCAAAGTTAGCACACAGTGCCACTCATTAGGCAAATCTATAGTGCTGAAGCAAACGCAAGGCTGAGCCAGGAATGAGTCAGGATCATGTCTGACTGAAAGTGAGCAGGACTAGAAACAGGCTGATTTTCAGGGAGGTTCATGGTAGTGGGGAAAGGATGAGGCTAGGAGGGGATATCAGCCTGTATGATCAGGCCCAGTGAGGGGAATTAGGATCAGATTCAGCTCTGGAATGGCTGGGCAGGGATGTGAGGGCACAGGAAAGACTGAGGACAACCTGGGACATCGGCCTACAAATCAGGTCCAGCTCACAAGACAGAGCAAGGATGTGGTGGAGCTGTCAGTTTAGCCAATCCTTTGTCAGTCTTGGGGAGATGCTAAGAAGTTAAGATGTTAACTGGAGTGAGAAGAAAGATGACAGTGATTGGAAAACATAGAAAATAATACCCAAATGGCACTGAAGAAGGTTGTTGACAGTTCCCTGTGATCCCACCTCTTCCCTGCTTGAGGCAGACTGGCGAATCATAGAATAGAAGAGAATCATAGAATCATTGAGGTTGGGAAGGACCTTCAAGATCATCAAATCCAGCCATCAACTTGACATACCAACCTCAACCTTAGAATATACAAGGACATGGAAGGGATGAACATAACAACTGAAGAAATATATTTTTAAATTTTATTGTACAGCAATTAATAGTACTACTATTAATGAGACTTTCTGCATTCATTTAGACTGTGATTGATGGTATTATTATTGCTTGCTTTATTGTGATGACATTTTTCACTTTCAATGAACAATGAACTGTTTACCATATACATATATACCATATACATATATACAATATTTATGATACATTTCTTCTTGCACATACTTTTGATTTTGAATCTAACAATAAGAACACTTTTCTATACTTTTGATCACTCTTGTTTCCATTATTTGAACCTAAATGAGGAGAGTGAAACAGAATTTTATCCAGCATTCAAAATGTAGGAGAATATTGGATCTGTATGGTGGAAAAAGTATGACATTATATTATGTTATGTTATGTTATGTTATGTTATGTTATATTATATTTTATGTTATTTTATTTTATTTTATTTTATTTTATTTTATTTTATTTTATTTTATTTTATTTTATTTTATTTTATTTTATTTTATTTTATTTTATATTTTTAACTAAATCATAATACCTGATTTGCTTTTATGACCACTAAACACTGAGTTAATATTTTCATAATTCTTTCTTTCATAACCCTGAACAATCCTTCTGAGTGGTGATTGTCAGCTCAGAGTTGATAATTTGTTATGAAAAGTTAGAACTGTTTATTCCCATGTCTTTAATCTCATGTTTAGTCATATTGAACTTCATCCGCCATTTTATTACCTACTGTCTATGAGATCCTCCTGCAATTACTCACAATCAACCTTTATCTTTACTTTCTAGAATAAATGCCTGTCATCAACAAACTATCACTTTGCTACTTGTCCTTTTACTAAGCCATATATGAATATTTTCACAGGTCATGTGACGGTTAATGCACCGCCAACATCATATGTAGGCTACCAGTAGACGACTTCTCTTTCCAGTGAGAACTGAATTCACAGAATCACAGAATCACAGAATTTTCTAGGTTGGAAGAGACCTCAAGGTCATCGAGTCCAACCTCCAACCTAACGCTAACAGCCCTCCACTAAACCATATCCCTAAGCTCTACATCTAAACGTCTTTTGAAGACTTCCAGGGATGGTGACTCCACCACTTCCCTGGGCAGCCTGTTCCAGTGCCTCACAACCCTTTCAGTGAAGAAGTTCTTCCTAACATCTAACCTAAAACTCCCCTGGCTCAACTTAAGCCCATTCCCCCTCGTCCTGTCACCAGGCACGTGGGAGAACAGGCCAACCCCCACCTCGCTACAGCCTCCCTTGAGGTACCTAAAAAGAGCAATAAGGTCGCCCCTGAGCCTCCTCTTCTCCAGGCTGAACAAGCCCAGCTCCCTCAGCCGCTCCTCGTAGGACTTGTTCTCCAGGCCCCTCACCAGCTTCGTCGCCCTTCTCTGCACCCGCTCAAGCACCTCCATGTCCTTCTTGTAGCGAGGGGCCCAAAACTGAACACAGTACTCGAGGTGCGGCCTCACCAGAGCTGAGTACAGGGGGACGATCACCTCCCTAGCCCTGCTGGTCACGCTGTTCCTGATACAAGCCAGGATGCCGTTGGCCTTCTTGGCTACCTGAGCACACTGCTGGCTCATATTCAGCCGACTATCCACCATCACTCCCAGGTCCTTCTCTGCCTGGCAGCTTTCCAACCATTCCTCTCCCAGCCTGTAGCTCTGCTTGGGGTTATTGTGCCCCAGGTGCAGGACTCGGCACTTGGCCTTGTTGAACTTCATGCAGTTGACGTCTACCAGTAGACGACTTCTCTTTCCAGTGAGAACTGAATTCCTACCTTCATTTCTTATCTTTCTGTCAATAACCTAATCTTGAGAAGAGTTTTATGTCATTTCCACTCAGTTTCTTTAGAAGCATTTGGTAAGGGAGATTTCAGTTTTTGGAAACGTAAGCAGGCTTTATGCATGAGCCTTTGCCAGTTTAATGTCCCCCATGTTTTGTCAGAAGTTTTACATTTCTAATAAAAACAAAAACAAAAAAACTTCCTCCATTTTTTTTTTTTCCACACTAACATTTTGCATGTCAAGTATGTGTTTCACCAGGGTAACCAAAAGATGTATAATGTACAATCCTGTAAAATTATTGAAACCTTAAGAAATGCTACTGCTCTTCATAAAATGTTTTGTACAGAAGGATTGTTACTAAAGCACTAAACTTAGTAAGTAATTTAATAAAATTTAGAGGAGACCAAGGTGAAGGAGTACTATCTGTCACCCCTGCTTACTTAGCTGATATGTATACTGGTAAGATTCAGGATAGAACTACTTTTCTTTTATGTTCTATTTGTCCCTTGCGATGTGTATTTCAGCTAGTAGAGGCACAAATCCTTAAATTTAGCTGTGGAAGATTGTTCTCATATGCCATACAGTGTTTTATGCAGCTAGTTCTTTCCTAGATGTAAAATGATCAAACACCATGATGTCCTTTACATATGTACAGATAAGCTGAACAACAGAAAAGAAGAAGCATGATGTTTACAAATATTTTAAGACATAGCCAATACAGAAGAAAACAGCATACTCAAAAGTCTTTGCTACTCCACCTCTACTCTCATTTAATAGGCTGTGCAACTGCAAGTTTCATCAGCATCATTTTGAAGGGTATCATTATCAAGTCCACAATAAAAACATTGTGCTCGGAAACTTCAGATTTTATCCTTCACATCTCTATTTAAACTCTGGTTGCTTCTCATAATGTACATGTATGTGTGTTTTCTGGATGGCTCTCCTGGAAATGGCTCCTTTGCATCTTTGGTAGTTCTATCATTTTACATGAGCTGAAAGGAACTAGATAACTTTTACAACTTGGTTAAGTATCTAGTTGGTATGAGCCAACTAGGAGTATCTAGTTGGTATGAGCCAGTTGGTAGGAGCAGCTGAGGGAGCTGGGCTTGTTCAGCCTGGAGAAGAGGAGGCTCAGGGGCGACCTTATCGCTCTCTATAGGTACCTCAAGGGAGGCTGTAACGAGGTGGGGGTTGGTCTGTTCTCCCACGTGCCTGGTGACAGGATGAGGGGGAATGGGCTAAAGTTGCACCAGGGGAGTTTTAGGTTAGATGTTAGGAAGAACTTCTTCACTGAAAGGGTTGTGAGGCATTGGAACAGGCTGCCCAGGGAAGTGGTGGAGTCACCATCCCTGGAAGTCTTCAAAAGACGTTTAGATGTAGAGCTTAGGGATATGGTTTAGTGGGGACTGCTAGCGTTAGGTTGGAGGTTGGACTCGATGATCTTGAGGTCTCTTCCAACCTAGAAATTCTGTGATTCTGTGATTCTGTGAGCCTTGTCCTTTGCTTTCTCAGCCATAGAAAAGTCTTCTTCAATAAAAACAGAGTTTTAATAAATAGATTCTTAATCTATTCTAATATTTAAAAATAGGCTTCCCTTTAACAGAAAGGAGGAAAACAGTGGTGTTGCTCTCTCTTTATGTTCTTATTATTTTATATATTAGTAACTGAGTTGTTTGTAGGACATTTTTATGTACTTTCTAGGGGAAACATAGTCTCTTTGTAATTTGGGCACTAGTGCCTAAATAAGAACAGGATTTTTTTTATAGAATAATGCTAATAATAAAAAAGTAAATTAGGAAATATCAAGAACACATCATCAATTTAATTTAAAGCTCAAAACCAAGCTATTGACAAACCCACAAATCTCTAGCTTAGCAAAGATTTAAATGCTTTCACCGATTCTAATGTAGCTTATGTCTCAGGGAGACAACATTTGAATACTGAACATATATTCCATGCAATTCAGACAACTCTTGCTTTCTTGCAACATAATTGACAGAGGGCTGTGAGGAAAATTTTGTATGAAGATTGTTTTAACTTAATGAACCTTGTGAGTTGGATATGATGAAGGTGAAAAAGTTGGATATGATGAAGGTGAATGTGAAGAGATTAGAAATAAAATATGAGGTTTTGAAATTTTCTAAGCCTTCTCAGTGAAAGGCAAAGATGTGCCATCAAGTAAGTGTTTCATCATGCAAATGGTGAAGGGGGTTATCTCAAGCTTAAACAGAAAAAAAATCTCCTTCTTTCCTCTTCCTCTTCCTCTTCCTCTTCCTCTTCCTCTTCCTCTTCCTCTTCCTCTTCCTCTTCCTCTTCCTCTTCCTCTTCCTCTTCCTCTTCCTCTTCCTCTTCCTCTTCCTCTTCCTCTTCCTCTTCCTCTTCCTCTCCTCTCTTCCTTTTTAATTTCTGCTTTGTGAGATAAAGATTGTGGTGGCCTCTTTTTTCATTCTGAATTTTCAATTTAGTATCATTCATAGAAGCATAGGATCATTCAGGTTGGAAAAGACCTCCAAGATAATCAAGTCCAAACTTTAACCTAGTACTGACAAATTCACCTCTAAACCATGATACTAAGTTCTAAATCTATATGTTTCTTGAAGACCTCCAGGGATGATGACTCAACCACTTGTCTGGGCAGCCTATTCCAATGCCGCACAACCCTTTCAGTAAAGAAATTTCTCCTAATCTCTAACCTAAGTTTGAATATTGAAACAACCATTGTTTCATTTTAACTATTTTGTCCCATGGGAAAGATTTCTGTGACTCAGGTCTTGTCCATATTATTGCCTGACAAACAACAATATTGTTCGATTGTTTTAAATGAAATTGGCCTGTTACATGACTGTTCCTTGTTTACCTTTTTGGAAAATATTTTGAAAAATATACAGTACTAAATTGTATATTTTATGTATGACTGAATATACGTGAACTATATTCTAAATCTTTTTATTATAATACTTGTATCAAAAGGACAATTTATTCCAAAAAGATGGGTTGGGGATCATAGCTTGTTCTTGTTACAACTCTGTATAAATAAACAGTTTCAAGCTTATACCAGCCTTTGCTTGCTATGCCACCACCAGAGACTACTGAGATCAGCAATGTATTTAGGTAATTTGGGCTCCTAGACACAGAAAAGTTGATCATTTTACTATGATATTTGTGCGTACCTATCCATTTTTGTCATTGTCTCATTTTCATTTGTAGGATAGGATGTTGCGTTCTATAATCAGTGGAATGTAAAAAAAAAAATCTGTTGGCAATCTTTTTCTGGTCCCTAGAGGTCATTGCACACAGAAGGAGTAATCTGCAAATCCTGTTCCTACCAAATTCATTTAAGATAAAATACTCAATAGCTTCTGGGATCATGAATTTTGTATAATACATTATCAACAGCAGCTTGAATGGGACTGTAGCATATTTTCACATCTAATTTTTTTCTCTTTCTCTCCCTTCTTTTGAAGAATTTGCATTGCATAGAGGAAAAATATTGTTTCTTTGAGAGGTAGGGGGTTGCAGTTCCTGCCGAGTTTACAACTAATAGGGGTTGGAAACAGTTGCCTTAAAGCATGATAGTGCTGATTAGAAATATCTTGCTTCTGAGAAGAGGAAGGACTCCCACATTCCACTGACTTTTCAAAACCAGCAGGAATGTAGAGCCAGAAGCTATGATTTCTTTCATATTTACTTCTGTCTTTGTCCTCATTTAATAACACTTTCACTCCACATGGAGACCTCCCTTTCAAGATTTATGAGCTATGAAGGTTACAGAAAATCCTAAAAAAAGGATGTGAAAAAGTTGGACATGGAAACCATAAAGATAAATGAATTATGGAAAATTTCAGCTATTAAAAATAATAATAAAATAAAGTGAGAATTAAACATAATCAAGAATGATATAGAATTGGAAAGATGGAAAGGAGTGGCATTAGAATAAAGCTGGTCACTTTAAATTGTTACAAGGAAATGATACTTTTGAAAGGGGCAATTGTGCCTTCCCTACTCTCCAAGTTTTGCCTGTTGTTCATTTCCATCAATGCTAAGATTCTTATGGCTGTGCAGAGAGACGGATAAGGTAAACACATTAGATAGGAAATAATCCTTTATCATTGTGTTGGTGTAATAGTCAAAATGTAAACACTAGCTCATGGAAATGTAATAAAGTGCATTTATAAATGTTTCTGTTCATCAATGAGTAGACCCAGGTGCAGCCTTTTAATCAGTAAGGAAGGCAGCAGTTCAAAATTAACAGTAGAAATCAAATGCAGTTCAGAAAAGAGAAATGAACATGATGAAAGGTTTGAATAATTGAGCCTGGAAAGAGTGGTTAAAACACAGTTGTTTCTGTTTGGTTAGAAAAAAAAAGTACTAAGGAGAAATGTAATAACTGTCTACGCAACTGTAAAGAGATATAATAAAGGTGAAAGGGTCAATTATTTTCAACAGCCAACAAATACAGAATAAGCAGTAATGGTTCTTAAGCAGCAGGAACAAAAACAAGTAACAGCATTTTATAACTTCTGATGTGTTTAAAATGCAAGGCAAACTTAAAAAGAAGAAAAAAAAAACACAAAAAAAACTTTAAAAGATCAAGATGCTGAGGTTAAAATGTTTTCTGACTTCCTCTAGTTCAGTCTATAAAGGGTTGTATTTGTTTTCATGACTGATGTGTCAGTAGGTGCTCAAGACTCAATCCAAAACAGGACTGACCATTTCTGAATGTTGGGTTGAGCTATTTGACTCCACATATACAGAGAGGAAAAAACAAAGCAGTTCACAGAGGATTGATTCCACAAAGGGAAGGGAAGGGAAGGGAAGGGAAGGGAAGGGAAGGGAAGGGAAGGGAAGGGGAAGGGAAGGGAAGGAAGGGAAGGGAAGGGAAGGGAAGGGAAGGGAAGGAAGGGAAGGGAAGGGAAGGGAAGGGAAGAGAGAAGAGAAAAGAAAAAAGAAAAGAAAAGAAAAGAAAAGAAAAGAAAAGAAAAGAAAAGAAAAGAAAAGAAAAGAAAAGAAAGAAAAGAAAAGAAAAGAAAAGAAAAGAAAAGAAAAGAGAAGGGGAAGGAAAGGAAAGGAAAAGGAAAGGAAAGGAAAGGAAAGGAAAGGAAAGGAAAGGAAAGGAAAGGAAAGGAAAGGAGGAAGGAAAGGAAAGGAAAGGAAAGGAAAGGAAAGGAAAGGAAAGGAAAGGAAAGGAAAGGAAAGGAAAGGAAAGGAAAGGAAAGGAAAGGAAGGAAAGGAAAGGAAAAGGAAAGGAAAGGAAAGGAAAGGAGCTAGGAGGTAATTTTCATGTTTTATATTATTATCATAATCAGTCTGAACAATGTCACTAAAGCCATTTTTTAGGAATTTGTGTGGATTCACAGAAGTGTGCTAGTTGCTTCACAGTCATATAAGATGCTACTTTGAAGAGCTTCCAGTTAATTAGAAAATATGCATAAGGAAGGGAAAAAGGAAAAGGAAAAGGATAGGACAGAATTTTTTCCTCTTCCCCTATTTTTTAGTATTTGACACTCACTTGTTTGCTTTTGCTTAGCTACCTTTAAGGTAATGATAATCTAAGTTAATGTAATATTTCGGAGAATTTTTTTCCCCAGTTGTTAAGAAACTAACAGTATGTTCTGACTCGATCTCATTGCACAGTTTCAGAAGTCTTAAAGTCCATTAAAGCAACTTTATCTTCTGTTAATCATCATTCACTCTACATTATTATTTTCCCAACCTAGCTCCTTACCTCAGCATACTTCAATTTAAACTTGCTCTCACTATATCTATCAGTATTCCTTGTCAGGAACTGTTTTGTCAGATTACCTGATTAAGATTTTTTATAGACTAGCCGAAAAAAAAGGTTTTAACCTACTTGATGAAGAAATTGAGATTTTTCTCATATTGGTAGAGTGCAAGTGCATAAATTGAGATATTAGGAAATTGTGAAAAAAGACTATATTATTTTCAGCTACTCTTAATGTCTGTAAATTCTCTTAGTACTTTTCACTGTGGTATATAGACTTATGCCAAGAATCTTCTTGATTTCTTGCAGCATAGGAATCATAGAAAATTAAACAACATCTTAACGAGAAAAAGAAACGCAGAGTTCACAGCTGATTTGTAGTCTTTTTACTTGTTTAGACAACTGCATTTGCTGAGATGATCATTTCCACCTCCTAGTGCATTAAAAAGTGAAGAGATGTATCTTTTTAATCCTTAATAAACAATTGGAAATTGTTTACTAGGATAGAAAAAAAGCGTTTTTATTACATAAATACCTATCTGATTAAAACTGCTTAAAACTTTTTATTTCACAGAGGGTACTCAGAGACTTAATATAACCACATTAATGTACCTGATATTTAATTATATATGTATATGCATATTTAACACTGTAGCATTGATCCTGTAGGGCTATACAGGGTTGTTTGAGTATCCAGGATAAATTCTGGAGAACCTGTTTTGGAAAGACATTTTTTAATGACCCGTAAAAATATGAAATACTGTCTAGTTAAATATTTACAAAGATGTGCTCAGGAAATTTTTTGGTTGTATGGCTTTAATTCCACAATGTGAGAAGTCACAGCTAAAGACCATCTGCTTTAGTAGATAACAATGTACTGATGCTGTCTAATCTCATCAACAAAACAGAATTGCTAGCCTGTAGCACACTAGAGGAAAGTGGATGCAGTAAATCTATCTGTGGCATTTATAACCACTCAAGTGCTATAAAAATTGAACTCATTTCTTTCTTTAGAAGCCACAAAATTTGAATCCTCCTATGTCAAATCACCAAGCAACTCCATTGTCATGATGTCATCTAGCTAGTATGGTCTTTTCATTCAAGAAACCTATAAACAAGCTAAGTAGACATCACTAATGCTTATTAAGAATACCTCTTCCTGAACACTGCTTCTTCTCTCCTCTTCCTAGCTGCACACTTGTTTATACAGAGTTCATTAATCATTTCAAATTATTTGCAATTCCAAGCCTCATTAATATTACCAAAAAATCATTATTTACAGAAAGGATGACTCCTACCCATCCTGGCAAAGCATATCCCTGTTTCTTTTTTCCAGATAAGCATCTGGAAGGACTTGGCCATAAGAGTACTACCAGTAATTCTTTATCATTTAAAGTCCTCATAGAGAATGATTCATTAGGCTTGATTTTTTTTTCCCCCAGTGAGTTAGTATTATTGGACTGTGACAGATTTGCTTCTGGATTGTAATAGATTCTGCTTCTGGATCCTTTCAATAAGTAAAAAATAAATAAAATAAAATAAAAATAAAATAAGATAAAAAAATAAAATAATAAGATAAAACAAAACAAAACAAAACAAAACAAAATAAAATATTGTTAGCCTTCTATCATAGTGAAAAAATAACTGTAAAAACAAACAAACAAATAAAAACCAAAAGCAAACAAAAAAACAACCACCAACCAATCAACAAACAAACAAAAAACCAAACATGGGAAGTTTTATCTTTATATAGCAGTTCTAATAAGTGTGAAAATTCTGCATATCCAAATATATCAATTGTTATGTTTATTAATGATACTTTAAGAATCAATAATTACTGAGAAGGAGAAAAATCAAATGAAGTTTGAAGCAACAACTTGGTGATCAAAACAGCAGTATTTTCCTTTCTCTTGGAAAATTCCTTTCAAATTTTATTATTTTACTTTGTTTTGGAATTAAGTTTTGTGGTCCTAAAAGGTTAGTTACTTAGCAACTAATGGAATAAATTTAATACTGAAAGGCTGCAACAGACCTGATGTTACCAATATACCATTTTGTATTTCATCGCTGTTTAGCATGTTCTCTCTTTTCCCATTCCCCTTAAAATTCCAAATATTATCATAAGTGAAATTTAAGAGAGAAGATATCAAATAAGTGTCTTTGTTGGTTGTTGTTTCCCTTCCCTTCCCTTCCCTTCCCTTCCCTTCCCTTCCCTTCCCTTCCCTTCCCTTCCCTTCCCTTCCCTTCCCTTCCCTTCCCTTCCCTTCCCTTCCCTTCCCTTCCCTTCCCTTCCCTTCCCTTCCCTTCCCTTCCCTTCCCTTCCCTTCCCTTCCCTTCCCTTCCCTTCCCTTCCCTTCCCTTCCCTTCCCTTCCCTTCCCTTCCCTTCCCTTCCCTTTCCCCCATTCCCTTCCCTTCCCTTCCCTTCCATTTTTTTTTTCCACTCTTTTCTCTAGTTCTTTGTTTAGATTCCTGAAATGGGACTGTGGAAACTAAATGACTTTTATTAACAAATCATTTTTTAGAAGACTGAACTCACCAAGAGAAACATTTCTTATCCATTTAATTCCACCTGTCTTTTCACTCTTTTCTGTTGGTTATAATCAGTTATGGTGAATCTTTTGTGCTGACTTGAGCTATCTCAGTGCCTCAAGAATTATTTTTTGGACAGCACCAGTCTTGTGAAGGATGCCAGTCAATTTATGAACTGCTATGAAACTTGTCTAGAATTCTGATAGCTAAAATTGTGAATTTCTCTTTAGACCCAGTAGTACATATAATACTTGGATAAAGCAGTAGGCCCCTCTCTTGAATACTTCAGTTTTCCAGAAAAACTCAGGTAAGCTAAAATTTCTACCATGTAACAGAAAGCCAAATGTTCACATAAACCAGAACTATAGTGCTCTTAAATAAAATATATTATTTTACAGGAAAAGGTCTTTTTTGCTTTTCTTTTCACTTGTATACTTCATAGTGTCATGTTATTGGTTTTAGATTAACAATAATGATTGGCAGGAAATAACTGGCAGAAAAAGTACAACTAAGAATGGGGAAAAATGAATTACAGAGTCATTGAAAAGAGTAGGCTGATGTTACTGTCAGTCTGCTGTCTACATATCAGAAATCGTGGTAAAGAGGGAAGAGGGAGTTCCTGGAAACTGTGAACAGCTAACCTTTAAGACAAGGACAGGGACCTGGAAACTATAGACAGGTCTGTCTAACCTCAGTCTTTGGAACAGTCATGGAAAATTTCCTCTTGAAAACTACTTCCAAACATGTAAAATAATAGAAAGTGATCAAGAGCAATCAACATGGTATTAATAAGGGAAAATATGGTAACTAACTTGACTGCTTTCAACAGTAAATTGAATGGCAATGAGTATAATGGGAGAGTAATAAATAAAATGCACCTTAACTGCAGTAAGATTTTTGACATTTCTCTTGCTGACTGCTCATTTAAAGATAGAAGAATTGCAGGCTGAGCAATGGGGTGAGTAGATTTGGAAAGAACATGAGGCTCTAAGGATATAGTTATTAATGATTTGATATGCAGTTGGTGGCTAGTAACAAGTAGAGTATCTCTGGGTTCGACAAAGTGTTAATACTATTCTATCTTCGCCAGCAGCCTTGATGATAGATAGTGAAGATATATCTTTACCAAGAACCTTGATGTAAAAATACATGTACATCTTCAGAAACATTGTGAGTAATACTACAATAGGAATAGCACATACCAAACTGTGCAGTTTCAAACCAGAAGGGTCTGACCAACTTGAAGTTGGATCTACAGAATCCTACACAGGGAGAGATTGAGAGAACTGAGTTTATTTTGTACTTTGAAGGGAAGGCTGACGTGCAATCTAAATAACTTCTGGAAGGAGAGTGAAAGGTATGATTGTTGTAATGTGACAGATGACATAACAAAAGGTAACAGCTTCAAGTTGTTGCTTGGGGTTCAGAATGGATGTCAGGAAAACATTTTCACTAAGTAAGTAGTGTGTCATAGGAACAGGTAACCCCCAAAACTTAAAAATCTAATTTTTCAGAATAGCTTTGCAGGAAGCTCGGGAAGTTTCTGAAAGAAATTAACAACAGCTGAAAGAACCAGAAATTTGGTAGCACTGATAGAGTAAAATATTAACAGAAGACAAGAATGTTATGACACAAGATAGAAAACATAAATAAATAAAGAGAAGTGAAATTACGTGAGAAAATAAAGTTGAAGTCTAGACTTCCTATGAAGTCTAGCTTAACGCAGTTTTGCAGAATGTGTTTTGTGGAAATCCAGAGAAAATATAAGGGACTGATATTAAAATAATGAATCAAATGATCTTAGTGACTGGGTGAACTAGAGTTGGCTTAGTATGTCACAGTCTGTGTAAGATTTGAAAATGGCCTACACATGCAGGACAAAGAAAGGAAAGCAAACAGATGGCAATACTAACCCTAGAGGTATGACAGGGATTATGGTGTTATCATAGCTGATAAATAAAGAAAATAGAAGCTTCTGGAGGAAAAAAAAAAGGCATGTTCACTTTTCACATAATAGAACAGCTTTTGATGGGCTACAGCTGATTGAAAAAGATGAAAAAGAAATCTCAGATAATTTTAAAAGGAAAAGTAACATTTTTATAGTTTATATTTTGAAGTTTCTATTCAGATCCAAACCAGACAAAAAAATACTTTATGGTTCAGAGTTTTATAGAAAAATAAATAAAAGAAATGTCCAACCCCCTTTTTGTGAGTATAGGGTACAAATACACCAACTTTATTAAATATGACAAACTCTAAATGATTTATCCTGCTAGCAAATGTGTGGCACTGCCAGGTATACAGATTAATTATAATCACTCAGCTTTTCTTCTTCTTTGCATTAACTTCAAAGGTACAGAGGAAATTGAAGTTAAGGATAGCCTCTTAACATTATATATTCTGACTACATGGATATACAGAATCTTCTAATCTGATTTAGTAGAAAGCTAAAAGGGTACTTCTTACTGTCATAATGCAATTCTAACAGGAAGATCTCAACAGAAAAAAATACAACTACTTTGTAATTCAGAGTAGTTTTTAAATTTCCTTATTAATATTTCTGTTAATATTTGTGTGTTTTACCACATGAACAGCATGCTTATTTATTTATTTATTTTTATTTTATTTATTTTTGTTTGGCTAAAGTAGGACAGGCAACCTAGGCAATCCCAACCGTATACCTCAGAGAGAGCAATTTCTCCATTCCCTTGCTGGAGTCCAGCAGAAAATCTCTTATATTTTGACTTTTAGTTTCCACATTTGCAAAAGAGAGATAGCAGTTCTTATCACTATCTTATGATTATGAGTAATCTGCAATATGGAACAGGAGTTGCACACTTTTAAGATGGAGCTTGATAAATTCATAAAGGTATCATCCTACCTTTTGGGTATGATAATTCATGGTAGAGATAATAAACCTGATTGTGGTCTTCCAGTACTAAAACTTCAAGAAACCCATGCAGTTTTGATGAAAACTAAGAAACCTACAAAGTCTGATATAAACTTTGAATAAAAAGATAGCGTAAGAAAGGCAATGTGTATATCAGTGTTATTTCTGTTGTGTACTGCCTTGATTATTGATGTTTAGTTCTGAGAGATACCTTCGTTGACATTCCAGATAAGCTTGGCTAGATAAGGGTAGACAGTAGGTAGAGATATGCATCTGTTATGAAGGACCTTTGAGGGTTGTTATGGTTTTACAGCAGGCATAATAAATACAAAGTGGTCAGAAGGTAGCAAGGAATTTGGTCCAGTTTCAACTAACATGGAAATTACTTTATGGTGTTCTGAAGTAAATAAGTTTGAATATTACATTTCATATTAGACGCTTCATTCCAAAAGAGATATTGACAAATTGAATGAGGTTCAGAGGATAAGGGAAAAAAAAAAAAATCAAGGAGATGGAGAGATTGATTTCTGAGGAAAGATAAAAAGAAGGAAGCATGTATGATTTGACTCACTAATGATAAAGGGCAGGGAGAGTTAACAGGTTACAAATATCCAATAGATTTAAATATTAAGGCAGAGAGAAATAATTTAATACAGGACAAGATGATCAAGGTGATATAGCTAGAATATTTGCATGAAATTAAGGAAAAGAAACTGTAGGCTGAAAAGAAACTGTAAACTGAATGCCAAAGAAAGCATGACAGATTAGTTGACCCTGAGATTGGATTGGAATTGAAATCCAATAACAGTAGGGACAATCATTAAGCCAATCGGTTATACTAAAGCCGTATACTTAAGCCAGTTATACTAAAACTCATAGAGTTACAGGATGACACTGAGTCGCAAACCATTATTCTTCTATATTTATAATCAATCAAGTTATCCTGGACTTCATTAGGAGGAGTGTTGCCAATAGGTTGAGGGAGGTGAGCCTTCCCCTCTACTAAGCACTGGTGGGGCCAAACCTACAGTGCTGTGTCCAGTGATGGACTCTTCAGTACAAAAGAGACACATAACTACTGGAGGCAGTCCAGTGTAGGGCCACAAAAATGTTTAAGGATCTGCAGCATCTGTAATATAAGGAGAGGCTGAGAGACTGCTTTGTGTGGTGAAGAAAAGAGGCAGGAGAATCTTATCAACTTATATAAATAACTGAAGGGGGGGCATAGAGAATAAGAAGCCAGTCTCTTTTTGGTGGTGTCCAGTGAAAGGACAAGAGGCAATGGACACAGACTGAAACACAAGAGGTTCCATCTAAACATCGGGAAACACTGTTTTACTGTGAGTGTGACAAAGCACTGAAACAGGTTTCCCAAAGAGGTTAGCAAGCTTCCTACCTTGCAGATACAAAACATACCTTGGCAACCTGTTCTAGACGGCCTGCTTGAGCAGGGGAGTTGGACCATGAGGATGGTGAGGCATTGGAACAGATTGCCAGAGACGATATAGATGTCCCATCCCTGGAAGTATTCAAGGCCATGTTGGATGGGGTTTTGAGCAACCTGGTCTAGTGGAACATGATTTTTAGGGTCCCTTCCAACCCAAACCATTCAATGATTCTATGATTCTATGATCAGATGATTTTCAGAGGTCCCTCCCAATGTCAATCATTCTGTGATTCTCTGAAATAAAATGCTTTTTCATCAATTTGTTTCTTTGTTTTCCTTGGTAGAATGAAAAACCTCTGAAGAACTTTTTTCCCTATGAAATTATTTAATTTGCCTATTTAAAATAGCAATTTCTTACAATTTCTTAAGTGCTTCCTAATTTTTATTGGTTAATTAGAATATCTACTGAATAGTGAAATTATTTTCATCAAAATTAAACAATTGCTTATGGTGTTACTCAAGCAATATTACTCAAGTAATTAAGCTGTGTGTTATTGGTTAACCTCAGTATACAGCTAAGCACCATATAGACACTTGCTGGCTATTCCCAGTAGCAGGGTGGGAGAGAGAACCAGAAGGATGAATGGGAGAAAAACTCCAGGGTCAAAATGAAAACAATTTAATAGGTAAAGCAAAACTTCTGCAGCAAACGCATTCACTGCTTCCATCAGCAGGCAGATGTTTAGCCATTTACAGGAAAGCAGGTCATCATCATGTGTTACTTGGGTAAGCAAATACCATAACTCATAATATTATCCCTTTTGTCCTCCTTTCCTCCAGTTATTACTGAGCACAGGATCATGTAGTTTGGAATATCCCTTTGGTGAGCCTGGGCCAGCTGTCCTGGCTGTGTCCCCTCCCAACTTGTGCAACCCCAGCCTCCTTGTTGGCAGGGCTGCACAAGAAGCAGAAAAGACCTTGACACAATGTGAGCACTGTTCTACAACAACTAGAAAGTTGGTGTGTTATCAACACTATTTTTATGCTAAATCCAAAACGTCTCACCATATGAACTATTATGAAGTGTAATCCAGTTGTATCAACATTCTTGTCACAGAAAGAGTCAGAAGAATGGACTGTTCATTTGTGAAATATCTTAGCAGTTATAGCATTTTCAAGAATATTGAAGATTTGCATTGATTTGTATTTCTACCTGAAATAAGCACCTCTCAGAGGAGTCTTTGAATTGTCAGTTTGTTCTGGATTGGGTAGGTTGATAAGAATCTAAAGTAGTCTTGTTAATGCTTTTGGAGTTTAGAGAAAAAGCAGAGATGAATAAAGCTGTTCCTCAAGAGAAGAGAAACTTCAAAATTAGCATGTTTGAATGTGAAAGCTATTTTTTAACCCATTAAAATAATTTGAGCATGAATTAGAATCCAGATTTATCCCTGCTTCAATGAGGACTCCTACAACTTGGTTAAAGAACTGTGCTCAAATAATTTTATTTTCTATATCAAGAAATCTACACAAGAAACACTGCAAGTAGGTGAGTCTGAACTTTGTCTTTCCTGGTGGGATGCCAAGTTCTACACCTTACTGCAGATTTTTTTACCTTTGTATTTTCCATGACTTTCTTGGAGTTGTCACTGATCTTTCTCGGCAGGTGTGACAACTGAACTGCTACAACTCCTAGGCAGATGAGATAAACCAATCTGCTGTGGGAAAAGAGATGGGAAAACAGGGCCAGGAGAAAGAACATGATAGGGAAGGACAAAAGAACCTCAGTGATGCACATATTTTATTTTACTGACTTTTAATCAGGAGAAGTCTCAGTCTCAAGCATTTTCTACAGCATGATAGAGGTATTTTCTCACTCAGTGTTCCAGCCTTTGTGGATTTTGTTCTCAGATAATGACTCTACTTACCTAACTCAAAGTATTAATTCCTATTTAATGGTAAGGACAGCAAATGTTAGACTTCATACATACATTCATATCTGAATATTTATGTGATGTTTGCACCTAAGCACTGAGCTTACTAATGAAGCATTAAGTAATGACCTCAAAGCTTGCACTTGTTCTGACATCAAACAATTGTTCATTTCCAGTCATGAAATCTTGACCTATATTTGTGCCTGATTTCAATATATATTAAATGGTCAAAATGGACTTGCCTGCTGTTAGGTGTCACGAGGAAAGACAAAAGCAATCTTAAAGGGTAATGAGAAGAGCTTTAAAACATGCTGAAAATAGAAGCAGGGTGAGTAGATTATTTGGATGTGCAGCTCAACAGTGTCAGGGGCCTGCAAACACTATCAGGTCTTGTACAGCTCCATATAGGACCTCTCTGCCCATGCTGTCCCACACCCCTGCATTTCAGGGTCTGCATTTCAGCCCCCTGGGAGCTATCACTCCCTGCCCCAGTGATTGGACAGCAGGGCCAGGGTCAATCTCCCCACAGCCCAGCCCTGAGTATCCATGGGCTTTGCCAAACTAGGCCCACCTGCTCACCTCCTTCCTGTACCAGTTTCAGCAAAGCCCCAGGTGCCTAGGACCAGCCTAGGTGTCCCCCAGCCTATTCTGCTTCTGGATGGGATGTGTCTGTGTGCAAGGTCAGGCTAGAGCTTCCCTGTGGCTCCCAGTTCATGACACGCAAGAAGCTGCTAGCCCGCACTTCTCCTTGGTAAAGAGTATATTCAGAGAACAACTTGTAAGCGGGTAAGAAAAGGTTCTTCTAAATCATCAGTCATTTGCCTCAGAGAAAACGATGTCTGCCACTATTTTTCAATTTAGCCCCACAGACAGCTTTCCAATTTCTTTTAGATACATGACACATTGCATGCTATTTTTCTCATGCAAGCTAAAGTTTCGTGTGCTACTGCAGAGCTGTATTGTATTTTCTCTTAACATGATTTCTGTAAATTTGTAAAACCTTATTTGAACAGCATCTTTTAAAAATAATGATGTTTTTATTCATACGCATAAAATACATGCACATAGCAATAAGATACATATACGTAGCAATAAGATTTTTAACATTGCATTTACAGTTGCAATGCCATTGTATAGACCACCCTTGAAAAGTCTCCGTTGCATTGATAATTCAGATAAGTTTTGAAATTTGCTATCAAATGCATAGAAATATATCAGTGTTCTAACCCTTGGACTTAAAATGGCCAGGGTTATTAAGAACAAGTAAATCATGGTTTAACATTTTATTAATTCCACTTTTCTCTAGCTCATTGAGAACCCTTCAATTTACTGCATCAAATCAGTGTCCTTTGAAAGTGCCCTGATTATGTTGCCCTTGCAATTCCAGAAGTCATATTCTAAAAAGGTCAAAATGTTTATCTTTGTAACAGAAAAAGTAATAGCTACTTATTGGTCTTGAAGTTGTTTCCTGTTCTGTTGCCCTGATGTTAATCTCAGTGCGTTAGCTTTCTTATTCTTTTTCTCTTAAGCTTGCTTATATACTTTTGGTGTATATAATTCAAGACAAATGAAAATCAAACTGAATAGAAATGAGCTCTTTAATCGTCCAAATGCATTGCTAAATTAATAACTTTTCCTTACCTTTATTTTTTTCAAAAGGACACTGCTGCACTTGAGTTACTGATGGAAGCATTTAGCCTTTTGATGCATAACTCACTGCTCTTCTGGAATTTTCTTTTTGTTCTTCTGTTTTTCACTAAAGAAGTCAAAGCTTGGACTTTTAAGAGAAGACAAACTTTCCAATAACCTTAAAGGGATCACTGTTTTTCCTCTCATAATCATTTTAATCTAGTCTTTATTCATTATTTTTTTTTATTATTATTTTTATTTATTTTTGATGGCTTTAGGGAGAGCATGTTCTCAAGCACAAAGTTCATCCCAGCTTGTAGGGTTATGGAATGAACAGTGATAACAGCAAAACTGTAGTTTCTCTTAAAGTAGTTTTCTGTCTAATTGGATTGAAACTTACTGCTTTAGTGAGAGATCCACCATTGGAAATCCTGGCTTACACCTCAGGTGTTTGCTTGCCTTACTGAATGCTGAATTGATTGATGATGTCTGTTCTGGCTCAAACTGACATGACTGAGGTTTTCCTGGGAAAGTGTAGATGCAGAGATAATTTATATCTATAATATATAATATCAGTTTGTGATTTATGAAAAAAAAGAGACAATTTCTGATCATATGAAGGTATTTTCAGGTAGTTTTAAAATTATATAAATGTACACTTTAACAGTAAATCCTCTCTCAGTTATTTGGCCATGCTTTGAATAACAGCCAACCTGATAATTTTACCAATGTGAATTCCAGGAGAAGTGGGAGACAGACTGTCTTGCGGATGACAGCAAACCTTGCTCCTAAACTCAATCCCTTGTTGCTTAGCAGTCCCTTGACTCGAAGACTCCTCAGTATTATCAAAGTTTGGTTAGTAAATAAACTATACATTTGTAGCTTAACAAATGATCTGATAAAAGTCATGTTTGCATCTACACAATGTTATGTTGATTCCTGATGGTACTCTTAGTCTAATTTTGCTTCTGAGTCTGGCTCATGTAGAAACCTATTTGACTGGATTCATAAATTGTGGAAAGGTGAAATCTTAAAAGCTGTGATCAGTAGAGCCCTTAAGGCACCCATAGCCCCAGTCTCATCTGCGGCTTCCATATGCACCATTTTCCCTGAGTCCAAGGAACCTGTGTTGGGTTTATGTGGTAAGGTTTTGATAGCAGGGGGTCTGCAGGCGTGGCTTCTGTGAGAAGGGTCTAGAAACTGCCCTGGGTTAGAGAAGAGCCAGCTCCAGTTGGCTCCAAGAGGGACCTACCACTGGCCAGAGCTGAGACAGTGAGCAATGCTGGTTGGGCATCTGGAAGAGCAGATTTAAGAAAGGAAAAATGTGCTGTGCAACAGCAGCTGGGAGGAAAGTATGAAAAAATGTGAGGAGATGTGCCAGGTGTTGAAGTAGAAGTTTCCCTGCAGCCCATGAAGAGGCCCCTGGTGGAGCAGGCTGTCCCCCTGCAGCCCATGGGTCCCACAGCAGAGCAGGTCTCCACACTGCAGCCTGTGGAGGAGCCCAGAGTGGAGCAGGTGGATGTGTCCTGAAAGAGGCTGCAGCCCATGGAGAGCCCTCACAGGTGCAGACTCTGGGCTGGAGCTGCAGCCCACAGTGGAGCAGGAGGTCTGGTGGGAGCTGCCACCTGTGGAGGACCCGTGCTGGAGCAGTCCATTCCCAGAAGGACCACACCCCATGGTTTGGACCCATATTGGAGCAGTTGTTAAAGAGCTACTGCCTTTGGGAAGCCCACATAGGGTCAGTTCAGGAAGGACAGCATCCCGTGGGAGGGACTCCATGTTGGAGTAGAGGCAGAGAGTGACCATGAAGGAATGGCAGAGACAAAACCTTATGGACAGACTACAGCCCCCATTCACCACTCAGAAATGAAGGTAGAAGAAAGTGAATAGAGGGTGGGGGTGGAGGGTGGGGGGTGGGGGAAGGTGTTTTCAGTTTGCTTTTAATAAGGAGGCTTAGGAGAACGCTTATCAGTGTATATAAATATCTGAAAGGAGGAAGTAAAGACAATGGAGCCTGGATATTTTCAGTGGTGCCCTTGGAGAGTATAAGGTGCAATGGACACAAACTGGAACACAGGAGGTACCATCTAAATGTCAGGAAGCACTTTGCTCTGGCTTATCACAGTTTGGAACAGTTCGTACAGTGAGGTTGTTGACTCTCCTTCAAAACCCACCTGGATATGGTCCAGTTTAACCTGTTCTGGAAGCAGCCCTTCTTGCCCGTTACACTAGATCATTCCTCTGTCATAAATTACCATTGTTGAGCAGTTACAGTGTAAATTTCCCCTTTGATAAACTCTTTGTGTATTTTGTATCTTGTCTCCAGTTCTGTCTGTAGTCCTGTCTTCTGCTGCTGCCAGCAGGATTCCCTAGATTGACCATGTGCCTACTTCATTTCCTTGCCTTGTCTGGGACTGTTGCTGGACCCCATTAGCAGCAACCTGTCCTGTCCACCTCTGCTGTAGAGGGCACTGCCATGCCTGTGCTGTGGTCATTCTTTCTTTTCCTGGTGGAGTGGTCTTATTACATGTGCTCCCCTATGCTATGATGTTAAACAGGGAGCAAGGGGTTACTAATGGTAAAAAAGAAAAAAAAAGGTGTAATTCAAAAGACTCGGTGTATAGAAGACTGGCGAACCACACCTTGCCTAAAAATTAAGAGATTGATGCATCAGCTAAGGGCAGAGCTCTCTTGTATTATTCCTTGTCTGTATGAGTAGAATTGTCCCGCTGTGTAGAGAAGGAATTTGAGATTCATCAGACCATATCAAATCCATATAATTAAGTTAAGGCATTCAAATGTTGTCATTATTATTCCTATGATTTGTCCAACAACTACTGGTTATTGTCAGTATGCACTCTCACATTTCCTAGCGCAGCTGTAATTTTATATGTACAGTTGAACACTTTTTGGGACTTAAAAGTGGGATCTTCAAAAATGTAGCTGAATGGAACTGCAAAAATACAGTTTCTTTCTTTATTTATTTATTTATTTATTTATTTTGGACATGGTTACTATTTTTACAAAAGGAGGATACTTTCCCCAAAAGAGCGCTTGAGAGACACCTTTCAAGAAACACTTCATAACTCTGATACTTGAGGAACTTCTTGTGGGGAGCACGGAGCTGCCCGGGGGTTCGTGGGGGTGCAGATGTGAAGAAAAGGAGGTTTAGAAATCAGCTGAGGCCAGGGGCAGGTAGGAGGTATGGAGTGAGCAGGGTGTCCATGGCAGGGAAGCGTTCGGCTGGGCACAGGAATGCCTTGCAGAGGGTGTGCCCCCCCGCATTCTGCTGGGGTTTTGGCCTGGTTTCAGGGTTTCGAGTTTCCTCACTGTAGGAAGGTGTGAGGTGAGCTCTCTGACTGTGCTGGTGTTCCGCTTATGACTGTTGTATAGCAAGGGTCAGTGAAAGCTGAAATTAAAATGAGATGAACCATCTATGGGATATAGAGCTACTGGAGCAAGTCCAGAGGAGGGCTATGAAGATTATTAGAGGACTGGAGCACGTGTTGTACAAGGACAGGATTTTCTCCCAGTAAAACTGTAACTTATTTAGTGTGTAGGATTTTAAAAGTCTAATTAACTAATAACTTAAAGATTATGACTTAAAGATTATAACTTAAAGACTTTTTTTTCCCCCCCGTGAGGAAACCATATAATTCTGATTAGCTTGTTAATTGTTGTCTTAACTATTTCTCAATATTAGAAACTTTTACAAAGTCAAATCACCTCCAAAATCATCTCACAGATTTATCTCAATGACCTGTTGATACCTCCTGTAACTGCTTCTTCAGAATGCTGTAGGACTGAATTTAAACTTGAAAATATCATACCCTAATGCCTCTTTCTTGGAATGCTGTAACAAAAGGAGAAGGAAATTGTATGAAAGCTGTTTGTCACGTATCTTGTATTTTCTTATGGGAAATCTATAATTATTTAAGTTTGTATTAGTAGTAGTTGTACTGTAGCAATATTGTCAAGTCCTAGAAAGTGGGAAAATTATTCTACCACAGAAAAGTTATCCTACCACAAAGAAAATAAGTTCACATTAAAGAAAAGTTTAAGTCTGAGAACACATAAATTAACAAGTAAAGAGATTAATTTAAGTGATGCACTTAAATTAAGTGCATCATTTCAGTACTTGTATAAATACAATCGGTGATATAGAGGTACTGAAGGAGTGCATTATCATTAACAGTTTATTAAACTTAAATTCACTTATCTTAAATCAGTCTTCCTGTAATTATAGAACAGTTCTGCAAATAAATGATGTAAAATTTCAAAGTTTCCAAACGGCTCGGATTATTAATCTCAGAAAACGACTGCGCTAAAACAGGTCTTTTGTCCTTTCTTTTTATTTGGTAAATGTGAATAAGGTAATTGCTTTGGTGTCACTTGATGTCTGATAATTATTAATAATTTGTGCAGATTTGTTCAACATTTTACAGAAAATTACATTCAGTTTCTGAAAGGAAAAGATTTACTCTTTTCTTTCATGGCCTCTGTAAATAAAATTAGAATTAGAATTTGTATTAGAATTTTTAAGATTCTAATCACAGATCCAGCAGAACCAAACAGAAGTTTAGCTCAGTGTAGATGTAGGATTTGTCTAACATAGTGATTATGGCATGTATTTCCTCCTGTAAGTGGTAGCAAGTCCCATTGTATAGCACTGTAGAATGAAACAACTGAGTTTCATTCACAACTCTCTACATTGGTGATACTGTTTTTGTACTCTGTTCTGTAGCAGTTAAAAGTACCCTACTTAATAAAAAATAAAACAAACAATAAAAAATAAAATGAACAATTATAAATGGAGTGTACCCAGAAGTAAAGCAAATATGCTATTCCTTGGCTTCTTTTGCAAATATGTATCCTTCCTCTCCCCTCCTTCTATGTATCATATGTGGAATATGACACATATGACAATCATATGTGTCATATTCCGCATGACACAAAGCTCAGAAAGCTAAAGCAAATTTTTCTCTTATCTGAGGGGGACATATTTGCTGACTTTCTCATATTCTTGATATATCATTTCTAATGATTTGGACCACATCACAAAATTTAGAAGATTCAAATAAGGTGGCATCAGATTCAAATAATGATTTTTTACCTTCAGGTGGATATTTCTGACCAGGAAAATTATTACAGGGGAATATCAAAGATTTTTAACACTGAAGAGACTTACTTTTTTCACAATAAGGTGAGATTCTTGTAACTATAACACTGAGAGCTGATTTCTTTATCTGGTTAGATAGACAACATTCACGAAGGACCTTATACTCTAGGAAATGAAAGGTTGAAACACTTTTTTCCCCCCAAATTGTCAGACTAAATAACTGCCTTTTTTTTTTTTTTTTTTTTTTTTTTCTTCTTCTTGAGCATGTAAACATTTTAGTTTACATATTTGTGGATGAATGAAGATGAGTAAATCTGTTGAGCCCTGTGCAATGTCATCAATTATCTCACTCCGTTTTGTATAGTATTAGAAGGTATTCGAAATTAGCTTCTATTGCAGGGTTTCAAGAACATTGAAGGAACTTCTTATATAAATGATATACAATATGCTGTTTTTCTTTGTGGCTACAGCATTTGAGATAAAGTCATTACCATCACAGTTCATCTGAAAACAAATGAAACTGAGAGATCTTTCCCCAAGACAGATATATCTGACTTCTCTTTATGGTATGATACATAGTGAAGGTCTGATAGTGGAACTTTAACAAAGCCCATTATTGTTTTGTTAGCACTGTAGAACTGTCTTATGTAACTGTCAATACAAATATCGAAATAAAGGAGTTTGATAGAAAACTATCATGATGGTAGTCATTATAAACTGAATGATGATAGTCATTATAATTATTTGCCTGAAACGTTTTCTGTTCTTATAAATTTCCCTGTTATGCTTGCATGGCCACTCACTTAGGAGGGCCAACCATATCCTGGGATGTATCAAGCACAGCATTGCTAGTTGGTCGAGGGAAGTGATTGTCCCACTCTACTATGCACTGGTGCAGACTCACCTCGAGTACTGTGTGCAGTTCTGGGCACCACAGTACAAGAAGGACATTAAACTGTTGGAGAGTGTCCAGAGGAGGGTGACGAAGATGGTGAAGGGCCTAGAGGGGAAGACATATGAGGAGCAGCTGAGGGCACTGGGCCAGTTCAGCCTGGGGAAGAGGAGGCTGAGGGGAGACCTCACTGAAGTCCACAACTTCCTTGTGAAGGGGAATGGAGAGGCAGGTGACCTATTCTCTGTAAACACCAGTTATAGGACCCACGGGAATGGTGTTAAGCTGAGGCAGGGGAAGTTTAGGCTTAATATCAGGAAGAGTTTCTTCGCCGAGTGGGTGGCTGGCCACTGGAACAGGCTCCCCGGGGATGTAGTCACTGCACCAAACCTGTCTGAATTTAAAAAGTGATTGGACTGTGCACTTAGTCACATGGTCTAAACTTTTGGGCAGACCTGTGCAGTGCCAGGAGTTGGACTTGATGATCCTTATCGGTCCCTTCCAGCTTGGGATATTCTATAATTCTATGATTCTATGATTCTGACTTAATGATTAATGATTAAAATCTTACATTTTAATCTGGTAATTTTGTACACTGAGTGTACTGATGAGATCTGCAATGTTGTCACACAGGAATTCAGTTGCTTGTGCTGAAGGCCAGTTCTGATACCATTCTTCTGTCACGTTGGATCAGGCTGCTGAGAAAAGATCTGTATGGAAAAACAGCTTTGAGAGACCTTCTCAGGCCTTCCCCACCGGACTTGGGAAATACATTTACTCTTACACTCTTGGCCTTGGTCTTTGTATGACTAATACTGTAGGTATTCCTGTGCCTGGCCACATACCTTCCTAATCTGCTTGCCTTGAATCCATTTTTGATCTTAAACATTATCACTATGGACTTATCTGTTGTACCTGACTTTTGGCTGAACATGGTTACTTTCACAGGACCTGCTTTGCTCTTGCTTTGGTACTGTGGGACTGTGTTGGTGAGGACGATGTTATTACCTACCTAACTTTTCCTCTCCGCTCCTGACTCATAGTCTTCGTGGTACATCCCGCTTTTGCTGCTCTCTGACAGATGCTGCCATAAACTGATATTTTAAAAGGACAGTTCTGTGCATTTTTCAAATTTGATTTTTTTGAGGTGTTATGAAAAGAATGTCTCTCTGAAAAAGGACCCATTGAATCACAGCCCATGTTCTTGGTAGTCCTCTGACTTAGTGTGATCATCTGAAAATTATGGCTGCCAAAATCAAGGCTTTCTTACTTCCAAACACCAATCAGTTGCCTGAGGATCTAATTTTATAATGTTTTGGACACCTGCTCTTGCTCTCCACTACTTGGCGTCAAACAACTCTCATCCAGCCTGGATCTATTTGTTTTACATGCTGTAGAATGACTCATAGCTCAATCTGGCTATCCATATCAGATAAGAGACTGCACTAACAACACCTGTGCTAAACTTGCCAGAGCAGATGAAAATGACATCATCCACATTTTCTATGAATATACTTCTGCACAAATCAGAGAAAATGTTGTAAGCTTTCTTGTTTAGCCAAGGGAAGAATTCAAGCCTTCCGATTTCATATGAAAATTCAACATTCTTTGTCATCTTCAATGTCTTCTTAAAGGCATTGTCCAGTAGAAGTAAAAAATTGTCTCAGTAACCAATGACTAAATATCATTATGTTTGAAATTGCACAGTGTGGCAGTTAATGCTTTGCTCTTATCCATTGCATTTCTCCTCTATTGAGATTTGTGCTCTGTCAATGGACACAGATGGAAGTGTTTGGAGTGATCCGAAGTACTGCTATCAGTTCAGGTCTATATCTTAGAAGACTATTTCTCAGGAAAAGACTTTTGCTTTTTAATTTATTTATTAGTTGTTGAATATTCATTCAATAAAGTAAAATTATTAAATTATTCAGAAAGCAGTATATCCTTTCATGAGAAACTATTACAAGAAATATCTTATGATCATCCTAAAGGCAATCAGAAACCATAAAACTGTTTTGAAAAGCAGACAAAAAAAAAAAAAAGCTTTCTTAAATCCATCAAACTTTCAATGAGATTTTAAAAATGAATTTGGGTGATGTTTTAAAAAATAAAATTTTAAAATATGGTGTTGTTTTCTTTTTTCTCAGAAAATTTATGTCCCTAAACTACTTGGGAAACTTTGAAACTCTTGCTCCTATTAAATGACTGTAGGATTAATACTAATTTGGTACACCAGTGAAATCTGAGGGAACTATTTGGCATCTGCATTACAGATCACTACTGAGGTACAGTATTACTGTATTATAGATTTCTATCAAACACAAAATGCAGGGAAAGTAAAACCCCATAAATGTCTAGGCTTGAAGAAATTGTTAAAAACTCTTCCTAGGGCACTTCAACCCCTACTGTGAGATCAAGTCTGCCAGCAACAGGTATAGATACACGTAGTGTTGCCCTCCTAGAAGCTCCTGTCTGGCAGGGCATGCTGCCAGCTGGAGAGATATTGTGGGAAACCCCTGGTGAGCAAGTGCAGTATTTTATAATATCCTTCCAGCTGGCAGCCTGCCTAAGATGGTATTTCTGTGTGCTCTTCAAAACACTTTAAAAAGTTTATTAAGATTGCAGGCAGCAACCATGGCAACTGGTAGGAACTATATTTCTCAAGTGCACCAGAAAAGCTTATATACAAATAAATAAGTGTGTATTCCGGGAAGATACAGGTCAATCTAATACACTATTGTAATTTAAATATATATTGAATGAGGTGGCACCTGGAATCTGAGCACTATAGCTTAATCCAGGTGGGGAGGATTCTGGAACAAAGTCTTACCTTAATGTTTTTGTACTTGGGTATGTGTGTATCAGATGATGTATTTATTGGAGCTGAAACATATGATGATGTTCCTGATCATATGTACAAGCTGCAGGAGGGCCATTTAACATGTAATGACAGAACATATAATAAAAGATTACTTGATGGAGTACTATTATCATGTGAATAATATTCTACTTACTAAAAACTAAGAGCTCAGGTAAATGACAGGTAGATGTCTCATGAGTAATATAAAAAAAGAGACAATCAGAAAATGTATAAGAAAATAAAACAATATTTCCATTTAGATGGTAAAAAAGTAAATAAAAAGAAGGAATAAAAGCCATATGTATGAAAAGAACTAAAAAAAAGTCATTTTAGCAGGGAGGGAAAAAGGACTTTAAATGTGTGTTACCAGATTAGGGTGTTCCCTTAGACCTTAATTGCTCCGAACATCTTCATGTGGCCCATCCTCCCACCTTATGTGCTCAGGGTGTCCAGTGCTCTTAATTTACAAGCCTTTTCTAAAAAAGCTGGAGAAAAGCGGAATGAGTTAATTTGAGCTTATGTGATTCTGGTCCTATTCTTACAGATGAGGTTCTTACAAATAAGGTTCTACAAGCAGTGAAGAACTGCTTGTAAAAAGTTCAACCATGTCAAGTACAATCAAGTAAAATACACAAACTACAGTTTTTTTTTTTACAGTTTTTTTACTACATTTTTTTTTTTTTTTACAGCCTTTTCCTTGGTATGCTTGCTAACTGAAAACTTAGACAATATTCTGTTTTTAGGTAGGACAGTGTAACCCATTCTCTTCTGTCCCTGTGACTCCCACTGGAGTGTTAGTTCTGTCAACATTTCTTATAAAGTGCAGTCATGTTGCATTGGAAGTAAATATCACTTGGGGCCAGATTACTCATTGTTTTGGCTTCTGTATTCATTTACAAGATTGCAAAATTGGTTAAAAATGTTACCTGTCTCATTTGTAAGGCACTGATGAAGTGTGAAACTTACAGTTAGTATCAGGAAAGAGGTGGGAAGGGGAGAAAACTCATGTAAAGTGAGGTACAGGTAAGCATTAAAAAAACTCTCAATTTTTATTTTCCTCATAGATATATTATATCTTCTTACATATTTATGTCTTCTTATGTGAATATTAATCAAGTGGTAACATAAGTTTTGCTAGCCTCAGTGTAATCACATTGAATTACTGCTTGTAGCTGTGTGATAAGCTTTAGCCTTAATAGATTCCTTATCTGTGAACAAATATTGCATATCTGGGACAGGTGGAGTGGATGAGAGGATGAAAGAAAAATACATGAAGGGAAATGGAGTATATGCTTGAATTAATACATGGGGATTTATGTGAGTCAGCACCCAATTCAGTTCTGACAGGAGCTTTTTCAGAGCTGTGGAAGCAACCAAGAGTTTAGGTTTCTCTCTCAGAAACTCATGAGATTCAGGGGTCTCCCCAGTTAAACATTCAGCCAAAGTTTAATATTAGTTTCCAGTCCTTTTGTTTTTGTTTTTGGTTATAGTCAAGAGGATATTCTAATGATTCAGTGTGCCAGTTGGGCATTACTAAGACTACTGCTTTGGTCAGAAATGTCATCCTGAGTATAGACTTTTAGGACTGTTAATAGTTCTCTCATTTATTTATTTTTAGATTTTTATGTTTTTATGTGATATAAATTACAGTAGTGCCAGATTATCTGCTCAGAAAAAAAAAATAAAAAGAAAAAAAAAGAAAAAAGTGCATGGCTTGTAAAAGAATATCAAATCATTATAAGTATTGAGAAGACAAAAAGTCTTAAAAGTTAAGTCAACATCATTACAGTTTGAACATTGCCATTATTGAAACCATCCTCCACCCTCCTTTTGGTAATATTTACGGAGTTAAAGTTCAGGTGTTTATAGTGGTTCAAGGAGCAAAGATACTGACAGATGTATCTTCAGTACTAGAAATAGTTCTAGTTCTGGACAGGATTTTGCACAGTGAGATACTGCAACAGCAGGGTTTCCTTTGCAGCTTCTGTGATCGTGCTGACTTGTTATCAGCCAGCATTTCCTCATAATGGACACTTGCATAGGCTTTGGGGTGAGACACGACCTTCTTTAACTAACCCCATGGCTGCAGTAACAAGTAATTGCACATCAGCCATGTACCTCTGACCATAGGCTTGTTAATCATGAGGCTTTCTGTCCAGGTAGGTGCATGCCAAGATCCTCTGTGTTTCTCCTATTTTCCCCATTCTCTTCAGAGCAATTAACCTAAATATTAGACTCTACCTGGGACACAATTATTATATTAGCAGAGGAGATAATTAATGTGCTTAGCTGACGTAAAGACTGTAATGTTGAAGGAAAAAGCTTTTTACAAATGGCTTCAGGGCAAGGCTTTAAGAAGCTGAAGTAAGAAAAACAAATATCTGGGATTAATCTAAAGAAATAAATTTTAGGGATCTGAAAGATTAAAAAAAATCCTTTTTGCTCTGTAGTCATTGGAACGATAATCTGGGAAAGTTATGTAAACCATTTAAATCTATGCTGGCAAATGTCATTGAAAATGGTATAAAAACCATGTCTATCAGTCCATAGGAGAAGAAAAACTGAAAAAAATGGATTGATGCCTGTGTTCTACTGGCATGAAGACCAGACAGAATGACACTGTCACCATACATAGTTAATACAACTGCAGAAGAACAGACATTCTTTCAGTAGAGCTGACATAAGGCCATGAACAGAGGGTAAAGAAAACAATCGTTCTCATCCAGCACTCCAAATTTCCAGCACCATCCAGTCTTATGGACATAATCCTAAAGTTGTATCTGCTGTCCAGAGAATCACTTCCTCTTTCTCCCAAACTGCATACATACCCATACTGTAAAATTTCAAAAATGCCATGTCTGTGAATTCCATAATGTTTGAGAGTACCTTCTTTGCTAAGGTCTTATGAAAGAAGTACTTTTAAATCACTGATTCTTTGCTTGCAAATCTCTTGCATTTGCATGTAATATGTATATGTATACATGTATAAATATTTTATTTCTTATTTTTTTAGATTAATTTGTTTAATAATTAATAGATCAAGAGATAAATATTTATATTAAAATATTAACATCAGTTATTTCAATGTAAAAATATTTACCACTGTATGAATAATATAAACATTATCAGGCCAATAAATATTCTTAACCTTTTATTTATTTATTTATTAAACTCAATAGACTATTGGAGCAAAGCTGATAAACAACAGCATGAGGTGAGAAGAATCAGAGCAAAGAATGATAATTTTTGCTGTGCTAGTTGCTTCCATGCATATATTTCTTTATTTTGTTCTTAATGGTGATATGATTTTAAGTTCTAATCATGACCACCAAAACTTCTGTGAAAAAATTAGTATTAAGATAAAACTTTAAAGAGCATCTAGTCATCCAAAAATGTTATACTGATAATATTGGTAAAAGAGATTATCAAATATTCATTACAATTAATCCCCAAAATAATAGAACATTTTTTTAAATATTTTTTTTATCAGACATACGTTGACTAAAGTGTGGAAATGAATGCATCTAAAACAGCTTTTGTCGATAATCAACTTGTCCCTATATAACTATGAATTTAATTATATACATCTATTTTAATATGTAATTTTATGTTAATTATCCTATGTATGTATATGGCACATATATAAAAGCAGCTTAGTTGTCTCCCAGGTTTCCTTCTAACCAAAGCTATCTCAAAGGCAATTGTATTTATTGTGGATCTAACTATTTGGTTAGACCAGAACTGAACACTTCTGCCCTAATGTTAATATATTAAATTACAATACAAATGTGTATGGGGTACGATAAAAGCTATTTTATATTAGTATTGCAATTGGATGATTTTGTTGGCTCCCTTGTTACTGTCTGTTATGTACTCTATACACAATTAACAGTAGCTAAATATTTATGGTCCTTTATATTCTATTATGTTTTAGAAATGCATCTACCAAATTAAAAAAATACACTTTCTTAAAAGGCAGATGTTGCATTAATTTATTATGTTAAAACTTTATTTTTTTCCTGTTAAAAGCAAATTTAAATCTTAAACCTATTAAACATTTTCTTGATATTGTCTATGGAAGCCAGAACAAATAAAGACTAATCAAGCTGTCATATTTATTAAATGTTTGACAGTGTCTGCCGAGTGCCTAAATTTTAATTAACTGTACATGTTTTGAAAGCTTTGCTATTTTTTTTTTCTTACTCAAGAGCTATCCTTCTGTGATAGAGTAGGTTGTTTGTAATATCTAATTGAGAAGTATGGGATTCAAGCTGTGTGTAGGTGATACATGAATTTTTCACCCCTGCTGACAACCACATTGGCTTCTGTGTAATTCTTTAAACTGATTCAATCAAACTCATGCTGTTTATGCTTTTAATTGATTGAATTAAAACATCATTTTAAACACTTAATCATTCCATTAGACATGATTGTGTTTGCTTATTCTGTGCTCAATCCAGCACAAAATAAGCATAGATTTCTTATCCACAAGGGATCAGAAATCCAGATTCCCATTCTCTCAGTCTCAGTCTTTCTTGTTCGGTAGCCTCACGTAAGTATCCTGCAAAGGAGCTTTCTCCTTTCTTGTAAGGGAGACTGAAGATGTACTCTAGCAGAAGTGTATCTGTCTATTTTTATTTTGGATGTGAGCACTCACCTATGAATTTTGAATGAACTGGAAAATAAGACCACTGCCAGTTCCTAAACGGACCCAAAACATAAAATTCCATTCCTTTGGGTTTTCCTGTAGAAATAGACACAGCAAAGAATAGTGCTGTCAGTCTGGAAGGCATAATATTTTCACAATGTGTCATCTTTAAATTTTTTCTCTACTTACCAGTGTAGAAAGTACATATAGTCATATTACCACATCTAGAATTCTTTGAGCTTATTTTGAGCTATTTCTACAGCTTAGAAATCTTGGTGGCAACTATAAACTTCTTGAAAAACATAATAACATACCATGATTTGGTAGCTGTTGAGAAGAAAGTTCCTTGACAAATTAAATTCAGAACTCCAGGCTGCTAGAATCTTTAGGAAGCAAGGATTTTGCAGCCAATATTTACTATTAGGTTTACTGTTAATAACATATTTACTAACAATGGAGAAAAAAAAATCTCTCTTCTTCCATTGAATTTGGACTTATTATTTGCTTTCTTCCAACATGAATACCTTTATCTGTGTCTCCTTCACAAAGGGAATTTTTTTTTTTTTTTGCCATTGCTGTTGTATTTTAACAAATAACCTGATTATAATTTTATAATGTTGCTTTCTGCATGTCTCTATATATTATAGAATCAATAAATATTTTCATTTCTGTAAGGTGATTCTGGTTTCATAAACATAGTTTAAAATACTGACCAAATTGATGGTGATAAAATTTTTTGATAAGTTGTAGAGATGCACAGAATCACAGAATTTCTAGGTTGGAAGAGACCTCAAGATCATCGAGTCCAACCTCTGACCTAATGCTAACAGTCCCCACTAAACCATATCCCTAAGCTCTACATCTAAACGTCTTTTGAAGACTTCCAGGGATGGTGACTCCACCACTTCCCTGGGCAGCCTGTTCCAATGTCTAACAACCCTTTCAGTAAAGAAGTTCTTCCTAACATCTAACCTAAAACTCCCCTGGCGCAACTTTAGCCCATTCCCCCTCGTCCTGTCACCAGGCACGTGGGAGAACAGGCCAACCCCCACCTCACTACAGCCTCCTTTAAGGTAAAGAGCAATAAGGTCACCCCTGAGCCTCCTTTTCTCCAGGCTGAACAAGCCCAGCTCCCACAGCCGCTCCTCGTAAGACTTGTTCTCCAGGCCCCTCACCAGCTTCGTCGCCCTTCTCTGGACCCGCTCAAGCACCTCGATGTCCTTCTTGTAGCGAGGGGCCCAAAACTGAACACAGTACTCGAGGTGCGGCCTCACCAGAGCCGAGTACAGGGGGACGATCACCTCCCTAGCCCTGCTGGTCACACTGTTTCTGATACAAGCCAGGATGCCGTTGGCCTGCTTGGCCACCTGAGCACACTGCTGGCTCATATTCAGCCGACTATCCACCATCACTCCCAGGTCCTTCTCTGCCTGGCAGCTCTCCAACCATTCCTCTCCCAGCCTGTAGCTCTGCTTGGGGTTATTGCGCCCCAGGTGCAGGACCCGGCACTTGGCCTTGTTGAACTTCATGCAGTTGACCTCAGCCCATCGGTGCAGCCTATCCAGATCCTCCTGCAGAGCTTTCCTACCCTTGAGCAGATCGACACACGCGCATAGCTTGGTGTCATCTGCAAACTTACTGAGGGTGCACTCAATGCCCTCGTCCAGATCATTGATGAAGATATTAAAGAGGACCAGCCCCAGCACCGAGCCCTGGGGAACACCACTAGTGACTGGCCTCCAACTGGACTTGACTCCATTCACCACGACTCTTTGGGCCCGGCTATCCAGCCAGTTTCTAACCCAACGAAGTGTGCGCCAGTCCAAGTCAAGAGCAGCCAGTTTCTTGAGGAGAATGCTGTGGGAGACGGTGTCAAATGCCTTGCTGAAGTCAAGGTAGACCACATCCACAGCCTTTCCCTCATCCACACAGTGCGTCACTTTGTCATAGAAGGAGATCAGGTTGGTCAAGCAGGATCTGCCTTTCATAAACCCATGCTGACTGGGCCTGATCGCCTGCTTGCCCTGCAAGTGCTGCATGATGACTCTCAAGAGGATCTGCTCCATGAGCTTCCCTGGTACTGAGGTCAAACTGACAGGTCTGTAGTTTCCCGGGTCTGCCCTCCGGCCTTTCTTGTAGATGGGCGTCACGTTTGCTAGCCGCCAGTCAACTGGGACCTCCCCCGATAGCCAGGACTGCTGATAAATGATGGATAGTGGGTTGGCCAGCTCCTCTGCCAGTTCTCTCAGTACCCTTGGGTGGATCCCATCCGGCCCCATCGTCTTGTGCACATCCAAGTGCTGTAGCAGGTCACCAACCAGTTCTTCATGGATAGTGAGGGCCACATCCCGCTCCCCATCCCCTTCCACCAGCTCAGGGTACTGGGTATCCAGAGAACAACCGGTATTGCCGCTAAAGACTGAGGCAAAGAAGGCATTGAACACCTCCGCCTTTTCCTCATCTCTTGTAACTAAGTTTTCCCCCGCATCCAGTAAAGGATGGAGATTCTCCTTAGTCCTCCTTTTTGTGTTGATGTATTTATAAAAACGTTTTTTGTTATCTTTAACAGCAGTAGCCAGATTGAGCTCCAGATGAGCTTTGGCCTTCCTAATTTTGTCCTTGCACAGCCTTGCTACATCCTTATAGTCCTCCCTAGTGGCCTGCCCACTTTTCCAAAGATTATAAACCCTCTTTTTTCTCCTAAGATCAAGCCACAATTCTCTGTTGAGCCAGGCTGGTCTTCTTCCCCGCCAGCTCGTCTTTGGGCACTTGGGGACAGACCGTTCCTGTGCCATTTCCCTCTTGAAGAGCGCCCAGCCTTCCTGGACCCCTCTGCCCTTCAGAACCGCCTCCCAAGGGACTCCACCAACTAGTGTCCTGAGCAGCTCAAAGGCAGCCCTCCGAAAGTCCAATACAGCGGTTTTACTGGTCCCCTTCCTGGCCTCGCCAAGAATGGTGAACTCCACCATTTCGTGGTCATGCTGCCCAAGACAGCTTCCAACCACCACATCTCCCACCAGTCCTTCTCTGTTTGTGAAGAGAAGGTCTAGCGGGGCACCACCCCTGGTAGGTTCACTAACCAGCTGCGTCAGGAATCTATCTTCCACGCTCTCCAGAAACCTCCTAGACTGCTTTCTCAGGGCTGTGTTGTGCTTCCAGGATATGTCAGGGAAGTTGAAGTCCCCCACGAGAACAAGCGCTGAAGATTTCGCAACTTCTGTCAGTTGCCTGTAGAACTCCTCATACGTCTCCTCATCCTGGTTCGGCGGTCTATAGCAGACCCCGACCAGGACACTAGCCTTGTTGTCCCTGCTGATCCTAACCCAAAGGGACTCAACCTTGTCATTGCCAGCCTCGAGTTCTACAACCTCGAAAGACTCTCTAATATAGAGAGCCACACCACCACCCCTTCTGTGCTGCCTGTCCCTTCTGAAGAGCTTATAGCCAGGCATTGCAGCACTCCAGTCATGAGACTGGTCCCACCACGTCTCTGTGATGGCAACCAAGTCGTAGCCTGTCTGCCGCACGATGGCTTCCAGCTCCTCCTGTTTGTTACCCATGCTGCGTGCATTGGTGTAGATGCACTTCAGCTGGGCCATTACCTTATCCTCCGGCCTTGCCATTGTTCCCCCTGGCACAGCCCCAACAATCCTTGCTTCAGCCCCATCCCCCTTCTTAGCTAGTTTAAAGCCCTTTCAATGAGCCCTGCCAGCTCCTGGCCCAGGATCCTTTTTCCCCTAAAAGATAGGGACCCGTCTGCGGCCATCAGGCCAGGTGCTGAATAAAGTGCCCCATGGTCGAAAAACCCAAGATTTCTGCGTTGGCACCAGCCCCAGAGCCACGTGTTTAACAGGTGGGCTTTCTGTGTCCTCTCTGTACCCCTCCCTGCCACCGTAGGGATGGACGAAAATACCACCTGCACTCCTGCTCCATCCACTAGTCGCCCCAGCCCCCTAAAGTCCCGTTTGATAGCCTGGAGGCTTCTCTCTTCAATGTCATCACTGCCTGCCTGGACTATCAAAAGAGGATAATAATCAGAGGGGCGTACCAGGTTGGGAAGCTTCCTGGCAACATCCCTGACCCTGGCCCCAGGGAGGCAGCAGACTTCCCTACGGGTAGGGTCAGGCCGACAAATAGGGCCCTCTGTTCCCCTAAGAATAGAGTCTCCAACAACAATAACTCTCCTGTCTTTCTTGATGGAGGCAGTCCTGAGGTGTGGAGTTGACCTCCTCACCCTAGGCATCCTCCTGGGAACACTTGCTACCTCTTCCTCAGCTACTGGTCTGTCGAGCTCCAGGGCCTCAAACCTGTTGTGTAAGGGCACCTGGGAAGGTGGAGCCGGAAGGGGAGGGCATCGCCTGCAATGTTGAGCAGTGACCTGTTTCCATTCCTCCTCAACTCCCAGATCCCCTTCCTCTGCCTGATGGCGACAGGGCAGGGGGTCCACCCCCATTTGGGGTGTCTCACCCCGGTACCTCTCCTTGAGGCCCTGCAGGGAGTTACTCCACCAGTCTATCTCCCGCTCACACTCCCTGATATCCCTCAACCTCTCCACTTCCTCCTTGAGCTCCGCCATCATGCAGACCAGGTCATCCACCTGCTCGCACCTCACGCACGCAGTTTCTCTGCCTCCTGCCGATGGCAGCAACAGGCTCAGACACTCCTTGCATCTGGTGACCTGAACTGCTGCATTTTTTAACGGGTAGTCGGTCTGGGTGTGTACCGACTTCCTGGAGAGCGCACCATGCCTGGTGGAGACCATTAGCACCTAGCTAACGGCCGTCGTTAAGGAGGTGGACTCCTTAAGGAGGGTGTTAAGGAGGGGGGGGGAACGCTCTGCCCTGCCTGCTCGCCCTGCCTGCGTGAACTGCCGCGCTAACTGCCGCACCACTCCCTTCTGACGCGCCACGCCCTGTTTGCCCATCCTGGTCGCTGCGCTCCTGGTCGCTCGCGCTCCCTAGGGGCAGCTTTTGAATGGCCGGGGAGGGGGCGCTGCTGGCTCCGCCTTCGCTTTGTCAGCCTCCCTCATGAGGGCTGCCGGGTCCTGGTGGCTCCCTCAAGTAGGCTCAATACCGGAAAAATTAGCCCTGCCTGGCCCGATCCCCCGCTCCGCTGCAGAATGCGTCTGCCCCAGAGCCGATCGCCTCGGCAAATGGCAAATTATTTTATATGCGTGACAAATTATTTTGTGAAAAGCCATGTGAACATAGCACATCTATACTCACCTCTATACTTTCCATTCACCTCTATACTCATTTCCGTTCACTCTATACTTATGAATCCCTTATGAATGCTGCTTATATTCCAGCTTCTCAGAAGCTCCAGATATTATCCACGCACAAATATGACTATTTACAATAAAAATTCTTCTGTGTTTACTCCAAATATGGATATTATTTATCTGAATGAAGTTTTTTATTGACTCAGGAGAAGCAGTGTTTTGTTCTGAGATGATAAAGAACTTTGAATACATCCCTGATCTAGAAAGACACTGTCTTATGAGTTCTATGCTTGATACCTATCCATGATATCAAGTATGCATATTTATGATATTTATTACATTTATTTTGAATTTTGCTTATGTAATCATAACCTGAGCTGTCATCCTCATGCGGTATTCTTCTCTTTGTGTCTGTCACTGTGTTAATAAGGATTTGCATGCCACATTAGTCCCATGGATACAGATGAAATTCTATCACTTTCAAATTGTGTACTCAGAGATAACTTCACAATTTCATAACCTTTGTTTTGGTGTTACACCTGTAACTAAATGGACGTTAAAACTGATATACAAAGGAAATTGAAAACAAGGAGTGTCTTTATACTGACTTCAATAAGCTTTAAGTAAAGCTTTTTTAAACAATTTTGTTAATGAAGTGCAAGAACAATTAATAACCATCTCATTCTCTTAGCTATGTTGGCTAGAAATGATAAAAAAAATTAGATTCTATTTTTAAGAAGGCAAATTTTAATCAGATGTCTGAATGCATACATGAAAATAAATGCACTGTTTTTGAATAATCATAGCATGTAGCAAAATAGTAGTTTAAGGAAAGGTTGGACTTGGTGCTTAGGGACATGGTTTAGTGGGTGACATTGGTAGTATGGTGATGATCTTGGAGGTCTTTTCCAACCTTAATGATTCTATGATTATATGAAAATTGTACTTTAGGTTCCAATAAAACTTATCTCTTCAGAAGAGGAATGGAAGTCTTTAAGAACAAAAAAATAAAATAACATTACTACATATTTTCATAAGAAAAAAAAAAGGATAATGTCAGAATGTTATCCCACCTGATAAATATGTAATGCATAGGAATCACAGAATCATAGAACAGCTTGGGTTGGAAGGGACTTTAAAGATCATCTAGTTTCAGCTTCTCTGCCCCAGGCAAGGATGCCACCCACTATGTCAGGGTGCCAAGTCTTAACACTATATGCCCATACAAAAAGTTGCTCCTCATTTATAAGTCTCTGTGAAGTACTCAAAGACTGCAATGAGGTCAGCTCGGAGCTTTCTCTTCTCCAGGCTCAGCATCCCCAGCTATCAGCCTGTCTTCATCAGATTGGTGCTCCAGCCCTTTGTTCATCTTCATGGCCCTTCTCTGTGCTTCTTGTGCTTCTAGACCTGGATGCAGTGGGACCTCATGCTGGCAGAACAGAGAGGGACAGTCACCTTCCTTGACCTGCTGGCCATGCCTCTTTTGATGCAGCCCAGAATGAAGTTAGCTTTCTGGGCTGCAAGCACACACTGCTGGCTTATGTTGAGCTTTTTGTCCACCAGAACTCACAAGTCCTTCTCTGCAGAGTTGCTTTCAATGATTTCTTCTCCCAGTCTGTACTTCTGTCTAGGAATGCCCCAACACATGAGCAGCACCTTGCACTTGGACTTGTTGAACCTCATTGTGTTCATGTGGGCCCACTTTTTAAGCTTGTCCAGGTCCTTTTGGATGGCATCCCTTCCTTCTAGTGTATCAATTAACACACAGTTTCGTATTGTCTGCAGACTTGCTGAGGGTGCACTCAATAGCACTGTCTATGTCACTGATAAAGATATTAAACAACACCAGTCTCAAGATGGACCCATGAGGGACACCATTCATCACTGGCCTCCACCTGCACATAGAGCCGTTGACTGAAACTCTCTGGCTGTGGCCATCCAGCCAGTTCCTTATCCACCAAACAGTCCACCCTTCAAATCCAGTTTAGAGATAAAGATGTCCAGAATTTAGAGATAAGGATGTTACAGAAGTCCAGGTAGATGACATTGGTCAGTCTTCCCTTGTCAGCTGATTCATTTACTATTTACTCCATCATAGAAGGCCACTAGACTCATCATATGTGATGTACCCTTAGCAAACCTTAGCTAAATACTTGAAAATAATTCTAAAATACATATTTATTATGATGCACTCAAGGGAATCTTAAATAAATAAATTGACAGATTTTTTAAATTATTTTTATTTTTTATGACCACATAAAATGCTTTGGGATAATTCAACAAATTCTTAATTTGGATTTTATCAGACTTTGGATAAACATATACACTTTCTAAAAAGAAGTTAGCAGCATTTTTTTATATATTTTTTTTTAACCTTAAGGTCAGGAGGAAAAAAAAACACAACCCTCTACAAACTGCTTTTAGTCTAAAAAATATTGTTGCTATGACTACTTGAGAAGCTTTAAGGCAATGTCCTTTTTATTTAAAGTATTTTTAGAACTTTAGTTACCCTAACAACAGGATGTACTTAAAACAGCAACTTCTAATAAGTTTGTTCTTGTTTGCAAAGAAAGTCTCTTGTCTTTTGTTTTCTTTTATAGTGAAGAATTTACCATCATTAAATGATGGAAAGCATGAAAGAAACAGTTTCAAAAAGCTCACATATCTCCCCTCAGCAGCTTTAGTACAAGCAACAGCAGGTAGCTTATCTTGATAATTTCAACAGATATTTACTATAAGCAGATCAGATGATCAAGATGGTAGAGTATGACATATATTTTTGGCTGTTATATTGTATTGATTTTATTGTATTTCAATAGTATTATATATTATTATATATAATAAAAATACTATATATATATAATATTATATATATATTATAATATATATATAATAGCATTATATATATGTATTTTAATATTTTTAAATAGCCTGTATTTCCTACGTGACTTGTGTTAATCATATGAAGAAATATATTGCTTATGCTTCATATCTTTAAGAAAAAATCATTCTATCTAATGTCTTCATAACGTGAATAGTATACAGTGCTAAAACAAGCATGCATCCCAGTCACCATCTAATGGCTGCCAGTAAACATCAATGCAAGACTATAACAAATGGATTAGTCATTCTTTTCTTTTACACATTTCCATTTTGCAGTGATATGCAGTACAAGCACTCCACAAAGCAAAAATGGTAGCTTTTATTTTGATAAATTTTGACTTTCTTTTTTTAAATTCCATTGGTTTCTTGATTTTTTTTAGCATTTTCATGAAGTGCTGTGAATATTCTCCATTCAGTCTGAGAAAAAAAAAAATTCTTTGTTCTGAATTTGCTACCTGCTTCTTTCAACTTACAACTCCTAACTGTAACAGTGAATGGCACTCCATGCTATTCTTGATTTTAAAAACCTTTGTCATGCTCATCTTCAGTTGTCTCTTCCAGGCTGAAGCATGTTGTTTTAGAAACTATATTTATGCTGAATGTACGAGCTGTTAGACAGATTTAAGACCGTGTAGTCTATCAACTCAAAAGAGTGATAGTCAATGGTTTGATGTCCAGCTGGTGGCTGATAGTGTGTGATATATTCATGATGTGTGATAGAGAACCTATGGAGTAAATATTGACCATGTTACCACATGTTACCAAAAGGTTGTAACAGGGATTACTGAGTAGCAGCCTAGTAAAAAAAAATAAATAAGGAAGAGTAGCAGTGGGGAACAACTATTCTTTGAGAGGGATGGAACTGAGATCCAGCAGGGCCAACCTTGCTTTATTCCACAGTACCCAAGCAAGGCATGCAGGGCAGTGTGATTCATTTTGCCAAAACTGTTAAAGGAAATCAATTGATTTACAAATTGAACTACCAGTTTGCTAAAGGCCTTGTATCCTGACCTGACCTTGGCTTGCCTCTGTCCCCATGGAGGTGTGCAACATGCAAAGCTGGGACTGGATCCAGCCTGCCCTGCTCCCTGGCTGGGGTGTTGGGTTTCCCTTGCTGTCAAGACCTTGTACACCATTCCACCACTTCCCTGGGCAACCTGTTCCAATGCCCGACTACTCTTTCTGAGAAGAAATTTCTCCTAATTTTCAACCTAAACCTCCCATGGCACAACTTGAAGCCATTCCCTCTAGTCCTATCTCTAGTTATCTGCGAAAAAAGGCCAAACCCCAGCTCCCCACAGCTTCCTTTCAGGTAGTTGTAGAGAGCAATAAGGTCTCCCCTGAGCCTTCTCTTCTCCAGACTAAACAACCCCAGTTCCCTCAGGTGCTTCTCATAGGACTTGTTTTCCAGGTGCTTCACCAGCTTCGTAGCCCTTCTCTGGATGCATTCCAGAGCTTTGATGTCCTCCTTGTACTGAGGGGCCCAAAACTGAACACAGTACTTGAGGTGTGGCCTCACCGGAGCAGAATACAAGGGGATGACCACTCCCCGGTCCTGCTGGCTACACTATTCCTGATACAAGCCAGGATGCTGTTGGCCTTCTTGGCCACCTGGGCACACTCATATTCAGGTGAGCAGCAATCAGCACCCCCAGATCCTTTTCCTCTGCACAGCTTTTGAGCCACTTTGCCCCAAGCATGTAGCGTTGCATAGGGTTGTTGTAGCCAAAGTGCAGGACCCAGGACTTAGTCATGTTGAACCTCATCCTATTGGCCTCTGCCCATCAACTCAACCTGTCCAGGTCCCTCTGCAGAGCCTTCCTACCCTCCAGCAGATTGACACTTCCCCCTACTTTGTTGTCATCTGTCACTTACTGAGGGTGCACTTAATTCTCATATCCAAATTATCACTAAAGATATTAAAGAGGATAGGACCCAGCACTGATGCTTGGGGAACACCACTGGTCACCAGCTGGATTTCACTCTGTTCACCACTACGCTCTGGGCCCAACTGTCAAGCCAATTTTTAACCCAGCAAAGAGTATACATGTCCAAGCCATGGGCTGCCAGCTTCTCCAGGAGGATACTCTGGGAGACCATGTCAAAGGCCTTGCTGAAGTCTAGGTAGACTAGGCTAGGAAGTCTAGGTCAACAGGCTTTCCCTCCTCCACCAGGCCAGTCACCTGGTGACACATAGAAGGAAATGAGGTTGGTCAGGCAAGACTTGCCTTTCATGAACCCATGTTAACTGGGCCTGATCCCCCAGTTGTTCTACAAATGCTGCATGATTTCCTGTTCCATCACCTTTACTGGCACAGACGTCAGGCTGACAGGCCTGTAGGCCTGTAGCTCCCTGGGTCATCCTTATGATCCTTCTTATAGATCCCAGGTTTCTAGGTCAGGAGGCTGAGTACTTTGAGGATAAGTGGTCTGGCTAGTAAAGACAGATGTAAAGAAGGCGTTAAGAACCTCAGCCTTTTCCTTATCCTCAGTAGTCATGTTCCCCTATGTCATATTTGATAGTTTACCTATGACAACGAACTGAACGTGTACTATACACAAGTGAATAACTGCATGTAGGAATTACTGACAGGTCATTTACACAATGCTAAGCAAAAAATTTGTGAGTCTAGTAGGACCCTGGATGGTAATGTAAAGAGGCTGTGATAAGATACCTTGAAGCTTCACAATTTGTTTTCTTAAAATTAAGTAACTAGAAAACCAATTTACCACTTGATCACAACCCCCTAACTTCTTAATTTCTCATGAAATTAACCAAACCAAGAGTTTTGACACATCAATAAGCACAGTATCAGTAGAATTTCCATGATCATAGTAACATAGCTGACCACAGAATATTTGTCAAATTTAATAAAACACATCATGATGAATAACCAAGTCATTAAAAAAAAAAAAAAAAAGAATTATAAATTACTGTGTTTCTGTTTGTGGCAGGTGGAAAAGATGGGTTTACACAAGAAGAGGACCTTAGCAAAAGTCAGCTGCATTGCAGGTAGAAACCCATACTGAAATGTGTATTTTCATGGAAGGAAAGAAAAGAAAAACTAAGAGCAAACAGAAACAAGGATAGAGTTGTAGTGATTTGTAAGAAAAGATCATTGAGACATGAGAAATTTGGATACAAATATGCTTTCAACTTCACTGAAAATACTGGTATTCATAGTTATTGCATTCTTAAAAGGCTATTAGATGAGTTAAAGCAATGTTATATTAAAAGAAATAATGATAACTTGGAAAAATTACTTTTCCAAAGGTAAGTGCAAAGTAGGGTGAATAAATTGGACAGTGAACAAAGTAACAGATACTAAAAGTGAAAATGTATATGTCCATGTCAATATTTTGAACTAAATTATACTATACTGAGGCTGTGTCCTTGTTAAATTAAGTACTTTCTGGGAATATTCTCAGGCAATGATCAACTGTAGTGGTAAACTGTCAGAATGTGCACAAGTTTGTCATGTGCCAATTAGTCATTTCCTAAATAATTACTGGATGCTGTTCAACACACAGGGTGATTCAGGAATTATGCTCAGCAGGCCATTTGAATGAAGCCATTCTGTTTTGGAAATTTTGAGAGTTTATTAGCATATGGCAAGATCCTTCCTTGTCAACTGACCTCAGTGATAGAGAACATTCACAAAATGTTTAATGTAAAGATAAATGTAGATAATGTAGTTTATGTAGATAAGCTATAATGTTATTGTGGGTGCCACACACTTTACACAATAAAGAAGGCCTCCTAATACTGAGTAACCGCATATGAGAACATCTAAAATTTAGAGAAAGACTTAAGAACTACTGTGAATATTACACAGATGCACAATGCGCTAAAAAAGAATTTCAGTTTCATGGGTCCCAGTCTGTTCTCCATTATCTTTTTGACATGGAAGAAGAAAGACCCTAATACTAAGTAAAATAACAGATGGTTAAAGCATTGTTTTAAAGGGAGAGGAACTCCTAGACAGAGTTTCAACTAATGGCATGATTGGAAGCATTTTGAAAGAAAAGATGCCTTTTTAATGAAAATGAAAAAGTAATTTAGCATCAAAGGAAGGACTTCCCCCCTTTTTTTTTTCTTGTTCCTATCAAAAAGAAATTTGCCAGAATAGCGGAGAATAACAGGTAGTGGAGAACTAGATGACAAAATGTATTCAGATATTTTTCAGATACTTTTGACAAATTCCTCACACATAGCTATTAAGTTAAACTATCACTATGAAAGAGGCAAGTGTTGTCATAAGCCAAGAACTGACTAAAATAAAGCAAAACAGAACGTGAATCTAGTCTTAACGTGAAAAGGATGACTGTGGCTTAGAACAAATACTAACATTATGTATTGTGATACTCACTGATCTGGGAGAGGTGTAAGCACTGGTACTGGGAAAATAAACCATTTATAATTGTAATTGAGAAGAGGACTGAGAAACTCCAAATAGAGTTATATAATATAACTAATATAACCTAATAGAGATTAGTGAATAAGAGCCATAGAAGAAAATTAAAGCTGGTAGAGGAAAAGTAATGTAAAGGGCATTGTTTGAATAGTCATGCAGAGGATTTAGTTGTGTGATCTCAGGATATGCATATTGGCATTAGATTGAACATATCAAGTCAACTGGCTAAGATAGTAGGAAAAAAAAAAACCACAAACAAAAACAACAACAACAAAATGAAACCAAAGATTAATAGGGTAAAAATGTGTGCTCATGTATGTTCAGTTTTGTCCCCTTAGTAAGCAGGTTACAGCTGAATTAGAGAGCATTCAGTATTAAGTGATAAGAATTATTAAAACTGAAAAAGCTTTTCATTTCAAGAAACTGAAAAGATTGTCAGTGTAGCCACCTGATGTACTTAGAATGAATAAAGAGGATTTACAGGAAAAATATATAGGCCAGAGGCTGGAATATTTGCTCCTTTTTCAATGTCCTTCACATTATCTTTTTTTTTTTTTTTTTTTTTTTGACTCATTATATTGACATTAGTAATGCACTTTCACATTTGCCAGAAAAAGAGCATTGGCGAGAATTTTCTAAACACTCATGAATAAATTTTGTATCAGGCTTCACAAAATGCCCTCTTTTGGTCTGTAAAATGTAAGGAAGATATTAACTTGATTTTGAATATATTAATTTTATTTATTTATATATATAAATGGACAATATGCAGAAGAGGATCACAGAATCACAGAACGGCTGAGGTTGGAAGGGATCTCTGAAGATCACTTAGTCCAACCCCATGTGCTGAAGAGCACATTGTGCAGGATGGCATCCAGGCAGGTTTTAAATATCTCAAGAGAAGGAGACTCCATAGCCTCTCTGGGTAGCCTGTTCCAGTGCTCTGTCACCCTCACAGTAAAGAAATGCCCTCTCATACTCAGCCGGAACTTCTTACACTTCATTTTGTGCACATTGCTTCTCATCCTGTCACTGGGCACAACTGAAAAGAGAATGGTTCCATCTTCTTGACACCCTCCCTTCAAATATTTATATCCATTGATGAGATCTCCCCTCTTTTCCAAGCTAACCAGGCCCAGATCTCCCAGCCTGTCCTTGTAGAATAGGTGCTTCAGTCCCCTAATCATCTTCATAGCCCTCCTCTGAACTCACTCCAGTAGTTCTATGTCACTTTTGTACTGGGAAGTCCAGAACAGGACACAGTACTCCACATATGTCCTCATCAGGGCCGAGAAGAGGGAGAGGATTACCTGCCTTGGCCTGCTGGCAATACTCTTCTGAATGCACCCCAGGATACCATTAGTCTTCTTGTCCACAATGGCACATTGCTTACTCATGTCTGCCTGCTGCCTACCAGGACTCCCAGGTCCCTCTCTGCAGAGCTGTTCTCCAGCAGGTCAGCCTCCAGTCTGTACTTGGGGTTATTCCTCCCTAGGTGAAGGACCCTTCACTTGCCCTTGTTAAACACTTTGATGTTCCTTTCCACCCAGCCCTCCAGCCTGTTGAGGTCCCTCTAAAAGATGGAAATATTTTATCTGAAAATCTAATTCTACATTGTTTCCTTGTAATGAATGTTGATTAAAAAGAAAAACAATCAGCAATGAAAATGCAAAAAAGTAATAAAAAGTTAGATTCATATGCAATTATTTTATATATGTATTCTATATTGAATTCTTGTAGATGTACTGGTGTATTTAATCTAATCATCTACATCTAAATACATATATATTTATATAAATGTGCTTCTATATAGGTCTGAATTTAAAGGTGAAACTCAGAAACCCAGTTATATAATTAAATGCAGTTTTAACAAAAAATAGTTTTCCTACATTTCTGTAAACATTTCTTTAATGACATAAGATTGCTCTATTTATTGGACGTAGTTTAGGTATTAATGTTTTTAATGATACCAAATCTAATCTTGTACCAAATTGCAGATGTATTAGATCTGTTTCCTTTGAGTAAAATATATATATATATTTTTTTGTAAAAAATGAATTGTTTCCAACAAAGTCTACTTTTTGTAAACTCACCTATATTGCATTCTAATTCACCTTCAGACATATTTTATATCTTTCGTCATCTTGAGTCTACTTAGTCTGGTATTCTTCAGTATATTCACAGCTATTTCTTTCAGCTTATTTATTTATTTTTTCCACTGAGCTTGATGACATTTATATTTGTATTTGCTAAACCTGTGCACATCTGTGGAATTTTTCACCATTAAGTTGTGGCCCATATTTTGTTTTGATTTAAGCTGAAAGTCCATGATAAAGAACAATTCTGAGAACTAACTGATGGTTTTGCCCTTATTATCATCCAGCTTTACTGATGCAAAGTACTGTGTATAGCTGTTTGTTGTCAGCGAATATTCATTTCCACTCCATTCAAGTAGACTGATAAATTTTGCCATAATCTTTCTGTCATTATGTATCTCTATTACTGAAGTATACTTTTGGTGGAGCCCTTGTGATACTGACAGCTTTTACACTTATCTACACCTCCTACTATTAGTTGCTTATCATCATCATCATCATCATCATCATCATCATCATCATCATCATCATCAATCATCATCATCATCAATCATCACCTTCCTATTCTAAATCAGAATTTAATTTCTTGCTGGTAGTATTTTCCCATTTATAAGTGTCATTTCTGTATTTACCATCTCATTCCCAGTTCCTATTCTGTGGTATTACTATTTTCTCTCTGTTGAGCATGAAACCATGCATTTCACAGAACTTACATTTGTGGATTGAATATGAACATGTTCTAGTTCACAATTCCCACCTTTCTGCAGGCTATCCTCATTTTATCTTCCTTACAGGTAGTAATCTTTAATCTATCTTTGTCTAGTGTTGAATTTATTACTTTGCTTTTATCCAATATAGACAATCTGCCCTTGGCTAAGTGAATTCATGTTGGCCTTTCTCTTCCATGTTATTATTCTGTTTCACAAATTTTATTTATGTGAAAGGCCCCTTCCTCCCTAAACTTAAAGTTATTTTCTTGTTTTACATGACAGCTTGACACCTATTTTGTGTACCAGCAGTTTCAGGAGAGGCGATTTATTTACTTATGTTGTGAAACTAAGTATTTAATGAATCTTAATCTTTCATGCTTTCATATTTGCTTTTACCCATTGTAATAATTATTGTTATATATATATATATGTATATATATATATATATATATATATATTTTTTTTTTTTTTTTTTGTGAGGGACTTTCAGACAAGTAAAGAAAATTATTCTTGCCCCAAACAACTTAGGATATATTGCTGCCTCCTTTATTCTGCCTAGTAAAATCCTTACAATTTAATATAATTGCAAATAACACCTGATCTTAGTGAGGTCAGATAACATGTATCTGTATACAGACAAGAGGCATTTTTATTTTTATTTTTTAAATAAAAAAATAGAAACAAACAAAAAGATTTTTAAAAATAATAAGAAGAAAAGGAGAATAAGGAGACATAGTCATATGACCAAGTAATTAGTTTTCTAGATTATGAAAGATATATATAATTTACAGTCATCAGACATGTTAAAATACATTTTAGTTGGAACATTTCTGCGTATTGTCAGCAAAAAAGGAGGAGAAAGGAAATTAATGGAACAGAGGATAAGAGAAAATGATCAGAGTATTAAGACGTAAGCTCTAGAGTCTATGAAAATATGAGAATGACTGATATTTTCCAAAAGAAAGTAGATCACATGGATTAGAGAAGGCTCTCCTGAGCTCAGGATTCTGTGAAGTCTGCTGTCTTGGCCTTTGCAATGGGAGGATTCTCAGGATTTGCACGAAAACATGCAGGTGTGTTGTTATAGATTGGCTAGGGGAGGTAATATTAAAATTGTGTAAAAATTGTTGGTAGATAAAAATTATGTTATCAAGCTTGCTGTGCATATTAGATATACACACACCAAGAAGAAATATGTAGTCAGTTCATAAGTATATCCCTTAGCACACATTCCAAAGAGAAAGGAGGATCTTTGGGAGATTTCTTTGTAGGAAAAAATGTTCTTCATGTTTTATTTCCAGCTGAGGAAAAAACAACAACAATAACAACAAAACAACAGAACAACAACAAAATACATCCCATGGTCACTATTTTAATATTCTCTGCAGGTACTGAGAAATATCAATAGTCACTTCAAAGAAATATTGTATGTATCATATTTTGTTTTCCAGTAGGCAAATAAAATGTCTGATCCCAGTAAGACCACCTTCATTGCTGCTCAACACTAGGGTAGCCTTCTCAAAATATGTCAGTAAAAAGATTTACGGATGTCTTGTGGTCCAATAAGCAGGCATTAGATACAGAGATTCATTGCTATCCTGCAGGGCTGCAAAGTCACTAATGCCTTTGTGCTGATCAGTCATTTAGCACATTTAGTGCTGTATCTCATCTCAGAGTTATTGCAAGAGAGCAGGAGAACAGAAAGTGATATGCAGTAGAAATTATTTTACTCATGTAATAATTAAGGAAAAGGTTTACATGAAACTATATTGTCTCAAGGGTTCCAAAAAATAGTTCCAAAAGTATTCGTTGGGTTGCCAGCAGCTGTAAGCAGTGAGACAATTTGTATGTCTAGTAAAAGATTAATATAATGGTAAAATTATGTTGTTGTATTTTTTGGTACAATTTCCTTTTGAACATTCTACTACTGCTTCCACCTGTTAGTGACAATTTCAGAACATGATCCAAACATGATCTCTCTAAGATTTGTTTCCTGACTTTTAATGACAGATTTAAGACACACCACTATGTGTGTATGGTGTTGTTTTTCTAAATATACTTTATCTTGCTTCTGTCAATACTGAATTTCCCCCACTCTTTCATTTTCCAATTGTTTTTAATGATTATCTTGAATATTTTGGTAGCGGCATTTACGTATTTCTTTTGCATGATCATATCTTCACATCAGGGGTCATAGCACACATATATGTTGCTGATCTTACATAGGAAAACTAACTGCCTATTTCAATTCTTTGTTTCTTACCTTCAAAATATTTTAATTATTAAATGACCACATTTTTTTTCCTATCAAAGACTTTGTTGAAGGACACAAAAGCTTGTGTCCAAGCTTTTTTTTTTTTTTTTTCTTTCTTTTTTTTTTTTTTTGAAATCCATGTGCATAATTGCAGCATGATTACCTTCACCTGAATGTTCTATGATAATTTCAAAGAACTCTGGAAATTAGCAGTACTTCAGTATGCTTTACATATGTATGGAATGCAACTACATCATTAACGTTTTAGTTCAGACCAGTACGTAATTTTCAGGTCCATCTCCTAATTATTGCTAATTAGAATTATAGAATTATTAAGACGGGAAGGAAAGTGAAAGGCCTGTAGTCCAACATCCTGCTCAAAGCAAGGTTAGCCATGAGATTGGCACTTGATCCTGTCTGATCTTGAAAACTGTCAACAGTGGAGACTGCGTTGTGTTTTTGGCCAACTTCTTCCACTTCTTAAAAGTGAAAAAGTTTCCCTTATATTCAAGTATGGCCTCACTTGTTTCCATTGATGCCTATTGTCTCTAATCCTCCTATCATGCACCATTGTGAAAACCCTGAATCAGTCTTCAGAATTTTCACAGAATGTCCCTTAGAGATGAGGTAAATGGCAGCCCTCCATGCACAGATCTATGCATTTGATCAGAGAAGGCAATTAGATTGGTCAGGTATGTTTTTGTCCCTGGTAGATCCGTACTGTTTCCAAGCACCTTTTCTTCTTCATGAGTCTTCCCTTGTAAAATGAGGCTTGGGCTCCTAGTGCTGTTGGGATTTTATGAAGACCTGAAGACACCACTGCTCATCTTCCCCGAAGTGGTGGTGTCTGCTCATTTCTTCCTGTAGCTTCTTCGCCAGATAACTCACTGTAGCAGCTGAAGCACACCTCCCACTGTAAGGACATTGCTGCCCACAGCCCCAGAAAGAAGCACAAGGCACCAGAATTTTTGCCCAGGACAAGGTATCTGTTGCTGTAGAGACAGCTGCTCCAGCCCACGTTGGAGACCATCATGTCATCATAGATCCATGGAATTATTAAGGTTGGAAAAGACCTTCAAGATCATCTGGTCCAACCATCACCCTACTACCAATATCACCCACTAAACCATCTCCTTAAGCACCAGGTCCAGCCTTTCCTGAAACACCCCCAGGGACAGTGACTCCAACACTTCCCCGGGCAACCTGTTCCAATGCCCGACTACTCTTTCTGAGAAGTAATTTCTCCTAATTTCCAACCTAAACCTCCCATGGCACAACTCGAGGCCATTCCCTCTAGTCCTATCACTAGTTATCTGTGAGAAAAGGCCAAACCCCAGCTCCCCACAGCTTCCTTTCAGGTAGTTGTAGAGAGCAATAAGGTCTCCCCTGAGCCTCCTCCTCATCATCATCACTGAGCACATCATTACTTCAGCAGAGATTCATGGTCCATTTGTGCTCTGCTGTGACAACTGCTGGCAATGGATTATATGCCTCTAGAAGCTGTGCTCTGGTATCTGCTTTGATTCTTGCCTTGAATTATTGAAGAACATGAACTACATTCCTTTTGGATATACTAACCCATAAATTATACTCTAGCATAATCCGAATGCATTAATGATGCTAACGTGTTCTTTTCATGGGACCAGACTAGAGCTAGTCCAAAATAAAAAAGTCCAAACTACTTAAAATACTGATTCAGGTATGCAGGATGAATTGTTTACTCTACAAACCCAACTCTGTTGTGCTGTACAGCCTGCTAAAATAAATGTAGCGTATGTGCCTATGCAATGTATTATTCATTACAGACTCCATAATTTGCCTGGCAGAGAAATCAAACTAAAGTATATGTGGTTCTCAAGATCAGCCTTATCTATCTATCTATATATATATAATATAGATATATATATATATATGTTTTAAATTGCAGTTTTATTGGTCACCTTCTGTCCTCCTAATACTAAGACTAATTTAAGCAATACAATATATATCACTGTTACTATTTCAGCAGTTCTGTGTGTGAACACCTTTAAAGTTCCTGTACAAAAACTGTCTGGTCTTTCCAAAGTATTATTATTTGATTTGTTAATCTATTTTAAAATGTCTTCTACTAACTTATTGGTTTTAGAAAATTCCTTAGAGTTATCAGTTGTAAAAAGCCTCTGTTATCACTGTATCATGTCTCCTCAGTGGTGGTCACTGAGATAAAGTATTATATTTCTGCAGTGGTATGATTTTGTCTTTTCTGAGAGTTCCTTCTACATTTTATCATCTGTCAACCTCATTGACTCTCTGGAAAGCAATCCTGTTGTCAATGTGTTTGAAAAGGTTTTATTATTATTTTTTTTTTTTTTTATGTCCTTACTAAAGTGTTCTTCAAAGTCATTTTTTTGGCTCATCTATTTGTGATTTGTCACATAAAAGAAATTATGCTCCTTTCAATTCCTTTTATTTGGGTTGTCTCAGTTTTTTGAAATACATTTTTTTTTTTTTATTTTGAGTCATTAAATATTGAAATATAGTGCATTGCATTTTTTTGTGGTCTTTTTTTTTGTTTCTCTGTCATTTTAGAGAGTTCTCTAGAAAAGTAGTGCATGCTTGCTTTTCATTCTAAACATTATAACTTGAAAAAATTGCTATGCTGCATGTAAATTTTCTGCCCTGTTAGTGGATCTATTTTCTTTTTTAAAAAGATTTTCCATTTTTATGCATTTTTACTTTACAAAGTTCTATTACTATAATGGACTTTCTGTTGGTTTTCGCCCTTCATTTGTGTAAAGGGCCAGTGTGGACATTTTGTGAACGCTGCTGTAAATTGTTTATTCATCATTTACATCAAGTGCCAGATGAAGGTCAGTGCTGAAACAGGAACAAATTCGGTTGTTTATCAGAGTACTTCCTCCAAGTGAGATCATTTACAGAATACAAACAATTTCCTCTCTGTGTTATCTCCTGTAAATGTAATATCCAGAAATTGTATAACCTCCATGTGGGTACTACTGCCACTACCATTTTTTGGTTTTTATTTTTTGTCTTTAGGTTTTTTCTAAATCTCATGTAAAATTTCTCTGCTACCGACATCATTCTACTATAATACTATTAACAGCTGTACTAGGAATATTCTCTTCCTATAGAGGGACTAAATTTAAATCCATAAATTTGTCAACATTTTAAAGGAGTTATTTTCTGTTAGTTTCTTTTATTAGGTCTTAACAATTTTGGTTCCACGTCATCTACAGTAATTGTCTTTTCCCTGATATATTAGTTATTGAGATTTTCTTAGCTTCTGTGGAAAACCTACAGTTTCATAGTTTCTGTTCATTCAAAGTCTTCCTTTAAATCTAGTTATTTTTGGTATCTTTCATATTTTTACCTTTTCTTAGAAGTATTTACATATTCAGTCTTTTATTAAAATATTTTGAATTTTTGGACATTTTACTGAAGGTTGTTTTTAGTTCTGGCACCAGGAACTATATACACCAGTAGTGTACACCTTCTATACTTCTATAAAAAAAGATTGATGTGGTCCATCTAAATAACCAAAACAATGTTTTAGGGAAAAAGTAAACTCATTGTTTGCTTCCTTTAAAATTCAGTCATACAAAGACCCAAGCAATATGTCCTGTATAATTTATAGACCGGTACAAATTAAGAAATAAGAACCTGTATTCAACTTAAAGGACAGAAAAGAATCATTTTTTATTATTAATTAGACTTGGAATCAGGTGACATCGTATGCTAAATCATAAAAGTAACAAGAGAGAAGACATGCTTTCTTCAAACACTGAAATATCACATCAGTAAGAATATTTTCTCATCTTACTACAGGCTGAGTTTCAATGGATGCCCATGATATGCTCAGAGTTGTAAATATTTGTTCTGCATTTAAAATATTATTTCTATCTCCATCTGTTATAAATGTCATTTAAAGGGGAATGAATTCTTGAGAGAGGGGGTTTTATTGAGTACAGTGTGATTCAAAGAGTATCATGTTACACTGAATAAAACACAGTCAAAAGATGTAAATACGTATTTACATTTGTACACAGCTGTCTACTTTCCAAGTACTGCTGCAGTAACTCTTTAACAGTTAAATGACTATTAGGTCATTTGTCTGCATACTCTTTTATAAAAGATCTGCCATCATTTGGAATTAAGTGTAGTTAATTAAGAATTGCTATGTATTGACTAATATTCTTTCACTTATGTACTGTCCTGGAAAATAATACAATAATACATTAATTAACTGGATTGCTTTTTTTTTTTTTTTTTTTTTTTTTTCTTTTTTTTTCTCTTAGCCTTAAATAAAACATTTGTTCTCAACCTTTACTCAGCAAAGCACAAATCACTTCAAAGTGAACTGTGTATGTGTGTGTCTACTCATCTCCGTTATGCAGACACTGTCATTTGCAACTTACACACCACAGCCATTAATCATATATATGTAGATGGTGCATTAATACAAGGCTTCTACACATTTGTTTTTAGGGTATTTTTTTTTTTTTCTTTTCCTTTTTCTTTCTTTCTTTATGGGTCAAGAAGATGAAGTTGATACAACTTTATTGTGCTCTGGATATTATTTTCAGTATACACTTCATTTGTTGAAAAGATGCATTCTCACAAATGTAGCTGTTTATTTTTGTCTCTTAAATTTCCTTCTGCCTATTTTCAGTGGAATCAACACTATTGGAGAGAATCGAAGAAATAATAGACTTTTATTTGTGTTCCCTGAAACCAAAGAGGAAAATGGTGAGAGGAGGGAAAAGGCTACACTGAACTCAAACCTTTCCTTCCCTTTGCTTCCCTTCCCTTCCTTGCCCTGCCGTTCCCTTTCCCTTGCCCTTGCCCTTGCCCACCTTGCCTTTTTCTTGCCTTTCTGGAATTATTTGCAAGCAAGGAATCTTTGGCCCTTCACCTGAAATTCATGAAGTGAAAATTTCAAGCTCATAAGAATATTTTAATGGGGTTGTGTGGGAAAGGAATTCACAGGTGACTTTGTGCTGTTTCACATGTCCCTGAATTAGAGATAATGAGGGAACAAGGGGTAGAAGCAAAAACTTGAGCAAGGTCAAGGTAAAGTAACTTGGCTACAGTGTTAAAGATGAGCTTTGGGCAGTGGCCAATTTCTGGCTGGCTCGAGGCACATGTCTGAGGGTCTCTAATCAATTGTATGACAGATTCAGGCACGTGGACAGTGTGTGGGGCTACAGGGAAAGTATATGTAGTAGTGAAAAAGGGCAATAAACGTCTCCTGCTCAAGAGCCTTCAGGAGTCTGTGTCTTGCATCCCTTCAGGATTGCACATAAAAATACAACAAATAATTAAGTCCCAAACAAACAGTCATTTATTTTAAGGAGATATCTAGTATCTTGGGATATTGGAGTATAAATAAGAACAGGCTTGAAGAGTTGAAGGATAATGTTATTTTGATTGCATAATACTTATCCTCTAGGAATACAAGAATGACCAATGTTTAAAGCTATTGGAATGAACTTCAAAGCAAAAGCTCCAGTTCTGAAAGGAAATAACTGTTTTTAAAAGAACTACATGAAAAAGAAAGTTATACTTAATGGAGTCAACATAATGTCATAGAAAAGATGTTTGAAATCAATACATGAGTGCAAAATTTTAGAAACCTAAGAGATTTAAAGTAGTTCTGAATTCTGAAAGACTTAATGATTAAAGTTAATCAATCCTCTCAGGTGGCTGGTATGTTAGGACTAATTCCAATCTTCCTGAGGTATGTTGTGGTGAAATGAATATCTCACTGCAAATGCAGGTAGGACCTCATAAAATACCAAAATATAACTTACCAAAAGAGTGAATTTCAAAGACAGAATTTATCTTTTACTGTATAGCCACTAAAAAAAACAGGTCTATTGGATGTGAAGATATTTATTGTCATGAGCCACAAGCTAACCTTTAGTCTAACCTTTCTATTCTGTGGTTATTTGCCCATAATAAAATAAATAAAAATAAATAAATAAATAATAATAAAAAGCATTTCTAGTGAATGCTAATCTAAGCAAGAAGATCAAAGATGACTATTTGGCAGTCTTGCATGTTTAAACTTAAACCATTTTGTCGGGTATTCATACGAAAAAACGTGAAAAAAATGGCCACAGGAGAATAGGAACAAATGATAGATGCAATTCAGAAATGCTGGGAAATTCTTTCATTTGTCAAAATGAAGAACCAGCAGGATGAGACAGAACATAGCAAACTTCGTACTTGTAGCTCATACTACATAAAACCTAACGAAATTACCGTGAGACAGAAATTCTCAAATAATATTTCTACTCCTAGCTGTCTTCAACAGTATTTTCCATATAAATATTACCTGTGAACATCATTTAGTTAAATGTTCATAATACATTTTTGAAGGCAGTAAATGTCATTAATCCTGCTGAGGCTCAGTTTTCACAAAGAACATAGACTCCAAAACTCAATTTGAAAAGTCAGGTCTCCTAGTTCATGTCTCCCTAGCTATCCTGATTTTAAAGCAGCAGTCTCAAGCCCATCTCAAGCTGACATCAGAAGCTGAGAATATTAATGTGTGTCCTCTTATCATGTCAGACTTTACCAGATGAAGACAGAAATTATTTTTTCCTCTGATAAGGGAGACTTAGGGAGAGCTGGATACTAATTTCATTTTGATTTGTATTTTCTCTTTTCAGTGGTCTAATTCAAATTGCTTTACTTAAGTGATTTCTGATAAAATATTATTGTTGGAGAATGCTCATTCAAACTTTTCTTTAACTGAAGTGCATATAACATTCTGTTTGTTTGTTTGTTTTATCTGCTGGTTTCAAATTAGAATTAACATACAATGGATTTTTGCCATCATTTTTTTCTGACCAAGAAAAAATGAAATATTTATGTGTGAATTTATATATTTATTTATTTATACCTAAATTTCATGACAATGTAAACTTTAGTTCAGTCCCACTGAAAACATTAATTTTGGCTTGAGATAATCTTTTAACAGTCAAAGTTCTTTATATACAAAACAAAATCTATTTTCATACTGCAGCTTGAAAGTTCTCATTTAAGTGGCATACCTGCATATGACAAGGGGCAGGTTAGATGAGGTCCCTTTAAGGTCCCTTCCAACCCAAGACTTTCTATGATTCTACGATAAATTTTAACAAAAGTTTAATACTGTCTCTCAGTTTTTGCATCACACTAGCTTTAGAGTAATTGACAATATTTGGGAATAGATTGGGAACAACAACAAAGAATAATCTGGGGGATTACTAATAATAATTAATAATCTGGTGGGAGAAATTATAGGGAAACAAACTGGAAAGAAACACTTCTGAGAAAATCTACATTTTTTTTTTTCCTGAAAATAAGGAGAGTTGAGTAAGCCTTCTGACCAAGATTATGAATTTTGATATCTGCAAGGATATCAAAAGCTTAACTGTTTCTTGTCACATGACCATCCCCATTTCTTTTGGTCACTTTTAGCAAATTTGATGCAGTGGAAAATAAACTGATGCTTGCCACTATCAGTTTAAAAATAAGACAAATATTTATTGTTTTAAAATATAGAAATAAAAATCAATTTGAACACAAAAATAAAAACATAAAAAAGTTAAAACACCCCCAAGATTCAGTAATCTTTCCTTATATTTCAATTTGAACAAGCAAAATCAATTAAAGATTTTTTAATAATTCACTGGGAAGATGGTTGTGCCTGTATCAAAAATGAATGTATATATGTGAACTTTTCTTTACAGTAAATATAATATTGTGGAAGAGATTTGAAGTACCATGACAAGAATTCCCATTCTCTTTACAGATTCACACAATTCTTCTTCTTTATTCCCCTACCCTGCCTTCTCCTCCCCTCCCCTCCCCTCCTCTTCTTCTGAATAATGAGCTATCTGAGAAACAACTTTCTTTACATATAAATTCCTCAAAGCTGATCTTATTTTGTAGTAGTCATTACACCATTAAAATAAAACAAATATGGGAACAGGAAAGAAAAGTCTTATTTCTTTGTAGAAAGTCTTGTCTTAAGTTATCAGATTTATAAAATTGAATTTGTAGGCGCACTGCAAAGTTGCCTCACTTATAACATTGTCATAGTGACTAAGCACTAAGTGCAAGCAACCGTACAGTATCACCTCTTGTTTATCAACAAGGAAATGGTCAATTAATCCAAAACCAGATCAGTTATTTTGTTGTCTCAGAAATATCTGGATTCAGCAGCTATTAGGTTAATTTTAATATAATGTACTCTGGAAGATATGCATCATTTTCCTTATTAGATTTTTACAGTTTATATTTAACTTATTTTTACTTGAAATATTGTGCTGTAGCAGCTACCCAATGCACAAGGCAGTCACCCAGGAGGATAGCTGTACCTAGACAGGCTATTGGCACATGACTGCTTTTGTGAATTTTCTGGAGCACATTGTTCTCAGCTAAAGTTAGACCATATGCCTAAATGTCAGTTTTACCAGGGCCACAAGAGGAGAAATGGTAACACTTCTGGCATAAAGTTTGAGGGGTGAGAAATGGTAGTAAGCAATTCAAGATAACAAAGGCAGATACAAAAGTAGCTTGTCAATATCTTGGTAATTGACATATGCAGAGAGAATTTATTTTATATTAATGCTTTACACCATGATGGCTTTTGATGTCAAACTATGAGCATAAAGGTCACATGTAAATATATATATATATATATGAACATCTCCAAAAGCATGTTTTAGTCTCTTAAGCAAGAGAAGATATAGATGATCATTTTGCTGTCTTAAGAGTGAACTAATAGCACTGTGTAAATGTTGGGGGCAGTAAAAATTTGTCCTTATATTTGATTTCCAAACCCAGCATCAAAAAGTTCTGATCCCTTATTGACTGACCACATGACAAGCAGAAAGTAATGTTGATATCTAAACTGTAACTTGTTCCACATAGGTAATAGAGAATTGATCACTTCAATCTGAGGATTAAGTGTTTTCTGTAATAAAATTTCAACATATAAAAATATTTTTAATGTGTCCATTTTTTTTTCTATCTGCTTTAAGTTTATATGTTGATATTCCCCAGTAACATTTGTTTTAGAAAAATAATTAATAAACTGACCTTTTATGTATTTTTAGAGCCTTTTTCTTGCATTTCAACTAACTTTCCAAACTTGTTTTCCAAGTAACGTGGTGTTCTTAAGTTGCTTTTCTGACTGGAGGTGATTCTGCATCTAAGTGTCTCTCTCATTAGCTAAACTTTGTGATCACTATATTAGTATATTATATCACTATATTAGATCACTGTATTAGTATATATTAGCATGATATAATATGACATCAATCGCAAATTAATTCATGTGCTCCAAAGCAATACTTTTTCTTTGTTTAGAGGCCTACCTTTAACTGCCAGAGTATCCTCCTGATACATAGGTCCTGAGTTTAAATCCAGAGATCATTGCCCTGATGAATATTCATGTATGAATATTCTGACTCTACCCATTCTTGTCTTTAGATAACTACTTGGGCATAAATTAAAATGTTTAAATTCTTGAATACAACAGTTTAGCTGAAAAAATAAATTATTAGTACTCTGCTTCTGGGAAGAGCGGATACATTTCTGTAGAGTGTTGTAAAACCTCCATTTTAAAGGTATTGACAAAATTGAGATGCAATTCTGAAATAGCTTGCTTAACAGATATTTTTTTTTTTTTAATTGAAATAACTCTCAACACCCAGAAAAAAAAAAAAAAGTTCTTATGTCCTTATAAATCTACTATTTGTTTTATTCCTACAAGTTTTAAACTTGCTGACCAACACACATATTAGAAAAAAAAGTGATACTTGGAGGTTTTACTGTTTCTGCTTCATGAAAAAAAATAAATAGAAAAATGCTTCTGTCAAAACAGTAAAACAAATTTTGAGAGGAAATATTTTAAAATAACTATTTCTCAAATGTAGATGGGCTTGATTTTCTAAACAAAAGTGTTGATCCTGTCTAAAAATTACACAAGCATACCTTGCCCCTTCCCCCCCCCCCAACAATACTTGCACACATGTACACAAAAATGGTAGAGGGAAAAAAAGTTTTACTACATTAAATTAATAATGTATGCCTTTCACTTTCAAATAGTTTCTTCTTCCTGGTGCTTGTCTTCTTTAAATATTATTTAAAATGATAAACAAATATCAGTATGATCCACATGCACACTGATTAGAGGGATTTCAACTACTAACTCGTCATCTTAGTAATATTGTCATATACTTTGCCTACAAAATATATTGCTGTTAATTCGATATTTCTACTACTTTCAAACTTTAAATATCAGGTGCTAAATGCATCATTATAGCTAGTTATGGTGCTTTTAACTGGATGTCAATTGATCGAAAACAGCCTAGTGAGAAATAAATTCAAAGACATGCTTTATTGCCAAAGTAGAAGTGAATCATAAACTGTAAAGAAAGGGTATTTTAAAAATTTTCTTAGTGATGGTTTTTAGTGGCTTTTGCTGAATCCTAGTGCGTGTTTACTCATGTAGTCACTTGAGAACCTGGAGTGAACTGAAGAAAAGTGTTCAGAATTGATATATCTCCTGCAAAGTCTGCTCCTGGGTAGAACAAATTCACCAGAGATGAGAAACCTCAGAGTTGATCATTGAGGGCAATTAAATGAATTACTGTGGAAGAACAGGAGATAACTCATGAGTGACATCTAATCTATTCTAATTTAATTGCACAAAAACTTAACATGGGTAATTTCAGAGTCTGTAGTGTATTGTGTGATGAGAGTATCACCCTTTTAAAAAAGATTTTCTGGGAACCTGCAGTCAGTTTAGTGTATTGTTATGGACATATAATATATTGTTCTCCATTAGAAAAAAGTTTTTAGAGAAGCCCAACAGAGATAATTGTCATTGTGTCATCTCTGTATTTTGCATAGGCAGACAAAGGGTCCTTCTGACCCGTGGGCATAAATTGTAATTTATTTTCAAGAGTGCTCTTTGCCACAGATAAATCTGTTAACTTATGTCACTTTAAGAGGTTATGTCAATAGCAGAGGGGAACATGATTTGTATTTTAATTCTTTTTCACTGAAGTATTATGTAGCAAGCCAAGGCTTGAAGAAAATAAAGTGGCAACAGTGTAAGATGGCATACAGGATGGACAGAATGAATGTCTAAACAGCTTTTTTACCTTGTAAGCCACCATATGGTTTGGTTTGTATATGTCTGCTTAGTTAAGTGATACATAAGGTACTAGTTAGTGTTTACAAGCCGGGTGCTTGGCCCAGATAGTGAATAACAGCAGGGAAAGAACATTTGTTGTCATATGCTTCTTTATTTTGCCTGCACTATTGGAAGTGGGTAAGTAGTCTATGACTTCTCTACTACTTATGTCCTTACATTATAAAAAGTCAGCATTTGTTTTGTTGTAGAGGAAGGAAAATATAATGCAGCTGTCACAGAAAGATTTTGTTCTCTCTTATGCTGCCCTTGTTCAGCATAAAACTACCTTTTTTCCTACCTTCATTCAATCTACTTCATTTTATATTATGCTTAAACACACATTAATCCTGACTGACAAGAAATCTATAATTAATGTGTCTCAGGTGAATGTTATCACTGAGGGCTTGGTCACTTTCTTCTTTATGAATAAACCACTTAAGATGTTTGCCTTAATATCCTTTAAAATGTTATTCAGGATCATCTTATGTCTCCTCCAAATTGTTACATCCAGATAACATGTTCATCTCTCTGGATTATGAGTATGTTTTTCTGTGATCCTAACTAGAGAGCAAGAAATAGATTAACACACAAACACAGAGGACTTAAAATGAAGTGTTTTCCCTCACCCTGCACAAAGTCTTGGTAACATTTTGTTGTGGTTTAACCCGGCCAGCAGCTAACACCACATAACCGTTCGCTCACCCTCCCCCCTCCCTCTCTGGGATGCGGGAGAGAAATGGGAAAGTGAAGCCCATGAGTTGAGATAAAGACAGTTTATTAAGACAGGAAAATAATAATAACAATAATAATAATAGCAATAATAATGATAACCAAAACGATGATAATAGTACTACTACTAATAATGTGTACAAACAAGTGATGCACAATGCAATTGCTCACCACCCGCTGACTGATGCCCAGTCTAACCCCGAGCCATCCGGCCTCCCTCCCCCGGCTAGCCACCCCTATATATTGCCTAGCATGACGTCAGATGGTATGGAATACCCCTTTGGCTAGTTTGGGTCACCTGTCCTGGGTCTGTCCCCTCCCAGCTCTTGCTGCAGCCCCAGCCTGCCCGTTGGCAGGACAGAGCAAGAAGCTGAGACATCCTTGGCGTAGTATAAGCACTGCTCTGCAACAATTAAAACATCGGGGTGTTATCACCACTCTTCTCATCCTAAGCCAAAACATAGCATTCTACCAGCTACTAGGAAGAAAATTAACTCTGTCCTAACTGAAACCAGGACATCTATCCACCCCTTATTCCATACCATTTATGTCATGATCAGGTTACACTCTTTCCCATACATTCTAATTAATCACCATTTTCATCTAGGGTATATAGTAGTCATGGTAGTGATGACATACAGTATTATATAGTAATTAACATGATATAATTCAATTCATGGGCTATTCTCACCCAGTATTAAATCCCCTTGAGGTACACATCAGACCTCTCCGTTCTTTTGCATTACCCACCAAGTGTATCCAGGTCCCCGAGCAAAAGCAATTCCACGAATGGGTTTGCCTTTTCCTGAGGCAGGAGTAGCCCAGACTGCTTTACCCAACATATTTCTTATGTGCACTACAGGAACTTTATCCCCTTCTACAGTACGTAACAGGTTTGATTGGGCAAGTCCAGCTCGGTTGGCAGATCCCCTAGTATTGACTAACCAGGTGGCCTTTGCCAAATGCGTATCCCAAGTTTTGAATGTCCCAGCGCCCATTGCTTTCAATGTAGTCTTTAACAGTCCATTGTATTGTTCAGCTTTCCTGGAGGCTGGTGCATGATAGGGGATGTGATACACTCGCTCAATACCATGCTCTTTGGCCCAAGTGTCTATAAGGTTGTTTTGGAAATGAGTCCCGTTGTCTGACTCTATTCTTTCTGGGGTGCCATGTCGCCATAGGACTTGTTTTCAAGGCCCAGGATAGTGTTCCGGGCGGTGGCATGAGGCACAGAATATGTTTCCAGCCATCTGGTGGTTGCTTCCACCACTGTAAGTACATGGCACTTGCCGTTGCGAGTTTAAGGGAGTGTGATGTAATCAATCTGCCAGGCCTCTCCATATATATTTCAGCCATTGTCCTCCATACCAAAGAGGCTTTGACCATTTGGCTTGCTTGATTGCAGCACATGTTTCACAGTTATGAATAACCTGTGCTATAGCGTCCATGGTCAGGTCCACCACCCCTTGATCACGAGCCCATCTGTATGTTGCGTCTCTACCTTGATGGCCTGAGGTGTCATGGGTCCATCAGGCTATAAATAATTCACCTTTATGCTGCCAATCCAGGTCCACCTGAGCTACTTCAATCTTAGCAGCCTGATCCACCTGCTGGTTGTTTTGATGTTCTTCAGTAGCCCGATTCTTGGGCACATGAGCATCTACGTGGCATACCTTTACAGCCAGGTTCTCTACCCGAGCAGCAATATCTTGCCACAGTGCAGCAGCCCAGATGTGTTTGCCCCTGCACTGCCAGTTGTTTTGCTTCCATTGCTGTAACCATCCCCACAGGGCATTTGCTACCATCCATGAATCGGTGTAGAGATAGAGAACTGGCCACTTTTCTCGTTCAGCAATATCTAAAGCCAGCTGAATGGCCTTCACTTCTGCAAACTGACTCGATTCACCTTCTCCCTCAGCAGCTTCTGCAACTCGTCATGTAGGACTCCATACAGCAGCCTTCCATCTCTGATGCTTCCCCACAATACAACAGGACCCATCAGTGAACAGGGCATATTTCTTTTCATTCTCTGGTAAGTGGTTGTACAGTGGGGTTTCTTCAGCATGACCCACCTCCTCTGATGATGATATCCCAAAGTATTTGCCTTCTGGCCAGTCCATAATCACTTCCAAGATTCCTGGGTGACTGGGGTTTCCTATTCGAGCCCGCTGAGTAATCAGTGCAACCCACTTGCTCCATGTAGCATCAGTTGCATGATGTGTAGAGGAGACCCTTCCTTTGAACTTCCAGCCTAGTACCGGCAGTCGGGGTGTTAGGAGGAGCTGCGCTTCAGTACCGACCACCTCCAAAGCAGATCGAACTCCTTCATATGCTGCCAATATCCCCTTTTCAGTTGGAGTGTAGCGGGCCTCAGAACCACTGTATCCCTGACTCCAAAACCCCAGGGGTTGACCTCGAGTTTCCCCAGGTTCTTTCTGCCAGAGGCTCCAGGTAGGGCCGTTCTCCCCGGCTGCGGTGTAGAGCACCTTCTTTACATCTGGTCCTGTTCGAACTGGCCCAAGGGCTATTGCATGAACTATTTCCTGCTTGATTTGTTCAAAGGCTTGTCGTTGCTCAGGGCCCCATTCAAACTCATTCTTCTTACGGGTTACTTGGTAGAGCGGGTTTATAATCAGACTGTAATTTGGAATGTGCATTCTCCAAAACCCAACAACACCTAGGAAAGTTTGTGTTTCTTTTTTGCTAGTTGGTGGAGACATAGCTGTTATTTTGTTGATCACATCCATTGGGATTTGATGATGTCCATCTTGCCATTTTATTCCTAAAAACTGGATTTCTCGTGCAGGTCCTTTGACTTTATTTTGTTTTATGGCAAAACCGGCTTTCAGAAGGATTTGGACTATTTTCTTCCCTTTCTCAAAAACTTCCTCTGCTGTGTCACCCCACACAATCATGTCATTGATGTACTGCAGGTGTTCAGGAGCTTCCCCCTGCTCCAGCGCAGACTGGATCAGTCCATGGCAAATGGTAGGGCTGTGTTTCCACCCCTGGGGCAGCTGATTCCAAGTATATTGGACTCCCCTCCAAGTGAAAGCAAACTGTGGCCTGCACTCTGCTGCTAGAGGGATGGAGAAAAATGCATTAGCGATATCAATTGTGGCGTACCACTTGGCTGCCTTTGATTCCAGTTCGTACTGGAGTTCCAGCATGTCCGGCACTGCAGCACTCAGTGGTGGTGTGACTTCGTTCAGGCCACGATAGTCCACTGTTAGTCTCCACTCACCATTAGACTTTCGCACTGGTCATATGGGACCATTGAAAGGTGAATGAGTCTGGCTGATCACTCCTTGGCTCTCCAATTGACAAATTAGCTTATGGACGGGAATCAGGGAGTCTTGGTTAGTAAGATATTGCCGCCGGTGCACAGTTGTGGTAGCGATTGGCACTTGCTGTTCTTCGACCCTCAGCAACCCTACAACAGAGGGGTCCTCTGAAAGACCAGGCAAGGTAGACAATTGTTTAATGCCTTCTGTCTCTAAGGCAGCTACACCAAAAGCCCACCAGAAGCCTTTTGGGTCCTTGAAGTACCCTCCTCTAAGATAGTCTATGCCAAGGATACATGGAGCATCCGGGCCAGTCACAATACGGTGCTTTTGCCACTCATTCCCAGTCAGACTCACTTCAGCCTCCAATACAGGTAACTGCTGAGATCCCCCTGTCACTCCATAAATACAGATGGGCTCTGGCCCTTTATAGCTCAATGGCATTACAGTACATTGTGCACCAGTGTCTACTAAAGCCTTATACTTCTGTGCGTCTGACGTGCCAGGCCATCAAATCCACACAGTCCAATAAACTTGATTGTCCCTTTCCTCCCCCTGGCTGGAGGCAGGGCCCCCCTAATCCTGGTCAGAATCTTCTTCATTTCTGTGTTTGAAGGACTGTCTGCTGGAAGTTGGAGCAGCAAACTTTTCAGAGAATCCCTTTTTCCTGATTGTTTTATTTTGCAACTCATGTGCTCGTGCCTCTAGGGTTGTGGTAGATTTTCCATCCCATTTTCTCATGTCCTCTCCATGGTCTTGTAAATAAAACCACAGGGTGGCATGGGGTGAGTACCCACCATATCGTCTTCCTTGTGCAGATGAACACTTACCCCTGATAGCTGAGACACTGCTTTGTATAGGTGGGGAGGAAAATAATCTCTCTTCAAGTTGGTGAACCTTTTCAGAAAGTTTCTCCCAAGTGTTCTCTTTTAGTTGGTGGACACTGGTTTGTTCAGGTGAGGAGAAAGATAGATTCTCTTTGAGTTGGTGGAACTCTTCAGAAAGTTTCTCCACAGCTGAGACGCTGGCCTGTAAGGAAGATGAGAGACTTTCTTCATACTGCCGAAGTTGTTTAGCCACTTCATCCACTGTGGGTTCCTCATCATCTTTCCAGGCCATTATTGCCAATGAACTGGCATATGATGACGGTGCACTCCATACAAACTTCTGCCACATGGGTCGTGTACACCTGACTTCATCTGGATCTGTGGATGTTTGTCTGAGGTCTGGGTCCTCATAAATCACTTCCCGTACAGTTAATTCCCTCAGGTACTGGATTCCCTTCTCCATAGTGATCCGTTATGCTTGGTTGACAGGCAAGTTCTTCCTTGAAGGGATACCTTTCCCTCACAGCTGAGAGGAGGTGCCTCCAGAGGCTGTGAGATTGTGCTCCATCTGCAATTGCGTTGTCAATGCCTGCGTCTCTAGCAAGGGATCCCAGCCGTCTGGCTTCCCTGCCCTCTAATTCCACACAATTGGCTCTGGTGTCCCAGCACCGGAGCAGCCAGGTGACAAGCTGCTCACCTATACAATGACCAAAATCTTTTCGCACATCTCATAACTCATGCTGGTATAGGTTTTGGGTAGTTACTGTTGATTTTTTGGCATCCTCATCTTCCTCCTCCTGGATCCCCGATGGCCCAGCACACTTGACTGTGAACTGTTAAAGGTATTCGCCACTCAGTATGGATATTCAATAAAGTAACTAATTTCATCACAAAACAAACATACAAGCAAAATCCTGACTAACCTGGTTAGTTTCTTCAGATAGAGAATCACCTCTTAGTGTTTGATCATGATGCACTGTCTGGACTTAGTTGAGAAAATAATATGTTTTGCTTTACATTGTATCTGAGGATCTGGGAACTGGTGATTATCTTACCATGTTTGCTCATAGAGACCAGTATTATGGAGATCTGGAATATATAGATAGAATTAGGACCATGAGAACCTATTGACAATCTTACTTCAACTATGCATAACGATTACTCATGCTACAAAACAGAGCTACCGAAGAATTGAACTGCATAGAATTTGATGCAAGATCAAGGCTGAAAGCCAAAAAAGTGACAAAGATAAACTATTAGTATTTTACCCAAATGATATGTGCACACTATTATTATTATTATTATTATCATTATCATTATCATCATTATCATTATCATTATCATTATCATTATTATTATTAAATTATTATTTTGCCAATACATAGTCTGTTCTGAAAGTAGTATGACTCTTTTTTTTTTTTTTTTAATTTATTCATGAGAATAGAACAAATGATTTGAATTTTTCAAAGTAGCACCCTTCTGCATCTACACACTGCTGCCAACAAGTTTCCAGTTTTCATACGCCTCCGGGAACACCTGGAGCGGAATGCTGTTTAGCTCCCTTTGTCACGGCCTCTTGAAGCGCCTCTACCGATGCGTGATGCTTCCCCTTGAGCATTGATTTTATTCTTGGGAATAGAAAAAAAGTCTGGTGGGGCCAAGTCGGGGCTGTAAGGGGGCTGAGGCAGTGTTGCCACCTTGTGCTGGGCAAGATACTCCACTACGCGGAATGCTGTGTGGCTTGGCGCGTTGTCATGGTGCAGCCGCCAATTGTTGACGATGGCTGGGCAGACAAGAGCAATGTGTTTTCGCAGTCTTGTGAGGACTTCCACATAAAAAACTGCATTAACTGTTTGTCCGGGTGGTACAAACTCTTTGTGGATGAATCCATGTCGATCAAAAAAGCAAATGAGCATGGACTTTTGCTTGGATTTGCTCATTCATGCTTTCTTGGGGCGTGGGAAAGCAGGGGTGTGCCATTCTGTGCTCTGCCTCTTACTCTCCGGGTCGTATTCAAACACCCACGTCTCATCACTGGTCACTACATTGTCCAAAAAGTTGGGCTCCTCATTCACATGATGAAGAAGATCCTGGCAGATCGCTTTCCGGTTGGCCTTTTGCTCCTCTGACAACACTTGCAGCACAAACTTCGCGCACACTTTGCTCATGGCTAAATTTTCTTTCACCATCTCAAAAACTTGGGTTTGAGGAATGCTCAGGTCATCAGCAATCATTCTGATACTCATCCTGCGATCACACGGTTCAGTAAATTTTTCACTTGTGACACATTTTCGTTGGTCTTGCTGTTCGAAGGGCGTCCAGAGTGGTTGTCGTCTTCCACTCTTTCCCTACCTTCTTGGAACAGCTTGTGCCACTCAAAAACACCTGATCTACCCATGGCAGCATCACTGTAGGCCTCCTTAATCATGTCGTGATTCTCTTTGCCTGTTTTACCAAGCTTTACACAAAATTTGATCGCTTATTGCTGCTCCAGTAAACGCTCCATGATTCTCCGTGACGAGGTGTTTCGACAGGTGTTCACAGTAGAAGCGATCTGCTCTCTTCAACAGCCAACAGCTGACTGCTGATTTTTCCCAGTGTTCCCAATATCCCCCTCCGCCGATCCTGTGCATGCAGACCGCCTCTCGCCCGCCCGTTCTCCCAGGATAAAGCCAGTCCTACTACTTTCAGAACAGACCATGTATGTAAGCAAAGTTTTAGTTGTCTTTTTCACAGCTTCAGAAACAATGAAAATCATGTATTAGTTATGGTAATATTAGAGGTATTGATACCTGGCATTCTGAAAGAATCTGTTCCACTTGAGAATTTCAGAGTCACCTAGCAGAGACAAAAGAGACAGCAGCAGAGAGAACCTGTTTTGATGCTACCAGTCTCACTAGAACAGCACGGCCTCTGCTTAAGCTAGATAGATTAACCTGCCCATCAGATGCTGAGAAGCCTGTACCAGCTGCTGGACTGACAGTGTGAAAACTGCAGCAAAGATTTTGACTAACCACCTTCTTACCTTTTAAATATTTAGTTTTAGGAAATAATAATAATAAAAAAGGATATTAAATAAGAATTCACAAATATTCTAAACTTTCTGTGAGCATGGTATCTCATCTTAGAAAGTGTAGCAGAACTTTTTTGTTTGTTTAAGTTGCTGAACTGAAAGATTTTCTATTTCGTTAGGTGTACTGAGGGAAATAATTATGTCTAAATCAAACTTATTTTAAAGGCATAATTAACAATATTTTTTTTTTCTTTTTTGTTAAAATTATTTTCCATCCAAAATAATTTTACAACTATGTGAAAGTGTTTTTTATTAATATTTTTATATATTTATGTTCTTTATTAAAGAAACCTATTTGCAAACTAACTAGAAAGTCACACAATGATTTCAAAATTACATCTGTATCCTTTTTTTTTTTTTTTCTTTTTGAAATGCTACTATTACAGAATAGCTAAAATCACTTTGAGATTTTTTGTTTGTTGTTGCTGCTTTATTTCTATTTTTGTTTCCTGACAGAAAACTTCTCATAACTGAAAGCTGAATGTTTCAGGTATAACCTCAGCATATCCAGAATATTTTTGTAACAGAAAAAAAAAATATATATATATATTTTTATTATAATCTGTACAGTAAATAATGAAATTTTCATCCTAAAATATTGTCACCCTCCTGTAAATGTTTTAAGTAAAAAGGAGCATTGCCTTTGTACTCACACAAAGAGGAATAAATAATTTTTTTTTTTTACATTTTTTTAACTTCTAGATTATGTCTATGAGGTCCACAGAAAATATATATATATACATACACACACACACACACATATGGAAAAAAATAATAGCATTGAACAGGAAATAAAATCTCTGCAAATAAAAATGGGACATACACTGCAAAATAATTTTGTCAATTTATCTTCCAGTTCACTGAGACATGTATGAAATCAAGAATTTGGTATATAAAGAAAGAAATAACTCAGACTTTCAGAATAGATTTTTATTATTTTGCTCAGTTAAGAGATTAACATTAAGAGATTCATGGTTAGCAAGGAAGTCCACATTATTGATTAGATTGGCCATCTATTGATTAGATTCACCTAATCCAAGTTCAGATTTTTGCTGTGTGATGGGTTTTAAAAGCAATATCTTCCTAAAAATACAGATAGGACATGAGTGGGATTTTTGAAAGCATCAATGTATTTAAGTGCCATTGAAATCAATAAATAATAGTAGTAAGATCCAAAAATGCACTTAGGCATCACTATTAGTACAAGATAGTCATCTGAGACCCAGAGGGTGATTTAAAATAACAAGACATTTAGGTACTATGAGTCAGAAGGCATTTTAAGTTTGTACCTGTCTCATAGCAATGGAGGCTCAGATGATAGTTTAGTAGCTAGTGTATGCTCTTGGAGAATTTACCTCCTCCAAAAAAAATAAAACCAGAGTCTGCTTTTTTTTTTTTTTTTTTTTCAGTTGATTCCTGCAATTGTAGAAAACGTGTATAAAAGCAATCTCCACCTCTTCTTCTTCCTGTCTTCTTAAACCAAAACAAACCAAACCAAAAGAAACCAAGACAAACCAAACCACCACCAATGAACAGACAGAAACTCAGTTCTCTCTGACCAAACAGGTTCTTCAGGCTTAGGCATCCTCAGACCTCAGTATTTGTTTCTGTATGTGTATGGCTTTGCTCCACTGGATAGAGTTCCACTAGCCCATTGCCAGCATTCAAAATCTTGCCACATATGATATCATGCTCTAGTAAATTTATTTGTCTTATTTAACATTTTTGTACACCAAAACATTTCTCAGAGGTTTATTTTTTCTGTATCTGGTCTCTTTTATGTGTTTATTGTGTTTATGGAACACAAAACAGTAATAATATTTCCTGATCTCTGTTGAGAGATTTCCTGATCTCTTTTTGAGGATGATAACATTAATGATTGTGAGATGATTTTATTTTTCTTTAAAATGAACAATATAAATATACATATAAACAACTCCTAGAGTTGCATTTCAAGAAAGGCAGTCTCTTTCCAAATAATTGCAGCACAGATAATCTCAGTCACTACAAGTATAACTGCTGAAGTGAGCAGTATTTTATAATTTTGTAATGAAACTTTCTGGACCATATCCACAATTGGGTTTACAATGCCCTGTCATGTATCGAGGGCAGCCGAACAGCTGTTGGACTACAGACAATACTTTTCAAAGTGCAGACAAGGTCAAAATGAACAAATTGAAACAGAAGTATGTTCCTAACAAATGTCTCCTTCCAGAATAAATAAAGAAGGCCTAGTACCTCAGCATGGAAAAGCAAACTGGCAAAATTTCTACTTTTAGAAAAAAAAGAAAAATTCAGCCATTAAAATTAATTCCCATGGATACAATAAGAAGACTGTCCAAAAAACAATGTATGAAATATTTGAATTGGGAGAAAAATGCCACATTTTTAATAGTGTTTTAATATATAGCATATTTTTAACATTAGCTAAAATTCTAAAAAAAAAATAAAAAAAATCAAAGTTTGTTGATTACTTTGTAGCATTACTTAAAGTTCTGGTCACTCCATCTCTGGAAGTATATATATGTATATATATATTCAGTATATATTCTGGTAGAAGTGAAAATGATGATAAGATTTACAGAATATCTTCTAGAAAGTATGTCAGTTAGGATGGAGAAGAAAAAAATGAGGATGAATAGAATAGGGGATAAAGGATAGCATTATTTGTTGAGCAATAGCTAGTGGTAGCCTAAAGTATAAAGATTAAAATAAAAAATAAAAATAAAAACAAAACAAAACAAAAAAACATAATGCATTCTCATACACAGAACACATAGCCTATCTGTAAACTTTCCCCTGACTTCCTTTTTCTGTTTTCCTATTCTTTTACTTTTTCTATTCTTTTCACTGTCACTGTGATTTTCATAACTGCACGACTGACAAATAGGAAGCTTACTCCATGTCTCCTCCTTAAAAGATCCCTTATATCTTTGTCTTTGCAAGCAAATAAAGAATTGACAGGATTGGCTTTCCTTCAAAACAGTACAAATGAACTAGTTAGATATGTAAAATATACATTCTTATATAGTATTCCATTAAATTATTGTTGATAATTGTGTGTGTATATAAGTATGTTATACATGTACACTGCTTTATATGTATATGTATTAAAAATGTATAACACACATGGAATTGGTTTAAAAAGGTTGTGACAAAATACTCAAACATTGATGGCAACTAAAAGAAAAGACTTGGTACTATTTCTGGCTTTGGAAAATGGTAACCTGATGATTACCAAAGGCTAGGACAGTATACTAGGGGAAATATCCTATACTGTCCTTATTCCTCCTTCTTTTTCTAAAAGTCATGGCTGCCGTCAAAACAGGAATATGGAATCTGAGATTCGTAGTTTGAAATAATACTGACCACATAATTTTATGACATTAAATTATATATTTTTAGGCATAATATCAGGCTGAGATGCAAACCCAAAAAAGTCTATTTTCTCTGGAACTTTTTCATTGTTTATCTAGTATGTCAGCAATGGTGTATATATATATATATATTTATACATAGATGGATCTCCAGATCTCATTGAACATAACAGCTTCTGATGTCTCTGACTTAAATAGTATTTCTATAGTGGGTTTTAAGGTAATAACTTTTTTGTTTGTTTAAGAAACTAAAAAACCCTAAGTTTTTCTAGTATATGGAAATCAAGAAAAAAATCAAAAGAACATAGACTTCTAGGTTACAATTTCAAAGGACAAGAGGAAAACAAACAAATAAAATGTATTGTGACTTGAGTTGTTCACTCTCTTTGAATGAAACCAGCCAAAGACTAAGTTATTGTACCTATATTTTAATGAAATTGAAGGAATAATAATGGATTCTGCTAAAATTCTCTGAGGAAACCAGGATTTAATTTGTTGAAAAAAATGAAATCTCAAATATAATATTCTGGTGTGCATAAAAAAGGAAAGAACACATTTATTATAAAATGAAAAAGATTTTAAGTCACTGCTTTTAAAGTAAAGTTGGAAACATCTGCTTCAGTTTAAAGCTATAATTTTCCATTAAAAAGTGTGTGTGTGTATTTTTAATAAACCCTAGTTTCCTGTCTTTGAAATTCTCAACATGATGATTATAGAACCATAGAATATCCCAAGTTGGAAGGGACCCATAAGGATCATCAAGTCCAATTCCTGGCACCACACATGTCTACCCAAAAGTTTAGACCATATTTATTTATTAATTTATCAGAATAAATATATTTATTATCAGAAAAAAAAATATTTATCAGAAAAAAAAATATCTGTGTTTCTTAACAAATACTCAATTCCCTGAAAGAGATGTAGGGATACCAAAACAAGTTCACATAAATAAGCAAATTTGCATAACTAAAATCACAAATATTTGTTCAGAAACTCCACAGAAAGAAATAACAGCTCACATTTGCTTAGCAAAAGGAACATCATTCTGCATTATGCATAATTGTAGTTGGTCTGAAACATAGTGAAGAACTGATCTAAAAGCCAAGCATACGATTGATTGTTCAGTGACAAAACAATCTTTCTCATCACAACAAATTTTCTCTTGATGTAGGCTGTGCTAATGGTGCAGAAAAAAAATAATCATGTCATGGGCAAGCCAAGGACTTGCTGATTTCTCATAAGCTCACTTATATCGTAAGACATAATTTGACATTAGATCTCAAGTCAATACTATATAAAAAAAAAAAAAAAAGAGTATTTGAAACACTTCTTCCTGTAGTGTATGGAGCATTAGAGCAACTACAAGCAAAATCAGAGTCAGCATAGCTCATCTTACTTTCTTCACTATGGGCAACCAGCTCACTTAAGTTTTAAGTCAGAGAACAACATCCTCCAAACTTAATTGTCACAAAGGGCTTTTGTTGGTATGCAGTAACTACTAGGTTGTTCCAATTTTACCATATATATCCCATGGATACACAGCAGTTATTAGTTTAATTGAAAATGTAGGTATTATATTTATTGTCCTGTAAATGTAATTCGTGTATTTACAGACATGACATTGAGTGTGATACGCTAAAGTTTTAAGTAAGCCATTTTCATTTCAAAGCCAGCTGTTATGGTGCAAGTAAAGAACCCCATAAAAACTGCTAAAGCATTCTCAGAAGAGGAAGAAGGAATGAAAAGAGATTTTGCAGAACATGGTTTTCCTTTCCAAAGGAAGTTCTGTTTCAGGAGCTAGTCTTCATAGCATCTCATTTCAGAGATAGTATGTATTTCTCTGAGCTTTGAATTTGCAGTCATAGCCTCAGTTTTATTGTCAAAGGTTAACAAACAAAACACTATGCCTTATAAATACTGCACACCCTTCATCTTCTAACATCTCTCTGTTTTTCTTCCTGAATTATAACACTATTTGTTTAAAAGAAATAAAATTCAGGACTGTAATATTGTCAAACTGACTCTACCTCACAGAGTATTTATACATTTTTTTCAAAATTTTATGACCATAGATTAATAAGAATTTGATTTTATTTAAGCTAAAAAATATAGTATTTCTCCATTGTTATATAAGTAAAAGTCACCTGTTAATTCTTCTCAAACTATAACTCTTTTTATTCTAAATACATTTATGGCTTTTATGTTCATGATATTAAATCTTTCAGTGTCAGATTACAAGTGGACATGATGCAGTTGACAGATTTCATTCCAAAAACAAACAAACCAAACTAAACCAAAACCAAACCAAAACAAAAAACATAAATAAACAAGAAACAAAGATGAATGATGGGGAAAGAAGTAAGGTAAATGAAAAGCTTGAGATTTTATTTTTAGTGAGCATTGCTCAAAAATTGTCATTACAAATTATTGATTTGTGGATAAAGTTGCAAATAATAGAGAACAATTAATTAATTATGCACTGATAGCCTCTTCTGAGTTGTGCTCAGCATCCCACTCTGATATGACTTCAGTGATTATCAGTGTTTGTTACCCAGTTATACTGTAAACTGCAGTTATACTGCAGTTATACTGTTTGTTATACTGTAGTTTGTTACCCAGGTTTGCAGCCCCCTTAGTAGGTGGTCATTGCCAGAAGTACTGTATATATTATGTCTGATTACATCTTTCAAGATCCACTGTGAAGTAGTTTCTAAGTCGCCAACACACATGAATAACACATGAATACTGTGTCTGTTTTTTTGTTTTATTTTTGTTTTTGCATATTTTTTTAAGCAAAACTTCTTAGATTTTCTTATAAGAAGCCAATAGGATTTTGAGAAACCAATAGGGTTTTGAGAAAACAATCAAAATCTATTATTAGTCTTTTATAGTCTTAGTCTTTTTATTAGTCTATTACCAAGTCTTACTTATGATTTTTTTTTCTGTTCTAGAATGTTGATTTCTCCTCCCACTCTCAAATAAATTACTCTTTGATCTGATAAATCTTCATCAAAACAGATGTCTGTTCTTGTGAAGACCTGTTTATCTTGATGAATTCTGATCACCTGTAATCACAGGACTAAAGTTTTTATTTTTATTTTTTTGAAAAAAGATCCCACCTCTCAGATCAAAGCAAGATGATGCTTCATTCCTTACTTGATAATATGATTTCGTCATTACTATTAAGAAGGTATGGGTTTTATATTGATCTGGCACTGCAAGGTCTCAGGATCAGTATTGGCTTCCCTTGCCTCCAGCTGAGTTAGCTTGTTTGCAATTGGCAAGTGGCTGGGTGACTAGTGCCTCACCTCTTTCAGCAGCAGGTCTCCACCTCCAAGAAAAAAAATTAGGTTGCTGATAACTTTGCTACAACGTTCCACTATTTCTCTGTGTGAGGAAAACTGGTGTTATCAACCTCAGGACCCAGAGACACAATGGAGAGGTAAACATAAAAGGGAAAGAGCAAATATTATCATGTCTTCTTATGGAACAGTTTTAAGGATACTGTCATAATGATACTGAGGTTTTTCTGTACTAGTTTTGACTGCTAGTGCTGGCATTGTTGGTTGTATTTTGATAAGACATTGTAGATTTTAATTAGATTAGTAACATTTTTTTTTCCTCCTATTGTGCTTGGTGTGTTTCCAGAATTGTGAGTGTAAATGTATGCCTGTAGAGTGATTGTTCTGATAAATTAAGTAGTTGGCTTTCATGTCATAAAGAAAATGTTAAATAAAGGAAAACTGTTTGTATTAGCTTTTAAAGAACTTGTATTTTGTTTAACTTATCATTTAAGACAGAAATATAGTTTGGATATAAAACACAGACCTTTTGGCTTTGCATCTCTGTTGGGGTACTCACATTATCAACTTTAGATATGTTATTTTTTGTTTGTAAGTAAATAGCCTATTTTCCACAAATACTTAATGTGATTAATAAGAAAGGATAAATTCACTTCTCCTGAAAGAGTTAAACCAATTCCTTTCCTTTCTTTTTTTTTTTTTTTTTTTTTTTTTCCCCTCATTGTGGTAGTGCTTCTTGCCTTGGTTAACCAGGATTACTATGTAGGAAGAATAAGCATCTAATTTAGGCAAAGAATTAAAAGAGCAGTTGTGAATAACCCCACCACTTTCTATTATGTCTGCCAGTGTATTAAAGGAAAAGCTAGACAGTCTTGTATAATAAATAATGATTTTAAGTTTGTTCTTTTAGATGTGTAAGATTCTGAATTCTAAAATACAAGAATAAATTTGTTTCTTTAAGCAAAAATGGTATTTACCAAATGTTACTTTTTGGTATCATTCCCTTCCTCCTCCCCCCCCCCCCTTTTTTTTCTTTAAGGATTTGAATTTCAAAGGGCTACTCAAATGGGGCAAAAACTGAGTCACAATACTCCATGTTTTTCTCGTTTTCAGAAAGAAATTAAACTTTCAAAAGGAGACATATATCACTACTGTTTTGATGAAATGGTTAGCTATGCACCCATGTGTATGACTGCTGATCTCCTGAGATCTGTGACATCATATTGGATCAATGAGAAATGGAAAAAAAAATAATAAAATGATTTAAAATAATTTAATGCCATATAGCCTTATTTATTTTTTTTCCCTGCAGATGAATCCCCTCAGAATGGCTTCTGATTAATTTATTTTCACCTTGGTCTCTCACACTTTCTCTGGCTAAAAAGGAAATGTAGCTATTGTCCAAAAAATATATCTATTCATTTATAATGATGCCAGAAATAAACCTGAGTAAATAATTCCGAAAATACAAGGAGGCAAGTCTACTTAATCTTGTATCATTTGGAATTGCAAACATAATCTTGGTATTCGTTAAACCATTCAAGATAGTTTTCATGAATCTGTATGCTCGTGTTCCAAGATATATTTGCTCCTAATAAATAATTCAATAAAAGTAGTAGGAAAGAAAGAGGGAGCAATTAGAAATTTTGTTTATTTTTTTTTATATAAAAAAAGTTGGAGGTCTTCCTGCAGAGTTTGATTTTAATTGATACCTTATTAATTTGCAGAAAATTAAACTACTGTCTTGTGGTATGTTTTCCTTTTGAACAAACAAAGTCTGATACAAATCATGGATGTAACAAAGGCAGCGCCTTTTTTTCCCCAATTGTCTAGTTTTTCAAATGTGAATATAAATACAGATGTTGAAAACAACACGAGTAACTATGAGGAAGATGAAAAATGTTATGGCGGAAATGTAACGTCCAATGGAAGAAATGAAGCTTCTGTAAACTGGACTGTTTTCATGACACAATTTATATTATTTAGGAAAAGAAAACAAGAAAAAATGTTATGGACTCAGGAATTTAGTAGAAATTCAATTCAATTAAATACATGCAGCATATTTTCCTTTTAATCACTTCTACAGAATGTTGCAATGAGCTCACTTCCTGGACTGTTGCCATAGGAGAACTTTAGTTAGGGCTTCTCCTTTTTCTTTGATCTGGTAGACGACTGTTCTCAGATTAATTTTTTTTTTTGTATGTTTAGTGTACTATTGTAAAAGGATAAAGCAACTCTGGAGTCAAATGAAACCACTGTGGAAATAAAAAGGGTCAGACTGCAATCCTAAAGCTTATATGAGGTTCTACTTCATGAAGAAAGAATTGCATTTAATGTTGAGTTTACTGAAACCTACCTTATTTGGGACACTTTGGAGCATCAAAACAAACTTTGCTATTAAGAAAAATAAATATGCCATATTTTCATTATGATGTAGTGAAGAAAAAATAGAAGATCTAGAGCCATTCACATAATCCTTTAATAAGTCAGTCAAAGGATTTTTTTTTTTTTTTTTTTTTTTTTTGTAGCCTAAATGGTTTGTGACATAGTGTAGTGGGTTTATGTGGCAAGGTTTTGGTAGCAGGGGGCCATAGGGGTGGTTTCTGTGAGAAAGATCTAGAAGCTGCCCCATGTTTGGGAAAGGCCCCATTGTTTTCCAGAGCTGAGCCAATAAGCGATGTTGTTTTGCACCTCTGTGAGAGCATATTTAAGACAGGGAAAAAAACGCTGCGCCACACAGCAGCTGGGAGAGTGAGAGGAGTGAGAAACAGCCTTGCAGGTGCCAAGGTCAGTGTAGAAGGAGGGGGAGAGGTGCTCCAGGCGCCGGAGCAGAAGTCCCCTGCGGCCTGTGGTGAGGACCATGGTGAAGCAGGATGTCCCCCTGCAGCCCATGGAGTGCCACGGTGGAGCAGGGTTCCACGCTGCAGCCCGTGGAGGAGACCATGGTGGAGCAGGTGGCCCTGCACCAACGGAGGCTGCCACCTGTGGAAGACCCCTGTTGGAGCAGATTCCGGGCCAGACCTGTAGCCCGTGGAGAGGAGACCACGCAGGAGCAGGTGACCTGGCAGGAGCTGCTGCCCGTAGGGGAGCCAGGTTGGAGCAGTTTTCTCGTGAGGGATGGACCCTGTGGTACGGACCCATATCTGGAGCAGTTCTGGAAGAGATGCTGCCTGTGGGAAGCCCACGCCGGATCAGTTCATCAAGGACTGCATCCCGTGGGTGGGACCCCACAGCACAGGGGATGAGAGTGACCGAGAAGGAGCGGCAGAGAAGAAGTGCTGTAGACTGACCATAACCCCCATTCCCCTGTTCCCCTGCGCCGCTCGGGGGGGAGGAGGTGGAAGAGGGTGGATGGGGGGTAGGTGCTTTTGGTTTCTTTCCTTTGTTTCTCACTTCTCTAGCTTGTTAGTAATAAGCAATAAATCTTACTATCTCCCTATGCCGAGTCTGTTTTGCCCATTACAATAATTATTGTGTGATTTTCTTGTCCTTATCTCAACCCTTGAGCCCTTTTCACATATTTTCTCCCCATTCCTCTTTGAGGAGGGGGAGTGAGAGAGCGGCTGTGGTGGAGTTCGGCTGCCCACTCGAGCGGAACCACGACACATAGGATTCTGTGCAGAGTTTTAATCTTAGTTTTATCTTCTAGAAATTACTGGTCTATCATATCTCGATTTCCATTTGAATAAAGAGATTCATAGAACAGACACGACAGGCTGAGAAAGTTTTTATTTTTTAATAAAGTTAGAAATTTTGCAAAATTTCTACAGCTACATGAATACCTCAGCTACATGAATAGAATGGATTCTGCATTAATCAAGATTGCATGCAACTGAATGATGATAATGATTTACAACAGGGCTAGTGGGACCTTTATTATTTGGAATTACCGTTAAATACTTATGTTTTTAGGAAGGAAAAAAAATGTTAACAGTATAGTTCTAGATAATAACAATTTTTACTGCTGGTGAATAGTTTCAGAGTTCCAGTATTATTGTCTGACTCAGCACAGGAAGAGGATAAATTATGTCATACACATATGAAGGACAGTGATGTCTTTCCATGAAAGAACAAAATGACATCAGTGTACAGATTTTAGTCAGTATCTAATTTCCTCTAATCAATTTGAGTTGGGGGATGAAATTATTGCAGAAGAAGGAATGTAACATTCCTAACTGACAAAGGGAAAGGGATACTAATGCAGCTTTATAGCTGCATTAATTTATATGTGTGAATAATTTCACTGGATGTTTTTGTCAGTCTTCCTTACAGAAATAAGTCTTCTGGCAACACATTCATAGGAGATGTTATCTGTGCAGAGAAGGAAATCAAAGTGTTATATAGGAAGAATGTGATTATCCTAAATACCTGAATAGAAAGAAATATATTAGTAACAAGTGTAGTGCTAAGTATATATGGAGTAATCATAAGCATTAACAGTCACAAACATTCAGAAACTATGAATCATGCCTTGGAAAAAGTCTTATGGAACTGACTTAAATGTATTATTTACAATAATAATAATAAAAAAGATCTTTATTGAGTATTCGAGTGTTGAATTTCATCGTCCAGTGTAGTTCTACAACCTTAATGGGTGACACAGTACTCTAAAAGGGAGAGAAAATGAGTTTGCCACCATATGTCAAGTTATTGGATTCCTGCTCTGTGTGTGTGTGGATGGCAGTATTATTGCTTTGTGACTTATGGCTGATAAAAAGAAAAACAAGTCACGGCAGCAAATTGTAGAACTTAAATATAGATGAAAGTTTCAGATTCCCATTTAATCATTTACGAGAAAGCATTACTTTTTGTTTTGTTCCTTTTCTTGAGTTTATTATAGTATTTGTTTTGGTAGGAGAGAGGATATCTTACCCTCATGTTATTTCATGTGGAACACAAGTTTTAAATGTTTTCCTTTCCCTTGGTCATGATGATTTGGATGGCCTTACATCTCTGTGGAATCTAGCCAAAGACAAATGATGAAGCTGTCCTTAGTTTTTTATTTATTTATTTATTTATTTATTTATTTATTCTGTTTCTTTTGATTCTTATGATTTTAGTTTGTTTCACCTGCACTAGATCTAGAGAAATACCAACACTCTAGGAGCAAACTTGTTAGTGTTAGGTCAGAGGTTGGACTTGATGATCTAAAGGTCTCTTCCAACCTAGAAATTCTGTGATTCTGTGATCACAATTTCACTGAAAAAGCATTAAAACCTCTATAAAAGGCTGCTTCATCTGAATTCCTGCCAATATAGTCCACTCACAGGATCATAAACCCACAGAATCATGAACAAATATATAAATCTAGACTTTATTATTATTATTATTTTAATACAGGATTCAATTTAGCCATTTTCTCTTTAACGATGTTTCATCTGTATGACTGTGTATTGTTTACTTATGCTCCCTGATTCACTAATAACATAGCAGCATCAGATTCTAGTTTGCTATGCTTCCTAGTCATCCCAGTACCCTGCCTGTGTGTGTCCCCCCCTCCCCCAAATCATTGAGGAGACTGTTATGTATCTGATGTATCTGATGTATCCTGATGTATCTTCCCCAACTGTTTTATTTATTTATTTATTGCTGTCATGACACAGTGAATTCTCTCTAAGTTGGTTGAACAGAAAGTTTCTCTAAAGTATTCTCTTTCAGTTGGTGAAACTCTTGAGAAAGTTTTTCCACAGCCGAGATGCAGGCCTCTAGGGAAGAGGAGAGACTTTCTTCGTACTGTTGTTTAGCCAGTTCATCCACCGTGGGTTCCTCATGGTCATTCCAGGTCGTTATTGGCAATTAGTTGGCATATAATGATGGTGCACTCCATACAAACTTCTGCCACATGGGTCGTGTACACTTGACTTCATCTGGATCTTTGAATAGCTGGTCATTGTCTAGGTCCTCATGAATCACCTTTCATACAGCTAATTCCTTCAGGTACTGGATTCCCTTCTCCATGGTGATCCATTATGCCTGGTTGACATACAAGATCTTCCTTGAAGATACCTTTCCTTCACACCTGACAGGAGATGCCTCCAGAGGGTGAAGATTTGTGCTCTATTTCCAATTGCTTTGTCAATGCCTGCATTCCTAGTAAGGGAACCCATCCACTTGGCTTCCCTGCCCTCTAATTCTAGACTGTTGGCTCCGGTGTCCCTGCACTGGAGCAGCCAGGTGACAAGGTGCTCGCTTGGACAATGACTGAAATCCTTTTGCATATTTTGTAGCTCAGGCTGGGATAGGCCTCGGGTAGTTATTGATGCTTTTATGATATCTTCCTCTTCATCTTCCCATTTGTGTGATAGCCCAGCCACTGTGGAGTAGCCTGTCTTGTCATCTTCTTCCTCCCTAGTCTGAGTAGGAGTTCTTCTCTGTTCTAAACAACTTGACATCCATTGCTTCATATTGGTTACAGGAGCAACTTGCACTGCTACAGTCTGTTTCCCTGACGCAGCCGCAGTGCCCGTCACAGGGATTGGAACAGCCGCAGTGCTAGTCATAGGGGTTGGAGTGGCAGCTGGGGTTGCAGTGGCTGCTGGGCCTGTTGTAGGGTTTGGAGTAGCTGCAGGGTTTGTCACTAGGATTATAGTGGCATCAATTGCAGCTTGATAGGCATAGGGCAAACCCCAGCACATTGCAGTGGTTTGTGTATCTGTTTGGAATTGCCAGAGAGATTACACCTCTTTTTCAAGCATTCTACCAGTTTTTTAGGATTTTGCAATTGTTCAGGGGTGAATTTCCAAAACACTGGAGGTGCCCCCTGCTCTAGATGCCTGCCCATATCCTCCCACACTCCCTGCTACTCACAACTATCCTGCCTCAGGACAGATTTCTGGATGGCATTCCCAAGTAGTTTTTTAACCTTAAACAAAATTTGGAGTGCATTCAGAAGACATAACAATAACATGCTGGTCTGAACATCCCAAGGATATTCAAAATCATAAAGAGCTATCCTAACTAGCCTGGAGGAAAAGATTGGGGTGAAGGAAAAAGGGAGAGTGAACAAGTAGGAAAAAATATCTCCCCCTGTCCTCTCCATAGGTTGGTCCCTGAAGAAAAAAGGTAATAAGTGTAATTGTTAATAGTTTCTGAGATATGGTTTCCAAAGTATAGAGTTGATGGCAGTGCTGAGTACATATACCAGGTTAGTCTCATGACTAGCAATTTTGTCATATCATAATCCAGTGTTACACAGTAAAGAAAAATAATAATCTTAAACCAGATCCTGGAAAGGATAAACAGCATGACAGGGAACACATACATGTACAGTAAGTAACGCTATATAACTCAATTTGGAAAACAGGCACAGCAGACCTGAGATCCAAGCAGTCAGCATTGTGAGTAGCAACATTTAAGCAGGTCTAATACCAATTTTGTTTTAACACTCTGTGGTCAGATCTGTCATTATCTCAACCCTTTGAGCCGCATGTTGGGCTTCAGAAAGACTGTTGTGATTTAATACATCTGGCAGCTAAACACCACAAAGCTGTTCACTCACCCTCTCCCCTCCCTTTCTGGGATGGGGGAGAGAATTAGAAAGAAATGAAAGATTGTGTGGTGAGATAAAAACAGTTTATTAGGACAGAAAAGAATGGAAGATAGTAATAATAATAATGATAATGGTATTACTAATAATGATGTGTATAAACAAGTGATGCACAATGCAATTGCTCACCACCCACTGAACAATGATGCCCAGCCTATCCCTGTGCAGCCACTCCCCCCACCCTAGACAGCCCTCCCATATTAATTGTTCAGCAGGACGTCAGATGGTATAGAATACCTCTTTGGTCAGTTTGGGTCAACTGTCCTGGGTCTGTCCCCTCCCAGCTCCTGCTGCACCCCCAGCCTGCCTGCTTGCAGGACAGTGTGAGAAAATGAAAAGTCCTTGGCTTAGTGTAAGCACTTCTCTGCAACAATAAAACTTCAGCATATTATCAACATTATTCTCATCCTAAATCCCAAACACAATACCACACCAGCTACTAGGAGGAAAATTAACTCTATCCTATCTGAAACCAGGACACACAGTCATCCAAGAGTTAGGGAATGTTTAGAGCCCTTCATATGTGTGTACATATATGTGTCTTTGCCAATGTCTCTGAATCCTTCACATTGTCTGCATATTGGTCTAGGATCTTAATTGAACTAACTGGCTTTCCAGAAAGGGAAATTTAGAATTGTGTTGTTTCCCACTTGGCACCTGCAGCTGTTAGAGGCGTGGACACAAAGGACTTGAAATAAGGAACTCTGAATTTAAAGGCAGTGCAATAAGTGTTTACTCAGTTCCTACAATAGAGTTATTCCTGCAACATTTATTTATTTATTAATTTATTAATTTATTTTAACTTCTGTCTTTTAAGAGTTTTTTTCTAAGGAAAAGGAAACAAACTTATTTTCTTTGTATTAATGCACCTTTCATTTCACTTATAGAATAAGTGGTTTGTCTAGGTGTAAACATAGGATTTATAGGTATGCCATAAGATTACATAAGACTGTGTCTGTGCAGATTCTATATTTATTACATGCTACAACTCCCTCTACAGAGGAATCAACGTTTACTTTGTGATCTTAATTACTTCAGTCTTCCATATATTTATATATATTTAAAATCAGTCTTCTGATTACATGATTGAATTTCAAAGTCTATAGCTACGATAAACAGTAGCACGTTGTAAGAATGTGTGATTATTATTTTTTCATTAACATATATTTACAAAGCTAAATATTTCTGATCTCCAAAATAATTTTATCAGAGCTTTCTTATACAACTTTAGTTCTTTGTTATAGAACATGAAAAAAAAAACACACAACCTTTAAAGCAGTGAAGTGATATGGAAGCCCATTGTTGATTACTTTAGAGTTCTGTATGTGTCTTTTATAAACTTTTGATAGAGAACAACATTCCATGCTGTTCTCTAAATAATTACATTTGGTCTTACAGGTGTTTTTTTTTTTTTTCCCCTTCACACAGCTAATTTCATAGCAATAAAAGTCACTGTTTTGAGCTCTGATAGTAAAATGATGGTAGTTATGCTGGAATTTTATTTATTTGTTCAATATTTCTGAGGGTATCTAATAATATGATTTTTTTTTTTTGGCATATGCATCTTTATCCACATATACTGATATCTTAATGTCATTATGTCATACAGATTTTTAAAATAATTATCTTTTTAAGAACATTCTTGGCACAATATATTTTATGAAATAATTTTCTAAAAGTGAAACCAAAACGACAGTCATAATGGTCTAGATCACAAATTGCTGTGTTAAGATTTTCCATTTAAGTAAATTACCTAACTGCATATAATTTTATATGTAATTGTCATTGTTAAAACACAGAATTGCTTTGGTTCCAACAATACATAAGTTCAACGTACCCACCTACCTCATAGTTTTGTTTGCTGTAATTAGAATGGATTCCACATTTAGGATTATGTGAAAACTGGGAGATTTGAACTGTGGTGAAGCACTGTGACAGCAATAGCAGCTCAACATTTTACCAATAAAGAAATAAGCAAAGAAAACTCATAGGGAAGTTACTATTTTAGCCATGCTTCACAAGTCTAACACAGATACAGAAAAAATGCTTGGAGTCCAAGAAAGCTCTTTTGATTGATCAAATCAGTTATTTAATGCTGACTTTCTGATGAGTATTAACCATAGAAATTTTGAATGTATGAATATTGTACCTTACAGACATTTTAAAACTGGCTATTTAGCTTTTTTTTTTTTTTTTTTTTCCCAATCATTTTATTCATAAACAGGCCTTTGTGTAGTGTTCAAAAGCATATGTGAGTTGTTTGAATTTTTCTATATAATTTCACATGAAATTAAAAAGAGGAAAAAAAATTGTGTTGGAAAAAAACGCAACTGTTATATTCATGCACTCAAAAAGACAATAAAAAGCACCTAAACATAGATTTGTAGTATAAATTGTAAAAGTTAACTCTAGTTTTATATCCTGTCAGCTTAAAAAATATGGAAGTAAATGGCCCATCCCAAAGCTAGTACCAGGTGGTTAAGATTCACATGTTGACAGAGTAGCACCAGGAAGAATGTAAAATATATACTTTTAAGTTAGGCTGGGCAAAGAAGCGAACAAGACAGTCCCATGGGAGGTGAAACAGACACTGCAACCAGCTCCATCAAGCAGCTCTAAGAAATCAAGAGATAAACAGGTGGTCAGAAGTCACAGCAGATTCACCTTTTTCACCAGGTTAGTTCATGACAAACATTCTTATAATAGATTTTTTTTTTTTTTTGGTGGTTTGCAAAATGGTTAGGTTTCTCAGATAGGATTTTTATTTCATTTTATTTTATTCTGTATCCAAATGATTTGGACCCACATGTTTTACTTGTTAGGTGAGATGTGGTATGCTTGTAATATCGGATTTCTTCTGTTTTTTCTCATTTTATACTGTTCATACTATTATGTTTTGTGCAACACATTCAAATATGCTTTAAGCATGGAATTAGAATCAAGGCATTCCCCCCTCAACACACCCAAATGAAAATAATTTAATTACCAAGAGATAGACTGATACTAATCCCTTCCACCTCCCCCCTTCCCCCCCCCTTTTTTCTTCCATGGTCTGTTTTAATGAAGTGCCTTTGGATAAAAGCCCATCTGAAAGAAATTCTTCCTCTCTAGATATATCATGTTGCTTTTCATTTCCTTTGCTTCTGTGAATGGACTTGAAAAAAAAGTTTTCCAATTAGGTAAAAAGAAAATGTCTTGCTTGGTCACTGTTTTACCTTTCCAAAAATTTTATTAGAGAAATAAAAGAAGTTATGAGATTATTTTCTCTGAAGTATTCATCAGTTAAATCATGATACCTGTTACTGAGACAATCTTCCGGATAATACATGAGCCTCTTTAAAGAGTAATATACACAGTCAGTGTAGTATAAGAAATATAAGTTCTTGCATTTTAGCATTGTTTTGTTTAGAGGAATTTGGAAATATTCTACTGATGGGCAAAAAATTAAACAAAATCTCCATCATTACTTTAACCCATGCCTAGGAAATTGCAATATTTCACAGGATAAGATAAAGTTGAAAGCTCTGCTGCAAGATCACTTTCACATTTTCTTTACTTAACTGAATATCTATATATTTATTTTTAAATCTTGATATTTAGAAGCATACTGAAAATAATCCTCTGTGTTACATCTTAGGGAAAGAGCTGTAACTTGCTAAAGGTCTGACCTGTGTGCCAAACTCTTCATGACCTCTTTAAATTTACTTTGACTATTTTTAGGAAAAAGGAATAAGGAAAAAATCTGTTTCAGTTTCTTTCAACCTCCAGTAATGAGGACTAATATTGCTCTTAAGGTGTCATAAACAGTCTATATTGTCTTAAACATAAATATTGTCTTAAGGTATCACCACATAAGCTTAGTGATTTGTGGACAGGTAGCTGGACAGTTTTGTGAACTTTTAAATTTCTTTGCTTTACATTGATGTTGTTCTTTGTGTTCAAAATGTATCAGTCTTGTGTTAACTCACAGACTGGTGTTAAAAAGTTAGCTAGTATATTATTGTTGATATGGAATGTTGTATTTCAGTGCATATTTTCAGGGCTTAGGAACAATGAGGATCACTGGCATTCCCAGAGATGAGAAAAAGGGGGAGGAATGGAACTATCCTATTCTTCTGGAAGTGTTTTTACTACTAATATCACTAGCTAATATCACTAGAGTTTAAGAAACTGATAAAGATGGTGAATTGGGACAAGGATTTTGAGTTATTTGTATTTGGAGCAAAGCTGGCCTGGAGCATGTGTGAATAAGGGGCCAAAGGCAGTCCCAAATAAAAGAATTAGATCCACAATCCAAATCAAGCCACTTACATGGGCTGTGCTGCATAAACGGCATGTTAGATGTGCTGGGACTATTTAGAAGTTGAGGGTGTGTTAAGGACAGTTTTAAACTGTAAAACTGAACAAATTCATCAATAAATTCATCAATTTTCATCTCTTTTCATCTCAATTCATCTCTTGGTGTTTCCATCTTTCTTGTTCATGTTTGATATATTTATGCTCTTTGTTCCCCTCTCAAAAACAGGGCCTTATTATCAGCTTCTGATACTGTTTTTCTTGATTTTGTTTTTGCCAGTCATCTTCGTTTATTAGTCAGAACATACTTTTGCAGTACCTTGCATTTCTCCCATTCTTTGTTTTCTAGCTTTCTGTTACTTGGATGCCTTCTGTGTGAAAAACTTGTCCTTTTGGTAATAATATTGCTCTCGTTCCTCTGTAAAATGCTAATTTATGTGTGTAACAGCACTTTGCATTGTATACAAAAGAATAAAATATTTTAGCTATATCCATGTATCAGTGTATCTGTTTTGTCTTGGTTTTGAGTTCAGAAACATAGTTGCTCCTGTTTAATAAAATTACATACCTGCATAGTTAATTATAAATTACATTTAAAAAAAGAGGTGAGATACTGAGGTAGTATTCTTGAATTAGAAATACAAATTACAACAGATATAGCTTAGTTAGAAATTATGGCACATTTATATTTGCCAAATGTTAGTTACTGGTTAGCTAGTATGATAGGTAATATTTGGAGTAATGGAGTAAACAGAGATAAACAATGATCACTTGCTGCAGTTAAAGTGTCACTATTTGCTGTAGTGGTAATTTGTCTTGTGACATCAGAGAGCTGGCTACATGTAAATGTTTAGTTTTGTTTTTCTAAATATTTTATAAAACTTATACTTGAAGGAATTTTATTCCTTCTTTTATTTGCTGTTGCATTTTTTTATTCATAAAAATATGTTTTAACAGATTTGTTTACACTTATTTGATGAGACCCTATCCATTTGAAAAGATTTAAACTAAGCAAGGGCATTTCAACAAAATATTAAAAAATATTTCTTTGTCTTTTCAGTGGTTATTGTGAAGTTACTTCCGTAGTTTGCAGCTTTAAATGGTGATATCTGCATTCCTTAACTCACATAATTCATAATGAAAATGGATGGATGAATTAGTGATTAGTTGCCTAACAATGTAATACATGTACAGTAACTAGTCAGAAAAAATAAATAAATCTATTGTTCACTTGCATTTAAGACTACGAGACCTTTATAAAAAAAAAAAACAAAAACGAAAACAAAAACTGAGCTTCATTTACTTTGAAGTCATATTAAATGGGCTGAGAATACACTGTCTAGCTTGATTAATGCCCTGTGTCATGAAATATGATGAGAAAACATCTATAGTATGTAGAACCTATATGACCTTGACAGTCTTCACTGCAAATAGTTATTAAAAATTGTGTTAAAAATCACACTGAATGCTCCTCAGTGGAATACACTGGTATTATCTTAATTCATTGCCAAAACTAATTTATAAGTAATAGAATATTACAAACAATTTCCAGATGATGGTTAAGTGTATTCTTCTGTGTGTGTTTTAATGAATATTTGGGGAAAAAAAATGCAATACATTGGATTCTGAAAAGTGTTATTAAAATTATTATTAAAAATAGTTAAAAAATTATTATTAACTAAACAATTTAACTAAAGGGGAAAAAAAAGGGAAGGGGGAAAAAAGGAAAAAAACAACCAAACAAAACAAATAAAGGCTATGTGGAAGTACAGAGGAAAGAAATTACTCTCTACTTCCCACAAATGAGAGATGATTAACCACGTCTTTGAAGCAGGGCCTCAACTCATGTAGCTGGTGTTTGGGAGGAGGACCGACGTTTTCACAACAAGAGCCCACCCCTCTCCTCTTCTTCCTGTTTCCACCTTTTATTGCTGCGTCTGACATCATATGATATGGAATATCCCTTTGGTTGGTTTAGGTCAGCTGCCCTGGTGATGTTTCTTTTCTCACTTTTTTGCTCACCCCCTAGGAGGGTTAGAGTCCCGATGCTGTGCCAGCACTGCTCAGCAGCAGATCCAACACTGGTGTGATACCACTGCTGTTCTAGCTACAACTGCAGAGCACAGCACTGTATGGGCTGCTGCAGGGAAAGTTAACATCCCAGCCAGACCCAGTACAATTACCTTTTGTAGGACTGGGTCCTACTACAAGTAATTATGCACATAGAAATGAGTACAGAAGAAAAAATTAAATTCATGAACTTTCTAAGCACCTCTGCTTAGAAATATTATGGCTTGTGTGTAAAAACAACTGAACCAATCAGATTTAAAGAATGAATGCTAGTACTTTTAATATATTTATAGCAAAATACCCGATATACTATGAGAACAAGTAACTGTAGAACATATTTGCAGTAGATGCCCAATGTTAAAATTTTAGGTTTCACTGGTAACAGATTCAAGATTTACCTGTTAGAAATATTTCAAAATATAAATACCAAAAGCAAGTACAGCAGCTGGAAAATATATGCATTTCAAGCATTTACCTTAGTTTCAGAACACCAAATGTTTCAAAAAGATAATTTATTTCTTTCCTTTTTTTTTTTTTTTTAATCTTTAATTTGTATTAATGACATACTTGGAAAAAAATAGTCAGTGTTACAATAATATAGGAAGTTTATATTGACAGGATTTTGTGTAGCCAAATATAAGCTCCAGAATAATTTGTATTGCTTAAAAGAGATCTTTTTTATAATGTGCTGGTTGAAAACAAAAATATACTTGATGTTGTGGCTTAATCCAAGAGGCAGCTAAACACCATACAGCTGTTCACTCACACCCCCAGGATAGTTTGGAGGAGAAACTTGAAAAGAAAAGGCAAGAACTTGAAGGTTGAGAAAAGGATAAAAGGACTTTTTTTTTTTTTTAAATAAGAAGGGGGTAAAGTGGGGGGGAGGGAGGAGCGAGGAACGGATGGATGACAGCAACAACAAAAAGATCACTACTAACTGACTGATGCCCTGCCAGTTCCAGAGCTATGTTTCCTCTGCCACCCCCCCAGTTTTATTGTTCAGCATGATGTCATACAGTTAAGAATACCTCTTTGGCCATTTTGTGTCAGCTGTCCTGGCTGTGACCCCTCCCAGCTCTTTGTGCAGCATGAGAAGCTGAGAAGTCCTTGTCTCCATGTAAGCACTGCTCTGCAACAAGTGGTTGGTATGTTATCAGCAGTATTCTTTTTCTAAGTCCAAAACACAGCACCATACCTGCTGCTAAGAAGAAAATCAGCACCATCCCAGCTGAAAACAGGACACTGAATCACATAGCCTGATACAAATTTTGGCAAAGGTTTAAATGACAGAGTCTATGGAAGTCCTGTATGATTTTGTATGTGTCATCTTTCTATGGGCAGAATGCAAAGTGAGGACAAGAAGTTTCTGAATGTTTTTATATGAGTCAAGTCAACCAATTTTTTTCATTGCAGAAGCAAAGATACTTGTGAAAGAAAGAACACTAGCATAGTAACGTAAAACCTACACACACACACCTTTCTTCTTTTACTTGCTGCATATAAACTGATGATCCTAAATATTCAGATATTTCAATGATGTAAACCACAGAAGAAAAGGATTACATCTAAAATAGTTTCCTGTTTTTCAGCTGAAAGAATAGATAAGATAGTTCTGGTGTTTCTCTCATGCTTATCATAACAAAACTCAATCAGTGTTATCAATCAGTGCTGGAAAACATTGGCATTGTGAATGACCAGAAGAAATGTGATACGCTTTTTAATGGTTCTGTTGCAAGTATTTTGCATCCATATTTTCAAATTGCTTAGTATCAAAGTATTAAGAACTTAGTTTTACAAAGGCTAATTCAGAGTTATTTTCTTATTCTTTATGAAAATAGGTATAATATATAGTCCTTCAGAGTCCTTCAACATAATCCTGTGTGGTTTGAGAAACCGTTGTTGCTAAGTACAAAAGCAAAGAAAACGGAGTAGCTCACCCTTTTCTGGGTCTCTTGTTGCTAGTTCTCCCATCTCTTTTTGCATCAGGATCTCATTTTCCTCAGGTTTATCATTCATCTGTATCTGTAGAAGCCTTCTTTTGGCCTTTCATCTCTCTTCCTCATTTCCAAGTCCTGCTGAGCTTTGGCTTTCTTTATTGTATTCCTGAATACTTGGGTAATGTTTCTATATTCACTGCACTCACTGAACACTTTCTCTAAAAGTACTGATGCCTCTGCCTGTTCCTCCTGTTCCTCACTTAATCATCAATTAGCATTAATCTTTTCTTTCTGCATGCTATTACCTTGGTTAAAAATAAAAACCAAGAAGATTATGGTAACATGTAAAATATCTTAAATCCATGCTGTATTTGCAGTTTTATACTTCTCAAAACAAAAAGAAGTATCTCTTTGCCACTTTTTTTTTTCTTTTTTTTTTTTTTTTTTCCCCAGAATATGACTTTCTTCATGCTTAGTTCTATACTGAAAATTAGATTTAATTGATGACAATGTTGTTTAATACTCCTCTGTGAGAGTTTGATTTATTTTTTTCTTCTTTTTAATTTGATAAGCAATATAAATATAAATAAAGTTCTTAAAATAAAGAATGGGTAATAATTTTCAGGGATGATTCAAAACAAGTGAGAACTAGTTATTTGAAAGAAACAGTGGGTATGCTCTCTGACAACCAAATTTATCCCAAATCCTTTTACAGAATTATGTCTATCTTCCTTTCTAGCTCTACATCTATTTGTTTCTCCTTGGTACAGCTGTTCTTTTTTTCATATCCATTAGTTTTGGCTGTGTTTTCTGCCAGTTCCCTAGCTCCTAACATTCTTTTCTTTCACTTACAGGTGCAATTCTGCAGTCTTACACATACCTGTAGTATATCTGTATCTATCACCAGATGAATAGCTTCTGTAAAGATGAAGAATCTCCCTTTCACAGAAAGAATCACTGTTTTCTATCACAAGAACACGAGAGGAGCCAAGAATTTGGATCAGAAATTTCTTCTTACATCATCTTTCATTGCAATGACTATTGGGGTAACAGGATTCAGAAAAGAATGTTTTGCTAGAGTGCTGATCAAAGTATTTGCACATTACTGTCTCTGAGAGAATGCAGACCGGGCTTTTGAAACAGTATTAAGTGTTGGAAAAGTTGGTTACACTAGCACAAATAAAGTTTAATAATACTGCAATTGAATTTGTGCAAGCACAATTTAAAAGGTTAGCTTTCTTTCATACATAGAACTGAATTCTGAATGCATTTATATATTATTTTTTAAACAAAACACCTTGACCTTGAAACTCAGCCATTTACTTACCTTCAGGATAAAAAACAAACAAACAACAAGAACAAAACGTTATTTTTGTTCCTAGTATAACAGACTTTTACTCAGTTGTCTTTTGCATTAACTTTCAAGTGTAATCAGTCATTTCAACCCAACACATCGGCTTTAGTTATAATAATTTATTCTCCTAACAGTAAACACTGATCTTTGTGCCCATATCCATGTTGAAAAGATATTGTAACTGAAATAAAAATTGTGGGTGATAATACTCCTCTTATAAAAGCAATTTTTGAATAAGCAGCATGTTTTAAAAGTACTATCATCTATTTCAGGTCTCTCTTTAATCTTTATAAATCACTCATCTGGATTAAAAATATGTTCTACCTAAGCACATCTGACTGTAAGTCTTCTTTTTTCTCACTTAAAATTCTTCCAGACTAAATTTTCTATGTAGCTAGTCAACTTTAAAAATCTTCTGCCTTAATTTCAGTCATTCATTTCCCTTATTCATGTTCTTTTTCTCTTCCATCTGAAAATATGCATAATAGATTAAGGCAAGATACGCAGATTCAAGGATTAAGCCTTCTGCAGAAAGGGAACCTTGGTCTAAGTATTAAAAAAGTATTACAAAAAAAATATTTCCCTTCATAGATCTTTGATATTCAATTGCAATGTATGAGGATGGCAAAAGTTTTTCAAGAGAACATGAAGTTGAGAGGACCTTTAAGCGTTTGTTCTCTAGATTGCCTTTCAAAAATGTTTGTCTAGAGCTTCACTATTAGATGTTGCAGTCCTCTGGAAAGAGGAGAGAGCTAGTTTCTTTTCTTAGACAGTATTTTCCTGTCACTACATTTGGCTATTTATGTCAGTAGCAATGGATTGAGGCTAAGTGTGTAATGGTCACTTAGAAGTGTTCTTATATTTTATCTTTCTTTTTTCCTTGTATCTGAACAACCTGAGTCAAAAATACATGTATTAGCTAGTTGATAAACAAGAATCTGCTGAATCTATTGGCTATTATCTTCAGTTCTTTGTTTAGATATTTCCACATAATTGGAACTAATGTGACATTAATCTGATGGCACCAGCTGTGTTATCTTTATTTCATTAACATTCACAATTTAGAAATCTGTTAAATCTTTTGTTATGCTTTCTCTCCTTTGAGACATTGAAGGAAAACAAGATTCTTTTAATGATTTCAAGTAAAGCCATTTCCATGCCCTAGCATTTTCAGGTCACTGAAAGGAATACTTTCTCTTTTTAATCTGGTCTAGCTGATTTTTATCTCATTCTTACCTAATTTTACCATATGGCAATGTATCATTACCCATTCTAAAGTTTATATCTTCTACACTTTCCTCAAGAAGTTTATTATCATTATTATTTTCTTTTTAGTGCTATGTAGAATTGTATTTATCTGAAAGATTTTGTTCTTTTTGTTCTTTTATTCTTTTTTTTTTTTTTGATTATTTGTTTTGGAAACACAAATGTATTATGTGACTTTTTATTTCAGATAGATTGAAAAATGCTACTGAAATATTTAATATAAACCTTTATTAAAAAAAGAAAAACAAAACAACAACAAAACAGAAAATGATTTTAGAAAGAAAAAGATCTTTTTCGGAAACTATAAATTCTATTTGAGGAAGATGAACTGCAAGAACATTCTGAGTAATACTCTTCCCAATATATCAGAAAGCATTCAAAAATTGTTGCTGTCTCTAACCAAGCCATCTGGTAAAATTCTCTGATGATGATGACAGTTTCTAACTATGGGGAAAATACAGTCATATTATTAATTTTGCTGATGATTTTTAATGAAAGCTTTAGGGATGTAAAACTCTTTTAGCTCTGTAAAATATTTGTGCTACCAAGAATGTAAGAATACCACATAAATTTTTATTTCATATAGCAAAGATAAGTTAAATAGTAAGAAAATACATTATGTTTTTCTGCACTTCAGGAATTAGGAATTCAAAGCTTTCAAAGCTGCTCAATGTGTTTTTCTCACTTTTTTTTTTTTTTTATGTTAGTGATATTGTCAATATCTTCAGGATTATTATTATTATTATTTTTTTTTAAATAAATAACCATATTCCTTCATTTGTTCTTTTTCCAGTGCATGCTGGGATGCCAAAATGTGTGAAATCAAGACATGATGTATCCGTTTATTGTCACATTGTCCCAGATGAAATGAAGATACAAAGGCCAGGCACTTCTAATAACTTCTGAAGAGAAAATATATTTTTGTATAAGTGAGTAAATGACAATATTATTGTTATTATTTAATTTGAAAGCTTTCCACTGAACATCTGTAATGTTTCCTCCTTGTGAAGCCACAATTTAATTGGCAGTGTGTGTGTGTTGGGGGGGGGGCGGGGAAGGGGAGTCCGGGACAGAGATGGGTAAAGCCTATTTAGGGGCAAACCTACAAAATATCTGCTTTGTTATTTTCTTTTAATTCAGAATTCTTATTACTTTATTAGAATTTTAGTATTTCTTTTTATCAGCAGCCATTTATGCCCTATTTGTTACGGCAAGAACTGCCAGTAAGCCCAAGAATGTTGAAGGAGGAGAACAGGACTGGAGTTCAACTGTCTGGACTTATGTTTTAAAATATATCCAGGATGTCTTTTTAGAACCAACTACAAATAGAATGTACAATAATAATAAAAATAAATAAATAAATAAGAGAGATCTTTTTGATTTCTTTTAGCCCTCATAGAATCTGTAGGAATATGCTGATTTTTTAAATTAGCCTTATTGATAGTAAGTCAGAAAAGCACTGACTGTTGTATTACTTCTTCAGCATCTCAATGCTTACTGCTAAATATAGGTTTTAAATATAAAAATATATCCTTTCATCATGTTTTAATCCACAGGGTGTACAAGACCCACTAAAAATATTCATGAGATATCCTTGATAGGAAATACTTGTATGTATTTCAATGCTGATTAAGAAATTATTATAGTATTTACTAAGTATCTTAATACAAACAGTTATTAAAAATCCAAGAAAATAAACAGAGATGGACATTTTTGTAATTTAATCACAAAGAACATGAAACATGGTGGTTAAGAGTAGCTTTTGCTCTTTAGGTATGTTTCCTCCAATCTTCTGCCATTCAAGGTTCCTTTCACTGGGTAAAGTTGAATTTACGGTTATAAAATTTTGTTCCCAGACTGTGTCATATCGAGGCTTCCTTGGATACAAATATGCTAGCAGCACATGTATTTGTAGAATAGTATTCTTATAATATATTGACCTAATAAATGAATAAATAAGTTTATAACTTAAAAGCATACAGAATGTATTCTAGTCACAAATACAAATTAATTCTGATGTCGTGCATGTTATAATACACAGTCATTCAGGATTATAGGGACCAATAGACCAACTACATTCTGAGGGTGTGAACTGTGAGAAATCAATCAATTTACAGAGCTTTGGCAAACGTTGAACAGCTGGTGCTGAAATTCTTTGTTGGAGAAATGACCAACCCACCAGAGATTATAGATTTAAGCCAAGATTGATGGTTAAAACTTGCAAATAAAATCCTCTTAAAATGTGTTCTGACTGATTATGAAGCCAGTTTCAAGGCATCAGTCCACAATACTTTCTTAGAACAAGATAGTCATTAAACTTCTGTTGTTAAACACATTCTCTCCAAGGCCTGGTGCTAGTAGCAAATGCATTAGTGTTTTTATTTGCAGGGTATTTTTCGAAGGTCTCTGTGGACCAGTTTATTTTAATTTAAACATTCACTAGGGTGAATTTTGATTATCAATAATTCACATTCACATACTTAACACAACAGAGGATAAGATTTTTTGCCCATTCTGTAGTCAGCAACAACTATCTGTTGCCTCAGCAAGTTTTTAAAGGTGCTCGAGAAAGATTTGGTTATGTAATACAGTAGTTGTTTTATCTAATAGAAGAGGACGTGATCTTTTTTCAGCTGAACCTAGGTTTGGTTTTACAGCTGACAGTCAGGGAAGCAAATAAGCAAGGGACAAGAAAATTTGATTAAAATAGAGAAATAAAAGAATCTGACTAAAAAGTATCTGAAATAATGGGGTAGTGCACAGTTTTTTTATTATTATTATTATTTTTTTTTTTATTAAGGCTATAAGAAAAGTAGGAAAGGAGAACATTTGGGGTGAAAAAGCATGTAGGAATGAGAATAACAGGAGAAAATGAGGGTTATATGAAAAGAAAGAGAAAAATCTTAATCATGTTGTGTTGTTTGGCAATCCAGAAAAAGATAGGAGTGAACTTCTTCAAAAAATATGTAAAATTTTGAACAAATTGAAGAAGGAACTGTTATCTTTCTGAACCAGGTGTCTTGTGAGGTTCTAGATGTGCTGGTGTCTGTACGCAGAAATATTGTCTCATATAACTCATCAATAAGAGAGCATTATATCACCTCCTTGACATAGAAAAGAAAATTAAATTCATTAGCTTTTTATCATCTCCTTCTCTGTTTTTGTTTTCTGTGAATATGAGTCTGGAAAGAACATTTGCTGTTTTACTGATAGTAAGGCTGCTTGGACATATTGTTCTTCTTAGGCAAAAAGAAGGTGAAGGAATTAAGAAAGAAATGTAGAAAGAAGATTGAAGATTAGAGAGGACTGGAAATTTCCCAGTGAGATTAGTAAATATCTGAAACATTGAGGTGTAAAATCAGTTTTATTTTTTTATTTTTTTATTTTTTTATTTTTTTTTAATTTTTTTATTTATTTTTTATTTTTTTATTTTTTATTTTTTTATTTTTTTATTTTTTTTTGTAAACTAAACTTGGTGGAAGCAGTACTTTTTTCTGGATAAAACTGAAAGCATACTCATAAGAAACTGTTTTGTTCCTTTTTCTCAACAAACAAAAAAGTAATAGGGATCCATTTATACACTTAGGCCTCCTCTAAGCTCTAAGGCATATTTCCTGTAGAATCAGATCATATCAGAACCAAAAAATAGAGTATTTTATCTGAGTGCTTCACCACAATGTACTTTATGAATGAACCCTGACAGACCATAAATATTATGAGATTATCCTTGATCCAATATGCTGCATTTAACACACAAAATGGGTTTACAGGAAATAGATGGATGAAACCAAGTAGCTAAACACCTGAACAAATTGTTACAGAGAAAATATTATTTTTTTCATTTCAGTTCAAACTGGATTTGTAATGTGTTACCTGTTTTCCTTCTCACTTCAAGATTAAAATATATTAATCATAGCCATCATTTTTTTGTTACTTTATATGCATGGTTTTCATGTGTTTCCTACATTACACAGGTTCAGAGATGAAACATGGAGGACTTCAGAGAGCATTCCCAAAAGACTCATTTATGTTCATCTTGATGTGTAAGAAAGTGATGAAAGCTACTGCAAAGATGACAATATGTTTAGGCATATGCTTAAGACTATTCTTCAATTTAGTGGAGAAATTGTAACACCAGACAAAATATTTAAATACATTTCTCTGTACTGCCGAAGAAAAGGGGAACAGGTGTTTATGAAGTCTTATGAGACATCTATGTCTACTGGAATGTGTTGCAAAAATTGGACTAATTTCTGATCAATAAATCTACAGAAACTCAATTTCAGGAATCATATCAGTCAGGAACTCTACTGTACCAGCATAGACATATATTTTTGTGGCCAAAGTTCAACTTTGGGCCAAAACAGAGATTTATCAGAATAAAAGATGAAAAATTTAGCTTTTTATCCCTGTCTTTAGCAAAATTAACACTGTATCCAGACAAGTAAAGCATGAAACCTGCTGTTGCAAGATGTAATCACTGAGAAATTGAAAATTACCTCTGAAGAAATATCCAGACTTCCATGAGATAATACAAGACTCTGGCTTTTGATACTGGTGTTTAAAATGTACTTCTGTACATAAAGACATGTATAAAAGATACTTAAGAATGGTTATGTTATTTAGAAAGTAAGCTTATAATATGCTATAGAATTAAAATTTTCAATGTCTTTTAAAATAAATTATATGCTGCACTGAAATAAACAAAATTAGAACTGAAGATTAATGATGAGTTTTCAAGGATCTTAAAATCTGCAACTTCTCCTGATCACACAGCTATATTAAAATACTCCTCTTCTTGGAAATAGTTTAAGATGCGTGATGTTGGTTTCTAGCGCTACAAGGATAAAGCCAGACAAAAATAATATAAATTAAATGAAATAAAATAATAAATTCTGCACTATTTCCCCTATCATCTGAAATATTTGAGAATTGTATCTAGTATTTAGTATCTAAACAAAATTTAGATAAAATATGCCTTAACTGAAGACATATCTAAAAAATGAACAGATAGAATTACTTTGAAAAAAAGAAAAAATTTATTCTGATTTATAGTGATGTACAAAAATTGATATATTAAAAAAAAAGCAGATTTTTTTCAATGTTAATTCTCTAGAAAGCTACTTTCCCCACTCTTTCCCACAAACGACATACAACATGAATAATACACTAAATGTGTATACTCAATATTATATATATACACACATTTATACACACGTATATGTTCTATGGCCTATAGAATCTGAATCATCATTTTTAGAGGAGTGGAAAAAGAATCATTTGTCATACTTAAAAAGGATGTACACTTTAACTTGAGTAAGTATACTCCATCTGCCAACCATTTCTGTTGATCGGTGTACAAATTAATAGAGCCATGTCTTTTACTGATTGTGATATGTAGTAGTACCCTTACCTCATTTGAATGTTTTGGCTTTACATACATTTTTCCTGAATAAGTCATCTTATTGATGGAAATTATATAGGAAATCTATATTTCTCAGAAATCCAGTCTACCAAGATGATCTGTGAGTGGACGTGGACTCCAGGAATTCCAAACACAGAACAAATACCATATTTCCTGTAGAATGTGATGTGGAGGATTTCTAGGAAGATCCAAAATTTGTGATCCAGACTCTAGTGTACAGAGACTGCCTGGAATGGAGTTACATTTTTCATAGGAACCTGAATGTTCCTGTGTTTTTGGTTTGTGGGTATATCAGTGTTGGTAACATATCAGGATTTTGGCTGCTGCTGCTAAGTGCTTGCACAGCATCAAGGTTTTCTCTTTTTTTCCAACCCTGCTCCCCATTATTCTGCCACAGCCCCAGCAAGGAGGCTGGAGATGCACAGGAAAATGGGAGGAGACAAAGGTGGGACAGCTGACCTGAATTGACCAAAGGTATATTCCATATATTTTAGAATCATAGAACTATAGAATAAGATTGGAAGAGACCTCCAAGATCATCTGGTCCAACCATCACCCTACTACCAATATCACCCACTAAACCATCTCCTTAAGCACCAGGTCCAGCCTTTCCTGAAACACCCCCAAGGACAGTGACTCCAACACTTCCCCGGGCAACCTGTTCCAATGCTTGACTACTCTTTCTAAGAAGAAATTTCTCCTAATTTCCAACCTAAACCTCCCATGGCACAACTTGAAGCCATTCCCTCTAGTCCTATCACTAGTTATCTGTGAGAAAAGGCCAAACCTCAGCTCCCCACAGCTTCCTTTCAGGTAGTTGTAGAGAGCAATAAGGCCTCCCCTGAGCCTCCTCCTCATCATCATCACTGAGCACATAATCACTTCAGCAGAGATTCATGGTCCATTTGTGCTCTGCTGTGACAACTGCTGGCAATGGATTATATCCCTATAGAAGCTGTGCTCTGGTATCTGCTTTGATTCTTGCCTTGAATTATTGAAGAACATGAACTGCATTCCTTTTGGATAAATTTCACTTCTCCAGGCTAAACTATCCTAGTTCCCTCATCCACTCCTCACAGGACTTGTGCTCCAGGCACTTCACCAGCTTTGTAGCCCTTCTCTGGACACATTCCAGGGCCTCAATGACCTTCATGTACTGAGAGGCACAAAGCTGAACACAGTACTCGAGGTGTGGCCTCACCAGAACCAAATACAAGGGGACGCTCACCTCCCTGGTCCTGCTGGCTACACTATTCCTGATACAAGCCAGGATGCTGTTGGCCTTCTTGGCCACCTGGGCACACTGCCAGCTCATGTTCAGGTGAGCATCAATCAGCACCCCCAGATCCTTTTCCTCTGCACAGCTTCTGAGCCACTTTTTCCCAAGCATGTAGCGTTGCACAGGGTTGTTTTGGCCAAAGTGCAGGACCCAGGACTTAGTCATGTTGAACCTCATCCTGTTGGCCTCTGACTATCAATCCAACCTGCCCAGGTCCCTCTGCAGGGTCTTCCTACCCTCCAGCAGATCAACACTTCTCCCCAACTTACTATTGTCTGCATGATGTCATGCTCAGCAATTGAAGCTCAGGGAAAGGAGGAAGAAGCAGGGACATTCATGGGTATCGTATTTCAATTTCCAGGTGATCATTGCACAGACAGGGATCCTGCTTTCCAGGAAGTAGCTGGAGGTCTGCCTGCTGATGAGAAACCAGGTAAGGATTTCTTATTCTGCCTTGCTTGTGCATGCAGTTTTGCTTATTAAACTGCCTTTGTCTCAAGTGAAGACATCCCTCTATGGGAAAGTGAGTGAGCAGATGGGTGGGTACATAGTTGCTAGTACAGTTGCAACCCACTGCAGCAAGGTAAATCAAATATATCGAAGTAGGCTGTGACCATCTACATTTCTGGAAAGTACTTTCCTGAGAATGCTCTAAAACACACACACACACACAAGTGCTCACATTCATTTTTTCCTTCAGCATAGAAACTGATCCATTCTAAACTCCACCTTCAGTAAATTTCTATGATGAAACAGTGCATGTTCTACAGATATGATATTGAACCTAACATTGGGACTCAAAATGCAGAGGTAGTCTCAGAACATCATTTTATGTAGCTACAAAAGAATTGGATATATTAACTTACTCTAACTTCCTTTCATGTCATACACAATCTAATTTAAACATTCTTCATGCAAGTTGTTTATAAGTGATATACAATTTGACCTGGTAAGATCTTCTGCAACCTGGATTGTTGAATTGCTTTTCAGTCATCCTGTTGTTAATAAAGTGATAAAAATAACAGCAAAAATAGTATTCAGATGACTATATAATTCTTTTATCTGTAGATATCTCTGCTCTTTGTATATGTGATTGTGTTGCACTTCAATATCCTCTTTATGAAATTGAAAGTATTTAATGTTCATCATCTACATTCTTTCTCAAGCTTATTATTTCTGTTTTGTGGGGTTTTATAGTATGTTACATTTTGTTGAAGTAATGAGACACATATACTATGCTCATGATTGTATCAGTAGGCACAATATCCCTCTTTGTAACAAAGTTTACTATATTTTGTTATTCTAAATGTTGATTCATATACGCAGTTAAATATCTTTTATGTACTGTGACCATAAGAATAACCTCAGTGTTAAAATATAGTAATTAATTCAAGTTACCTGGAAATTACTTTTATTTATTCACATCAAATCCTATTTTTACAAAACCTACTTGTTCTCACTTCAGCTACACTCTGGGCTCTCAATCAAAGTATTAATGCAGAATTATATACTTTTTTTTTTTTTTTTTTTTTTTTTTCAGGGTTAAAGCTTAACTTTTAGAGACAGTAGTAAGTGAGTGATTTTTAATGGTATGTGTAAAATAAATTGAAATGAAATGTTCATTTTCAGACTGATATCCATTTTATTATGTGGATTTGTGTTTGTACAATAGTTTGCAAAACAGCTGTAACTAAGACTTTTGGACACTCAGGCCTACCATTCAAATTAATTCATACACATTGATATACGAGTGTGTGCCTCTCTCTATATATTTGTATGTATGTATATACCTTATATGCATGCATGTGTGCATATATATCTGTAATTATATTCATCATTAATTTCAGTTCATTCTATGTACAGTTGCATATGTGTATTTTAGTTTCTAAATCCAAGAAAATTCTTATTTAAATGCTAAACTCTACTGCAAGTTAAGACCACACTTAATTATATACTTAGCTTTGAGGCAGTTACATACTCACTGAATTCAAACAGATATTTTGCTAACTTATAAAGAAAATGAGAAAATGTGACGTTCTGAAAGAAATTGTCAATTTTGTTTAAGAGACACAGCAAAGGTTACCAATTAACCTTATTTTTTTTTATTTATTTATTTTCAATGTAAAAGATTACTACTTTTTATTGATAAATCATGTCATGAAAATAAAACAAGAGCATATACCCTATAGTTATAAATAGAAAAAATCCACAGTAAACATGTTTTCAACCTTCAGCCTTAATCCAGATACGCTGTTCTTAGGTGCTGAACATTATATATTTCTATATGGATGATGAATTATTGTTATCATTTTCTGGATCTAAAAAGTTTTCTTGGAAAGCACTGTACAGAGCTCAAAAAAACCACAATTTGATAGGATAATCCTAAGTGATTTAAAAATGATGGATATAAAAGGGAAAACTACTAACCTTAGATAAAATGATGGATGGCAGTAGTGATAAAACACTGTTTGTTTGTTTTTTAGGCTGCAGAAAACTTTTACCTGTACTGAACATATAATATGCTAAATGTACAAAACCAAAACCAAAACAAAAAAAACCTACTTGTATTAAAAAAATGGCATGTATACTAGGACTGACTGCAAATGTAGTCCAGTCATTTCTTTCTCCCGGCAATTCAATGACCACCGTGTGTACAAAGACAAACTAGTGCAAACAGCAGGCTATTTCTTGTAAGCAGTACTTGGCAAGTTGGAAACTTGTTTTATGACTCTGTTGCCCTTTACATATGATTTGCAAGTCTTCAGGCAGTGCTGTACTTTCAGCTTTTATATTGTGTAAGTGTATAGAGTGAAGCGTTCAAAGGGAGAGTATGTTTTTCCAGAAAAGTGAATGCCAAGATTTATCTTAATATTTTACTTTATAATTGCACACAATCCACAATCCACTGAAAGTCTGGTCATGATACCAAAGAAACACAGGTAAGCATAATAAATAATTAAAATGTTTTGAAATTATATCAGTAAAACTGTTCATATATTAAATCCTGAGAACTATAAGGGTTGCAAATCAAAATAACTTTTTTTTTTTTTTTTTTTTTTTTTTTTTGCCAGATAAAGAAAAGAACTGAAGCTGTGAGATTCCTCTGTATTTTGTCTTATGTCTAAGGTCACACTGAAGATCTCTGGAAAAGTTAAGAAATAACTCTCCTGTGACCTAATCCAGTGTTGTTCAAATATTAACATTATCCATCCTCCCAAATTATACTTGCAGATAAATCCCACAATTAAGACAAAATCTTTGAAAAAAAAAACCATACCACACAAACCACTCTTAAACTATTATTATAACTTTCTAAAATCCAACACAGTACTATTGTAAATCTCTTTAATATTAATATTTCACAATGTCACAGAATTGTAGAAGACATATACAATAAAGTTATCCAATAATTCATAGTTTCATTATTTTTAGTTTGTAAATTATTTGCTAAATAAACATGGTATAGATCTATATTTTACATGAATATTCCTTTCAAAAACATTTTGAAAACACATATAAATCATTTAATTAGCCAGTTTTAGTTTCCTTGAGGTCTTTCTATCACTTTTTTTTTTTTTTTTCTTACCTAACTTTGCAAGGTGGGTATCTATGCTTAAAAATCCCATCTCCTTCTCTTTAGCTGCTAAAGCTGAAAAATGATTTGCAGTCACTACTAAAAAATATTTTCTGTGCATAATTGTCCTTAACTCCACAGAACAATCCAAGGACTCATGAGCAGATCAGTTATTATATAAAAAACAATTTTATATAATTATGTGAATTATAACAGTTGCTGGCATCAGGCACAGAGGCCTGGGACATGCAGTCCCACACCAGTTGCTGGCACAGATGCATCAACCCTGTCACCCCCCATCTGCCTCCAGTTACTGGCCCTGAATTCATTCATTAAATTTCTTCAATACTGGACATTTATCAGTTTTCAGTTTTGCACAGTCCCACAGGCCCCTCTGAAATTTCCGTAGTATTTATGCTAATTTTGTGTTCCCCTTCCTAGGGGAGGCTGACCCTCCCCAAAATTATGCCTGGATTTTCTTAACAGTGAAGCCAGCTAGTTGCTGCAGAGTTCTTGTCTCTATTGCTTCTTTTGTCACTTCTCTATCAGTCTGATGTCTTGGTGTGTATGGTTTATCATGTTCCCTATACTTATGACTCCCTTTGTACTGAAAAGGTCATCGACCTGATAATATTAATGAACCATGTGTTCCCATTGTCCACTTTCCCTTATTGTTTCCACAGCAGAAAAAGAGTCTTGGACACATGCAAGTAGACAGAAGAGTGCAAGGCAGACTGGTGCAAAAAGCCTTTTTTCCTTCACTAATTGAAAGTACTATCATGGTGCAAGACTCATCTGAAAACAAGGCTCTTCTGGGCAGCCTTCTGTTCTCCTTTTTCACTTTTCTACTTTCCCTACAAAAACTGCTTACGGTAAGACTGTATGGAAGAAAATATAGAGTGATTTTTTTTTTTTTTTCTCTCACACTTTTCCAGATTACAGCAACTGTATCCAAAATCAGATCATCATTTTTAGTAGCTGCTTTTTCATAGCATTCAAGCTGTCAATGCTTGCCAATGCTTTGAGGACAGTATTTGCTGGTCAAATGCTTTCCCAAGAAATCCATTGTCTTATGGATTTCTTAGCACCTTAATTATAACTAGATGTCAAATAATTGCGTACTTATTTGCCCATGCAAACAGAGTACCTGCATATTTAATTTTGCCCCTTTTTTTTTGTTCACTTTTTCTGTTTTCAGAACAATGTATGTTATAGCTGTCACAAGAATTCAACAAACTCTAAAACATCCTTTACTGTTTAAATTTTGTTTTAGTGTCACTATCTTCCCTTTCCATTCTACACTTCCTACAAAATCTATTGATTTTCCATTAATAAATCTTGGATTAACGTGAGTTTGTTTACATTCTATTTTCATCACCTTCTTCAATAATTCACTGCATATATTTATTGCTGTGCGAAGTAGAAAGTAAATTAATCTTGATCTCTGATTTTAATATTAGGTTTCCTGGTTTTAGAATCTCTTACTACATTTTGGTTTAATAAATACTATAGTTTGCTGACTGATGGAATCAAAAATATACTGTTTTACACTTATTCACCTGCATTGCTCTCAGTACAGCTTCACTGGCATGATACTAAAGTAATGAAGAAAGATGAGAATCATGTCCTGGATTTTTAAAAGAACTTTATTGAATGAACCATTTTCCATATATTTTGATAAATTGTCAGTTTATGTATTGCATATTTTCCAATACTTATGCAATCTTTCTGCACAACAGTCAGAATTATATTTTCCTTACAAAGTGAAACTGACATTACCTAATTACCCAACAAACTTTTCAAAACTGAAATCTTTTTCATATTTAATACAACCATGATCTCTTGTCTCACAAACTCCACCTTAAATGGTTTCCTAGGATACACACGCACAAATAGAAAGCAACACAGCAAAACGACGTCTGCTATACTTCCAGTTTTTGAATCTTTTCAAACTCTTTGCATTCTCACAAATATATTAGTGTTAAGAGCATGATAAACTTTAAACAAAACACTTGGTGATGAGTTTAAACACTAACTCATATCTGTGCCTTTTGTAAAGTGATACAAAGTCTCCCTGAGAATTCTGAAGAGAACAATGGGAACAAAGAATAAGAGATTTTGCATCTTGACTTTGGAAGAAAAAAGAAGTAATAGTTTATAAAAATTAATTTCACAGACCTGTTTTAATAACTATTGAAATAAATAGATCAATATTAACAGACTTGAGCTTCTAAACTGGTAACCAACAAATATGAGGCAATTACAGAATGCATTATAAATTCCTGACAGGACATTTTCAAATAAAATACATTTTCAGTGAAAATAAATTTAAAATTAATCTCTTATCCCACAAATATCCCAAGACACACATGCTTATAAGCACACACGCACAAACAAATTTAGACAATAGATACTTCATTTTGAAAGAAGTGGAACTTCAGAAAAAATATTAAGAAGGCAGATCAGACAACTCATAGTTGTAAAGGCTAAGTGCAGAGGTAGAACTGTAAAGGAGAATGAGAGCTTTAAATACATGTATACTGAGGTAAAGACAGTGGTGATATAGATGCCAGAATGGTGTATTTAGTGTTGTCTGCTTCTTAGAAGAAGACAGAAACCTAGAAAGAAAGGCAGAAAAGATCCCCTAAAATAACATAAGTTAAAATTCTGCAGTAAAAAATGTAGTTAGCTTTTATAGTTAACCCAAAGGAAACCAAATGAACACCAGGTGAGGTGAAGAATCAAGTGAGGTGACCTGATTACAGTGCATAAAAGTTTATTCATGGGAAGAAAATACTAAATACTTAGAAGAGGAATGTTTAGCAAGAACTCTAGTGGAAATCAGAAATTTGTTAAATTAAGGTAGGAAATAAGGAAAAAATATTAACAGAAGACTTGATTAATGATTGAAAGATGATAATAGAGAAAGTGATGGCTCAGAGCTCCTCAAACCAAGATTTGTGGAATATTTTTCTAGTTTGTACTAGTCTTTGTATTTGACTGCAACTTAAATGAAATTCATGGTCAGTGACATATAACATTATTAGAAAGGTTTTTAGCCCATTCAGGACAGAATACTACACTCTAGTCTGTGCACTGTTGTCCCTTACAGTGTTGTGCAAAAAGGAATCATGAGAACTACATATCTGCACACTTTAAATTAGTAATATTTTTCCCTATAGCCTCATGAGAAAAAAGAGTCATCAGTAATTCAGCTTAAAAAAGGTACGGATTAGCACATCACACGTGAGGGAGGTGAGGTAGTTCTGAGAATTGATCAAGAACTGAGCTCAAGTACTTGTTATTAAAATCTTGGGGTTTTATATAACTTTTAATATCTTCATTTAATTTCTTCATCACAGTATGTAAGCTTTACATAAGCATGATAGAAGTGGAGTACATCAGAAACTTCACTGGTAACTGCTAATGTATAGAGAACATAAATGTAAATTATGTAAACATAATTAGTACTTGTAATAACAGGTTTAAGATTAATTCTATAATTTAATTTAATATTTTTCAAGGATAGACATAAAAATTAAAGCCTATTTATTTTTTTTATTTATTTTTAGCAGACTGTTTTTCATAAGAACTTGTTTTATTTGGCACAAGTTTCACATTTGGGAGTGAATGATGAAAAGAATTACAGGAAAAGGACACAGGGCCTTGAGGGCTAAAGCATTTGAAATCTGCCTTCTGCTACACAGTTTTTTATGTGATGCCAAGAAATGTTTTAACCAAACATTTCATAGGTGGTCACTAATTGTATATTTTTCTCTCTTTTGGGTACCCAATTCAGTATCTTGGAACTGGCAGTGCAAAAAACCAAATTGAATGTTAGTACTCATTTGAAAAGCAAAAAAAGCAAATCAGAGAGAGAACAGCATTTTATTTGCAGTACAAATCTACTACAGGTAGTCATTTGGAATACTATTTGCCCGTGTTCATCTCACCCTACAGCAAAAGGTGTAATAGGACTGGAAGTGATTCAAAGAAAGGTAACAATGATGACCAACATTAAAGGAAACCTTCAGTGCAGAAACTCTTTGAAGGTTAGGGGAGACACCTGAGAAGGAATGAAGCAGTGTGAAGTATCATGAAAAGAATAAATATCAAGTAATTGTTCATTGCTTTAGAAATAGAAAAATAACAAAGCTAGATGAAAGAAAGTTCAAGCATTGCTATACAACATGAAATCGTATATCAAAAAATGTTTTGTACAAAATGTGGCATCAACTGAAAATAAAATTTGATTCAAAATGCTTACTTTCTCAGAAAAGTCCATAAGAGATCACTAATTAAAAAAGGTTATCACATCCAACTCAAAGCATCACTGAGCCAAAAATCAGAAATATAGGTGATATTTTGTGTATGCTTGCAGTTTTCTTACATGTTAACACAGACGCAGATACTCAGTGTTGTTCAGTGATAGGAAGAACACTGGCCTAGAGGAACCTTGGACTTTTTAGTCAATGGGTAGCACAGCCATTTAAAACAAAACAAAACAAAACAAAACAAAACCACACCTGCATTAATTCTGAGTTCATACAATAGCAACAGAATCTTTGGGAGGTGGGCTTCACACATACACTTTGAGGTTCAACTTGAAAGTCTAAAATGTCTATGAATTACAGGAAATTTTTTGATTTTAAATTCCTAGATGAAATCTTTTCAAGGCACAGGAAATCACCACTAAGGAGATCAGCACATTAATCCAGCAATGTTTGTTAATGGAAATTTAAACAACAAACAAACAAACAAACAAACAGGTTATATGATGTCTTTCTCCTCTCCTCTCCTCTCCTCTCCTCTCCTCTCCTCTCCTCTCCTCTCCTCTCCTCTCCTCTCCTCTCCTCTCCTCTCCTCTCCTCTCCTCTTTCCTTATTTTTTATTACTATCTATTATTTATTTTTATTTCTATTTTGTTATAAACCATCTTCAATAATCTGCCATTTTAACTACTCTAACCAAAAGTGTGGTGCTTAATTACAAGTGTCATGAATTCATATGCCATTTGTATCTTTGTCAGTGAGATTTGTTCTGCCAGCACTAGGGCTGTGGAACACTGAAAGTAAAATTTCACAAGTTAATGGCCTGCCCTTTTCTGACAGCACACCAAGCTTTCACACTATTAACTAACACTTTGCTTCACTCAGCCACTGAACTGTTGACAAGAGCACTTTAGCAAGTCTGAACAGCAGAAAATATCAAGTAAATCAAAAGCCATTTTAGAATGAGGCAGAAAAATACAGGAAAAAGATGAATCAAAGGAAAAAATGAAAAAGCAAAATAAAGCAACCTGGCAAGTTTTGATAAACCTTATCAATAACACATTAATAAAATGAATAATATCTGTTATAATATTTCAAATTTTGAAAGTTTTTTTCTTCACGGTGTTAAGGAAAGAATCATAAATTAGTTCTGAATGCTTTCAGACTCGTATAGAGCCTGGATTCTATGTTATACAGGTATATCTTTATAGATATAGAAGCTGTTTTACTGAAGTAATAATGCAAAATGACAAAACTTCAGAATTTTCCCTTTGGAGATTAAATTTCTAAATTTCAGAAAATTTGTTCACAAAAGAAATATTGATGCCTATAAGGATTGCAGAAAGAGATCTTTTAAATAGATCTTTTATTTTTCATTATCTAATAAAATCTTATGTTCATATGTATTCATTAAAAATGCTTTATGAAAGCACAGTATATCACTGTGCTTTCAAAGAATAGAAATAAAATAGAGCTATTTAGTTTGAGGTAACACATCTAGAATAGGTTAATATCTCATATTGTCTGTTAAATATATGCATACATCTTTATTTTTTATTTTTATTTTTTCTGATCACACCTTATTCATATACAATAATAAAACATTGAGAGAACCATAAATACAGTTTTTGCAAGAAAATTTTTGGAGGTAAATGAAACCTAATTCTCTTCCTGCAGCACAGGCATCACAAGATTTTGTTCAAGTGGAGAATTAAATTTGTGTGATTACAGTTTCAGTCTTAATTGTATATCAAAAATAGCACATCAGAAGATGTCTGAAATGCATACCACATTTTCTAATCTATTATGTGGAATTTTGCAAATATAAACATTGAGAAATGCACCTACTTCTAAGATAAGTGATGTGTAGAAAGCATACTCAGATTTTTGGCAGATGTTCACATTCTTGTAGTCAAAACTATTTCATTTCTTTTTTGCAATCATGATACATAAAATTTTCTTTAGCATTGCATCAAGCAGAACTTCTGACTTCTTTCACACTTTTTATGTGTGAAAAAAATGCATTACATCTGGCTTCAGAGAGATTCCCATGTTACAACGAGGAGAAACTTAGCTTCCTAACAAAATATATATAGTCCTACCTTCTTATATAACCATTGTATTTTTATCTGAATCAAGATTAAGAATTTGCTGCAAGCTCTATACTGATGGGTTTGGTGCACCTCATTCATTGCCCTGTCTGTGCAAAGACTTAAAAAGTAATTGAAGGTAAATAGTAACATCTTTTTCATTTATATTATTTCAAATTTTCACCTCTGCTAAATTTTGACGTCCATACAGATACCTTAGCATCCTTATATAAAATGAAATAAAATTAAGAAAAAAGGAAAAACATAATTTGAAAGTAAATTAAAATTATATGAATGATATAATGATTATGACAAAATATTAACCGTATAACTGTCCAAGAAAACCAAGGAGTCACAACTGCTTTTCCTGATTGCAAAGCTAGGTCACCATTATGAATAAAGATTAAACACCTGCTAGTGATTAAGGCCTTATGTGCAGTTTAAATACTTAATATATGGGTATTTACACTCAATTCCCAGCAAGAAAAATGCCATAGAAATAAGAAAAAGTCATTCAAAACACAAAGGCAAAGATTGCAAAATACAGGACTGAAAATTATTTCCATGTATATATATATAATATATAAATGAGACAGAGAGAGAGAGAGACCCCTGCATAATCTTAAGGCAATGTTCTTAAATTTGTATTCTTTTATGCTTAATACATCAAGTCATGGTTAATAGAGAATATTACCGTTGTAACATACTATTATTTAGAATTAATGCAATATAGAAATATTTGCAGTTTTTGATCTGATATGAAATTTCCATGGATATTCCTGTAGTGGGTTTACGTGGCAAGGTTTTGGCAAGACAACTTCCCAAACTACATCGCATTGCCACAAAACTACCTCAGCGTATTCCTGCCAGGGCACAAAACCCCTTTGCAAACCACCACAGATTAGACATTACAGCAAAAAAGGGTGGAGCACATTGGTGATTTTTTTTCTGCATCCTTCCAACTTCAGGTGCCAGCCAAGCTGAGATGACAGCTTGAGATTCCTACTGCGAACTTGGTGCCCATAAGACGTGTTGCTTCAGAATGACATCCCCGGTGATGACATCACTTGGAAAGTTCCTCCAAAATATTCCCTGTGTTGCATGCTAAGTGGCACTGCCTTTACAGGGCCGTTTCCCTGAGGACCATGTTATAAATGGCTCAGGATTCAAATTAGAATTAAATGAAAAATAGGATTTATTAAAGGATATAAAGGAATAGAGGTAAGCAAACAGCGCTGGGTGCACCAGGAGTCTCCGCTCCACCAGGACGCACACCAGTTACATCAAGCAGCTGATTTTTATGCTCCTAGACTAATACATATTCATTACTACTTCTAAAAAAATAGATTATTAAAATTAGCTTCCGGGGTGCAGTTCCTCCTACTGGAGCATGCGCAGTCTCCTCTGGGGTCTCTTCTGGGGGTCTCTAGGGGTCTTCCATGCTGAAGGCTCGTAGTCTTCCTCTCCACCTTTGTACTTACTGGGCACCATACCAAGTTTACAGAACATCCTCTTCAAGTCTTGTCTCCCAGCTGTCCTTCAGCTTCTTTCTCCTTCCTCTTTATCTCTCGGCCCCCCCTAACCAGATACCAAAGATCCGCATAGTATCCCATAACAGTCACTAGTTGTTATCAGTTGTTCTGAAACTCCCAGACACACGAGTAATTAAAACATTCTTCCCCAGCCATTCACAGACACATCTATAGCAGTGTTAGAAATAGAAGTCCGGAATAACAAAAGCAAACAGGTTCATAAATTTAAGAAGTGATAAATTGACTAGAATGAGGGGGAGACTGGGACACACTGCAGCTGTGGTACAAGAATTGAATTGCCAGTGCAGGGCCCAGAGGCAGACAGGATTCAAACAGAATTGTTCTTTATGGACACGAATTGTTAAAACATTCCTCACAACCAGATCTGGGGAGCAGTGGAGGGGCAGGTGCCAATCTGTGCTCTTTAGTGACCAGCCATAGGATAGTCAAGGCACCAAGTCTGTCGGAGTTTAAGAAGTGTTTGGACTGTGCTCTTAGTCATATGGTCTGAATTTTTGGGTAGATCTGTGTGGTTCCAGGAGTTGGACTCAATGATCCTTGTGGGTCCCTTCCAACTCAGGATATTCTATGATCATATTTCTATGATCATATCATTCTGTAATAAGCTGAATAACCTTCTTGGTCTTCTATCAGCATCCATCAGGAATTTAAAGATGACTTACACCATCGAGACTCAAACTCACGCCACAGACTGCAAAGCAAACCTCAGGTTTTGAACCAAGTGTTTGCTCTGATATGCCTGTAGGTGAGCTAGCAGGTGAGCCTCTTGAAAAAAAAAAAAAAAAAAAAGTAATAATAATCTAACACCTCCTTTCTGAATGCAGTAGGAAGGGTAAGAGTAGTAAAGACAGGCATTTATCCTGATAGCTGTAAAATTCAATGGGAAAACTGCACTCATTTGTGAGAAACCCAGGTGAAGAAAGATGCAGAAAAATTAGGTGCACTCTCCACAGCAAAGTGAGAATGACCCTCTGAGACCCTCTGAGAACAAGACAAAAAGGGCTTGTTCTGCTTCCCAAGGAAGGGCAGTGAGGAAGTGGGACTGTAATCATGACCATGTCTCTGCTGTAAAGAGACACCACAAAATTATCTGTTTACTCCAGGGTTAGAATACAAAGTTGTAGATACTGTCCACACACGGGGCATTAGGATGTACTTAGTCACATTATATGAACAATCCCAGTTCAAAGCAACACTCAGCAACAGCTCTTCAGTTATAAGAGAAAATACTTTTATTCAGCATTCTATAAGGAAAGATATTTCATGAAGCCTACAAGCAGCACCTTATACCTGTAATATAAGAAACATCCACAAAAATTACTACACGCCATTTGAGATTCAATTTAATACAGGTATTGGAGAAAGCACATCGAATTGCCGTTATTGAACAGCCTTGTTAATTACAGATATGGCTATACCCCTTTGCTGGCAATGTTCTGGTTTCCCTGCATTCCTTTTTTCCTTCTAAAAAGGAAACAAACAACCAAACAGTTCCTTAGTGTGCTGTCTAGCAAACACTATAGTGAAACCACATCCAAGTCTGAGTTACACTGCACCTTTCGTATCATCATACACCAGATGAAGGTTTGGCAAGCTACCCACATCCAACAAGCTGTTAGGGTGTTCATCCTCTTCCCTGTGCATTTACACAGGTGTATGGGCCACACAACAAATGAGGACTGAGGTCTGGGCCTGACACGGCCTCCGGACATCCCCAAGGTCCTGCTTTTCTTCAGTGGGGCCTTTTAACAGAAGCAGAGAGGCAGAGGCCCAGCTCAACTCCTCTCACAGTTCGTTACCATGCCTCTTCTCCGAGGGGTTTCTAGTGGGTCCTCCTGGAAGACCTTCAGAAGCACAAAGGGTAGAGAAGGGCTTATCACTGGAAAACAAGCTAATCCCCAGAGACACTTCTCTTCAGGCTTCTAGCCAATTCTTCTAAGCATGTGAAGCAGCAGATTCATCTGAGCAACAGCAGAACTGCAATGTTAGCTCAAAGCCAGCTGAGAGAGAAGGGAAGAATCCAAACCTCAGTCCAATACTGTCAACATGTTTCCTGGCAAATCTGATAGTAAGAACTCCATTCTAAATCTCCAGGCTTGTCCTCTGCGTACTTCATTCTGATCAAAGCATACATGGTGGGTTCGCCTCCTTCACTGCATTTCCAGGATGCTTTGCACCTTGACGATGCATGGTATGCATTGTCCATAACAACGCAGTCTTTGTCTTTCAAGTCCTCAAACCCTGGAGGAGGGAACTCCTCAAATTCTGTAGGAGCACTGTCGAGCACCGGTGGAGCGGGATAATCAAAATCTGATGGAATGCAGTCCTCAAATGCTGGATGGATGCTGTTCTCAACGTTGGGGACACCACACACTTCGTGAACTGAAGTTCTGGGCTTTGTGAACTGAAAGCTGGGCTCTGCAGCTTTCCTGCCTTTCAGCTCTGGTAACTTGGGTCTTTCTTCACCTGGAGGAAGAAAATCAGTTGAACAGAAATCTCCTCAATGCCAACAACTAGACAAGACAGTGAAGATAACACAGGAAAGAGACAGGGCCACAAGTGGCAAAGGCTGGCACTGGTGGTAGAAGCGGTCAAAGAACACGTGTGAGCAGGACTGCCTTAAATTAAAGGCTGTCTTACTGATTTTCTTTACATGAGTTGTAACCAAGTGGCCAGCTGCCAGCAGAGACACCACGACACTCCAAGCTAGAGCTCACAGTGCATGCTCCCTTGCAGCTTCACAGGGGCACCCACAAGCACAGACTGACCCCACCGCAGGGGACTCTGCTACCTGGACAGGTAAGGGCCTTGGGACACCACAGTCCTGCTGCCTTCCTGGGGTGCCTACTCCCCTCGCCCTGCAAACAAAGCCTGGCTCAGTTTGTACCTCTGCTTTCTGACGGCACGGGCCCCAGCTCTGGACTTTCTTACACCCAGCGATGACAGATGGAGAACACCCAGAATATCCCAGTCATGCCTTAGTCAGCAACATGCAAACGCATCTTTCCCTCCATACTGAGCTGGTGGGAGCAGGACTGCTGGCCAACAGCAAATTGGAAGGATTGCTGCAGTTAAGACAGGAGAGAAACCTGCCCTACGTGATCTGAATAAGCCCTTCTGCCCAAAAAGTGTCATGCCTAACAAATGTGCAGAGCAAGTGGTAGAACAGGTGAAAGCACCAGCAGTCCACAATCATGCCTCACTAAATCAGACGCAGACAAGCCACATCACGCTCTTAGATCCCTGTCTGTGACCCATAGGAAGGCACATAATGAAACACACTCACCGTTTTCAGACCACATTGCTCAGGATAGTCTGTCATCTGTATAGTCTCCAGCTTGAATGCTGTAAGACCGGTGGAGCGCATTGTTGAATTTATTCTGCATACTTCCAACTTGAGGAGCCAGTCAAGCTGAGATGACAGCTTGAGATTCCAACTGCGGCTTAGGCTAGGCTGTGCAACAGAGAACTTGGTGCCCATAAGACGCGTTGCTTCGGAATGACGTTTGGGGAGGCGACATCACTTGGAAGGTTAGTCCACAATATTCGCTGCGTTGCGTGCCAAGTGCCACTGCCTTTGCAGAGGCGTTTCCCTGGGGACCAGAAATAATGGGGACCAGAAATAATGGGGACCAGCCCACCTTCAGGGCTGCCCTGTGTCATATGGAGCATCACAGTTCTCACACAACCCCTTTTCCCTCCCCTTTGTTTTTATTCGTAAGTTATGTACACATGCCTTTAAGTGTCCCCCCCCCCTCAGTTTTCCATCCTTTTCTCTCCCATCCTCTGCAGAGTCACATTGGCAAAACCGCAGGGTGGCACGGGCCATCTTCCCGCTCTGTCATCTTCCTTTCACAGAAGGACATTTTCCGCAATACCTCAGATGCTGCTTTCTACTGGTGGCGAGGAAGATCGATTCTCTCAGTACGTGGACCTCTTCCAGAACTTTCTCCGCAGCCAAGACATGCAGGCCTGTAGGGAAGAAAAGAGGCTTTCTTCATATTGCTTTTGACTCACATGCTGTGAAAACGGCATTTCTTTTATGAACAGCACAGTCTCACGACTTCCACTTAGTGAAAGTTACGAGAATGCCACCAGTATCTCTCCCAATCTGTTTCTACTTACTGCAAGGCATAATTTGAGTTCACGTTAAGGCACCTTTTTCACACTGCCTGATGTTCAACCCTAACAAATAGTTGAGAACATTCCTGGAAGGCAGGCTTACCTGTAAGCACTGGAGCTTCTGAGTCGGTGGGGTTTTATTCTTATTTACTGTTATTATTCTTATGTTTTTAAGGGCTGGAAAGGGAGCTTAGAATCCACATAACTAGTTTCACTGAGAACAGAGAAGGTGAAGGAAGTACTCCAACTCCTCAACGTTAAAGAACTGTAGAACCCAGGAACACTTACCTGCCAGCTTCTGAACCTGAGTCACTTCCACACTGCTTCACAGGGAAGTCGCACCAGCAGCGTTCTGCTGTACTGAGAAGGCACTGCCAACATAGCTAGCTCATAGAGTCACTAAAACTATTTCACAGAGTTGGTTAAGAACATGAAATAAAAGCAGCCTACTGGGGAACACTGAGCCCACCACCACGACAGCAGAAAAGCACCCTAGACAACCTGAGCCTCAGACTCCCCCTGGGAAGGCAATTCCCCACAGCTCCTCAAGCTTCCTATATAGCAAAGGTCAAATGACCCACACCTGCCAGGTTTCACTTCACAAGGGTGGAGCCAAGAGACCTTGTGGAATAGGCTCCTCTACCTGGCTTCAGTCTTTTAAAGTCAATTGCTCCTTGTCACTAATAGAAATAACCTGACAAGGGGCTTAGGGGTTAGAGTTGACCTAATGAATTAACTACAAAAGCTGCACAAGGGTCGTATTTCTGTTAGTCATTCTGTCAGGAAAATTAGTACAGAGCCTGTTAAAATAAATAAATAAATAGATAGATAGACAGATAGAGAAATCAAAGAAAATGACCTTAAAGGCAAAGTTGCTATCACAGATTTTCATCTGTCTAGTCACAACAGATAAAGAATATAGCAATCAGAATTACTTTTCTTAGCATTAATGTTATTTAAGTCTGCTTTTCTGAGATGTCATCCTTATGCAGGACTTTTCAAAATATAGCCCCGTGACCTCTGACTACACTATTTACTTCCGCTGCGTATAAGCTATCATGTATAAATCCTCATGTATAAATCCGGATCCTCACTCACTATTCAGGTCAAAGACTGGGCTGAAGGTCTGGGCTTTGATTTGGTTACATGCCCACATTGCTGTTTCCTGGCAGGTCATGGGAAGAAGATTGGCTGGCTTGGGGGAGCTTACGTACAGGTGGCTTTTAGGCTGCGGCCAAAGTGTTCCCCTAGATCTGGAAGTCTGAAGAGGGTTGCAGTCTCCAAGCTCAGATACAACCCCATGTTAGTCTGGCACAACTGATTTTTGTGTTCCTTGCACTGGCTCTTCCTTCACCTCCTCTTCAGAGGCAAGGACACGCATCTCTTTTGTGCTCCTTCGTTAGTAAACAAACCAGGATAGATTAAAGCCTCTTCAAGTCAGTAAGATACTGGGCTACAGAGATGGCGAAGGGCCTAGAGAGGAAGACGTATGAGGAGCGGCTGAGGTCACTGGGCCTGTTCAGCCTGGAAATGAGGTGTCTGAGGGGAGACCTCGTTGCAGTCTACAGCTTCCTCACGAGGGGGAGTGGAGGGGCAGGTACCGATCTATTCTCTTCAGTCCCCAGTGATAGGACCCACGGGAATGGTGTCAACCTGAGGCAGGGGAGGCTTAGGCTAGACATTGGGAAGAGGTTCTTCACTGAGAGGGTTGTCGCACGCTGGAACAGGTTCCCCGGGCAAGTAGTCACTGCACCAAGCCTGTCGGCATTTAAGAAGCATTTGGACTGTGCACTTAGTCCCGTGGTCTGAACTTTTGGGTAGACCTGTGTGGTGCCAGGAGTTAGACTCAATGATCCTTAGGGGACCATTCCAACTCAGGATAATCTATGATTCTATGCCCGCCTTTGGTTTCAGTGAGAATTCAGGCCCTGAAAACAACCAAAGTTTCTTCTGGATGGTGTTTTTTTCTGAATAGGATAACTTCATTTCCCTTTTGAAGACTTACAAGGATGAAGTAAAAAAAGCAAAGGCACAAAACAGCACCTGAGGCACAGGCTACTTTTCAGCCTGCGGCAGAGTATAGGTATTGTTATAAATGACTGAGTCCCAAATAGGGTTACAATCAAGGTTTACAATTTATTAAAGGAATAGAGGTAAGCAAACAGCGCTGGGTGCACCAGGAGTCTCTGCTCCACCAAGACGCACACCAGTTACATCAGGTGGCTGGATGATATTTCACAGGATGATATTATCGTTTCAGACAAATATGATTTATGTAGCGTGAAGTGTTCCGGATGCTTACACTCTGCCAAGGGCCTGAAAATGGGACCTTCATTTTAAGACTGCATGGAAAAGAAAACAAAAACAACAACAACACAGAAGGAACTTTTCCTTCACCTACATTTTATTATTATTTTGCAACTCCTGCAGGTGTCCACATGAAATTTTGCCCCACCCATTCCCCCCAAAAAACAAAGAAACAAAAAAATACATTGTGGCACAGAGGCATAATTTCAATTCACACCAGTAGACGTTCGTCTCACTGAAGCGCAGTTAAGCCCCACAAAGTGCCAAAAAAATGCCAAAACGTAATGTACTTACAGGTTAGTTTTCTATGTTCGCATTATTTACTTGTCTGGTCTTGCCTTCAGGGCTTGACCTGTCTGGGGGCGGGGGTGGGAACATGTAATGCCGTGCAAGGTTGTTTGGGTGTATGACTGACAACATGACTTTAAAATTTTGAACTGTTTGTACAGAAGCAAAATACAGAAGAGTACACTATCCCCAAGGGAAACGTGGAAACTACCCGTTGCTTCTCAGGTTTAAAGTTAAAAGGTGTAAGCATCTGTTAAGGGGTAAGAAAAAGTGTAATCAGCTGTTTGAGTACAATTCTTATGTGTACAGGTGCAGTGGGTTTACGTGGCAAGGTTTTGGTAGCAGGGGGCCATAGGGGTGGTTTCTGTGAGAAGGATCTAGAAGCTGCCCCATGTTTGGGAAGGGCCCCACTGCTGACCAGAGGCGAGCCAATAAGCGATGTTGTTTTGCGCCTCTGTGAGAGCGTATTTAAGACAGGGAAAAAAAACGTTGCGCCACACAGCAGCTGGGAGAGTGAGAGGAGTGAGGAATAGCCTTACAGGCGCCAAGGTCAGTGTAGAAGGAGGGGGAGAGGTGCTCCAGGCGCCGGAGCAGAAGTCCCCCGCGGCCTGTGGTGAGGACCATGGTGAAGCAGGATGTCCTCCTGCGGCCCATGGAGTGCCACGGTGGAGCAGGGTTCCACGCTGCAGCCCGTGGAGGAGACCATGGTGGAGCAGCTTATGAGTATGTTATGGGAGACAATGTCAAAAGCCTTGCAGAAGTCAAGGTAGACCACATCCACTGATCTGCCTTCATCTGCCCAGCTAGTCATCCCATCATAACTGATATTCCATAATTGATACATGAAGTATAATTTTGTATTCACATGAGTGGTTTTAGAATTTTAATTTTATTTTTTTTTCTATAAGTTTGAATATTTTTGATGCATTATTGTTTACTCTCAAAATAAATATAATAATTGTGTTGGATATAATTTCTAATATTTTTTTTTCTTTTTTTTTTTTTTTCCATTTGAAGTAACGAAGTAACAAGGCTATCTTTAGTTCTCCTCATAGTAGGTGATCCTCCTGGACTCACAATACAAAAATGTTATTTTTTATTTTTCACAAGACTCTGACTGTTTCATCACATTCTCTGATCCTCTGTAAAAAGACTAACCCATAAACTTTTGGTTCTGTGATAGAAAACCTCTTTTTTTTTTTTTTTTGTTTCTCTGTGTACAGTTACATAACCAACTAAGGAACTTCTCTGGCCTAATGTTTAATTGTAAGAGTAAGAGAAACTTAGTGTATTATTATTATTATCATTACTATTTTTGACACTTAATTTTGTAGTCCACTGATCCAAAAAGAAAGTTTAATAAATTTCATCTCCAGAAAAAAAATTATCTCTCCAGAGGTCAAGTAGTTAGTAGGTCATAAATTCAAGTAGACTGAAAATTATATTCAATGTTTAAGGATCAAAGACACCATGTAAGACACCATGATTCATTTTATAGTATAAATGGGAGTCAAAGATTTGCTAGGAACAATTTAAGAAACAAAATACAAAATCTAGCAGAAGTGTGGTTTCAGTTTCCCTTATGTTTCATCAGAATGGTAGATGATATGGATTTATTTGAACAAACATACTATCCATTACTTACATGACATAGTCAATATACATAGCATTTTGTGGGTTCTTGTCCTGTTAGAACTGTTGTCATTCTATTCAATAGGGAATATTAATTTGTTCTGTTTAAAATTTAATTATCACACCAGATGTTATTATGATGAAGGCTTATATACTATAAAATTCACAGTATTTATGAATTTTATTTATAGGAAATTTTGGTATTGAATTGTCACATTTTCAACAAGTAGTGAAACTAAGATTGTACTACAGAAAATCCAACTTTTAAAACTCATTTTCACAACAGCTATTGAGACATTCAATAGCTATGACAACAGCAACGAGTTGGATAATGAATCTAAAATCATGTCAACCCCTCTGATTCCCTATTTAATTAACACAATTTATAGATCAACTATTTTCATTAATTAGAATAAATCACGTAGAATACATGAGCTTCTGTAGGAAAGACTAAAGTCTAAATGTTATAAAGTAGAGGATACAGGATAAATCTCTGTATGAATATTTTATACTGATAAAAATAAACAATAGCCAGTGATTATTCGCTTTCTTTATGTCTTCTACAGAGTGAATTTGTGTTAGCAAACCAAATAAACTAAGATATCAGACAAAATTCTGGCAATAGACAGAATTATCATATTTTTACACGTAAATCAAACTGACGTCCGCATCAGGCACTGAAGAAAAATCTTCATCTAGTTCTCAATTTCCTTGGATTTTGGAATTTTGGATTAATGGTACAATAATACTCTACTGATAATTAGAACCTGTCTATTGGAATTGAAAGAAGCTCAGACTTTCTTACAGAATTGGCTTAAAAGGTTTTGTTTGCTTTCCAATGCTGTCTGCAAACTGTATGCAAATCCTCTAGTTTTTCATTAAGATGGAAAAGACTAGGCCTGGGTAAATAAAGTACGTTGCAAAATATTTTCCAGTTTAATTGTCATCATATTTACTGCTTGATCATACAATGTAGGATCCTTGTAATGATCCTACAATCAGTTCCAATGAACTACAGACTTTTGCATGAAGAAAAGTAGGAGTAGAATTGATAGAACTAGATATATTTGTAAGAAGTACCTAAATGATTCTGTGATTCTAAGTACTTTCTGAACAAAATAATGCCGACCTAACTCAGGATAATGCAGAGACAGTTTTTGCCCACTAGTCATATAGATAGCTAATGCTTGTTCCATGGATTGATATTCTGAAGTGTACTCAGTGTAAAAATGCTGCAAAACCAGAAAAAATGCATTTTAGGTCACACTCCTTTAACTTCTTAGATGCAATCAGTGCATACTGTCAAAATATTTTTTAATATTTGAAAAATTTCCTGGTTATGTAAATGTTTTGGCAAAACATAAGAGCTAGAAAATTTGTGCGAAGTAAATTTACAATGCTAGGAACACACTTTAAACAAATTAATTTTAAAATTAGTTAATATTTGTAGAAAATGAATATTTTAAGTTGTAAAGTGTGACAATTAGATTGGTATTTTATATTCCTGTTTCTGATTTCTTAAAAGTTTCTGTGCTCTTTTGGTAGAGCAACCACTTGTCTTTTTATTTATTTATTTATTTATTTATTTATTTATTTATTTATTTATTTTCTGAAATGCTGATAATAAAAGAGACACACCAAAGAGATGAAACAGATTTCTTACACATCACAATTTACCAGCATATTCGTGTTACCAAATAGAATATTTTTATGAAGTTAGACAGTTGTAATTTTCAAGCAGTTTATTTATACAAATACATGTATGATAAATAACACAACTAGGAATACTTTGAAAGTATCTAAGTGATGCATTAAATTTCACAGGAAATAATATGCAAGAGGAAAGCAGAAAAAGCTTGATGATATTCCCTATGACTTTCCTTCTGTGATGTTGAAACCCATAAAGTCTCCTTCCACATCCATAATGGGCAGGTAGGAGAATTGCACAAAGGATCGGGGTCAAATCTTTTACATAAGTCAGAGCAATGGCTCAAGCCCTCATCTCAGATCTACAGAAAAAAATGTTATTTCAGTAAGTTGCAGTTGTGCAAAGTAGATAGTGAGGTGTGTATGGTGGCATTACTAGCTAAGCAGTTAGCTGTGCTTGAAGCCACCACCAAAGAAACTAAAGCCTTACATTACAACTCAGAAATGTAGTTCCATTATATGGAAACAACCATGCTTAGGTGGCTTGTCACACATTACTGGTAGAAAACTATACTTCTATGAGTTAGCTATTATTTTGAAGATGTCAGTGAACATGATCATGTCCTGACCATGGTGCTTTGGCTACCTAGATTAGATAAGTGATCAGGATCCTTAGAGTATGTCTCATTTTGCACATACCAGACCTGAAAATTGAAATAAAAGATCAAGTTCACTCTTATCCCAGTGGTTTAAAGCCAACAATGTCTAATAAATCTCATCTTTTAGTACAACTGAAACTACATGACTTAAGACAAGAAGCTTGAGGGGAAAAGATAAAATCAAATCAATAAGGGGAGCCTTTTTCATTAATAGCTACATCTCTTCATCCATTCTAAGCAAATAACGCTCACTGTATAGTGATTCCAATGACATATACATGGCTGCAGGTTTATGCTATTTCAGTTGAGCTTTATTTTACTTTATTTTATTTTACATGATGAAAAATATTAGACAGATATTTCCTTGTTCTACATCAGTAACAGATGTCAAGGCAGTTCACTAAAAGACAAATTGAAAATGTTTCTATTAATGGCTACTAATTGTTTTGATTATAAGTTCACATTCTCCTATAGCATAATATCCTAATATTCTGTGTTAATATTTTAGAAAATGAAACGGGAACATCCATCTAAAGTGTGAATGTTAGATGCTGTGTACTACTACTAATGGTAGTTTTGTGGCTATCTTCTACAGCTAGCTTGGAAGACTGAGGATAGTATGTACCACAAGACATACTACTTCTTTTAACAACTTTTTATTTTCTGAGATTCTTCCTAGCCTTATTATTCCCAGAGATATTCCATAAATATGGATTGGAAGAATTTTCAAAGAATGTTGAAGGCTGGCTTAAATGAAAAAGCCTCATATTGCCTATATGTTCAATTTTACTGTAACAACAGTAGATTGCTTATTTTATTATTCTTATAACTGTTGTATGATGACTTTTCCTGTTTCATTAATTAACTAATTAATTAATTAATTGTAAGGTGTATACAGATACCTTCTGAAGGTTATCTTTGGCTTGTAACTTCTGTTAGAGAAGTTGAAGCATAATCATGATTCAGGTGTATTTTTTGCAAAACTTTAATTGTATAAAGTATTTGAGTGGAGGATTTGTCCCTAGTACAGTGTGTTGTAGTTTGTATAAGTTTCTGTACTATTTTCATGACTGTGGTATCATAACTTCAATTTATTAAACAATATTACTAAGATATATAAATAAGGTTTTCTCTCTCATGTGTTTAGGAACAATGTGCTGTACCAGGATTATTTTTAAACCATCAAACACCACTATGTTTTTGAAGAAATATAAATGAAGAAGTATGACTTGCCTGCAAAATGGCAGAAAAACAGACAAATAGGTTTCTTAGTTCCTCATGGAGTTGCTCCGCATTCTGCAGCAAACCACAAGAAATCCTATGCTTTTGTTGTTCTGTTATTCTTTTTTTTTTTTTTTTTTTTTTTTTTCAGAGAAAGAATAATCTTAATAATTGAAAGTTTCTTTTTGTCACAACAATTAAATCAACAGTCAGAGTCATCAGTCAAAGTTTCAGAACATCCTTCAGATTATTCTATAGATGTCTTGAAGCTAGTAAGAATTGTAGCCATAAGGATCAAAAACTTGAATGTAGTTTCCTCACCATCTTTTTTTTTTTAATTATTATTTTTTATTTTATATATATATATATATATTTTTTTACCCAGACTTCTGCAGTAGAATGAACTCTGTAATTCATTTACATATCTTGGAATGTATTCAATGACTCCAACACATAAGGTCACTTAACTCTAGTTAGCTTTGAATGTATAAAAAGCAACTTAAGAACTTCAAAGCAAAAGAAAAGAGTGGAATTTGCATAAGAATATGGGGTATGTCTGGAACAAAACCAAAAAATCATCCCACCCCAAATACCAAAACATGAAACATTAAAATCCAAATGGGAATTCTGGAACTAGTTTTGAAATCTAAAAAAAATCTTATTTGATGAAGCAACTCTTTTCAAATATAATGCTGAATAAGTTCATTATAAGAAAAAGAGTAAAGCCAGACTGTATGTACTACCAGATTGTTTAAAGTATGCTCAACAGTATAATAAAAATGAACCTTATTTCTGTCTTTAACACACACTGCTAAGCTAAGAAGCAAAAAGCATAAACATTTTTAAGGTTTAACTGGTTGGTCTGGAGTCTTGAAATTTGTCCTCGCTCTTTATGGGGTGGTGGCTTGTTTGTTTCTTTAATGAATGAAGTAGTATTTTTCTGTGAGCCAAAATTAGGGAAAGAGAATAATCCTTCTGGATTTCTAAGCTTTCTATGCTATCTTGGTATTTAATGTTGTTTTTCATATTACAAGAAAGAGGGCATATTGTCTAACAGAGAAGACATGCCTTGGATATATTTTCTCAGTTTTTACTCAGCTGTCTCCACTGCTTCATCTCCCAGATTCTTGTGCATGGTCTACCTGCTGGGGAGCAGTGTGAGACACAGCGATACCTTGACACTGTAAAAACACTATTCAGAAATAGTGAACACATTGGTGTGTTATCAGTACTGTTTTAGTCACAGGATGCCTCTCCTCCTTAACAAAACTTGGGCTGCTGTGATGAGAATGATTGTTTGCATTTTAATTTCATTCAGTAAAATACTTATACTCAGTTGCAAATCTAACATTTCAACAGCAAAGTTTGTTCTTTGAAGAATCAAAGGAACTTTAAAGTTTTATTATAGAATAACTTGATTTTTGAACTAATTTCTGTTCTCGTTCATTATCTTGATTACATTGTCTTATACAATGACCCAAGAAATCTGATTCTTTTTTTCTGTATTCACTGAACAAAGACAACTTCAGGAAGTATCTTGCATGTCTCATAATTTTAGTTTAAGAAGTATTTTTTCTAAAACTGTCCAGGTTTTGGCTATGATGGAGTTAATTTTCCTCCTAGTAGCTGTTTGGGTGCTGTATTTGGGATTTAGGATGAGAATAATTTTTTTACCATGCTGATGTTTTAATTGTTGCAGAGCAGTGTTTACACTAAACCAAGGACTTTTCAGCTTCTCACACTGTCCTGCAAGCAGGCAGGCTGGGGGTGCAGCAGGAGCTGGGGGGGAATAGAACCAGAGCAGCTGACTCAAACTGGCCAAAAGTGTATTCCATACCATCTGATGTCCTGCTGAACAATTAATATGGGGGGGCTGGCCAGGGTGGGGGTACTGAATGCACAGGGATAGGCTGGGCATCATAGGTCAGCGGGTGATGAAAAATTGCATTGTGCATCACTTCTTTTGTACACACCATTATTAGTAGTACTATTATAATTATTATTTTCCTTTATTTTCTGTCTTAATAAACTGTCTTTACCTCAACCATCTTTCATCTATTTCTGATTCTCTTCCCCATCCCAGAGAGGGAGGGGAAAGGGTTTGTGGTGCTGTCCTGGTTTCAGTTAGAACAGATTTAATTTTCTTCCTAGTAGCTGGTAGAATGCTATGTTTTGGCTTAGGATGAGAAGAGTGGTGATAACACCCCAATGTTTTAATTGTTGCAGAGCAGTGCTTATACTACGTCAAGGATGTCTCAGTTTCTTGCTCTGTCCTGCCAACTGGCTGGGCGTGCAGCAAGAGCTGGGAGGGGACAGACCCAGGACAGGTGACCCAAATTAGCCAAAGGGGTATTCCATACCATCTGACGTCATGCTAAACAATATATAGGGGTGGCTAGCCGGGGGAGGGGGGCAGACTGCTCGGGGTTAGGCTGGGCATTGGTCAGCGGGTGGTGAGCAATTGCATTGTGCATCACTTGTTTGTACACATTATTAGTAGTAGTACTATTATCATCATTGTTGTTGTTATTATTATTATTATTATTATTTTCCTGTCTTATTTAACTGTCTTTATCTCAACTCACGGGCTTCACTTTCCTGTTTCTCTCCCCCGTCCCAGAGAGGGAGGGGGGAGGGTGAGCGAACAGCTGTGTGGTACTCAGCTGCCAGCCAGGTTAAACCACAACAAAAACAATCACGTATTTGTTTGGGTGGATTAGGTGTTTTAAAAGAGCTTATTTTCCAAAATGATAGGAATTCATACTATAGCCTATAGACAATGTAGACAACATTGTTAAGCAGTGGATTTTCAAGTTTTTTAGTGCTATTATAAAAAATAGTGCTATTTTTTCTGTTTCCACATCCATTAAAAATACATATATATATATATATATAAATACTCATGTGGATAGAGATTGTATTTCTCTCCCACATCAATCCTTTCATGAAACTTCCATGTTTCTTGTTTCTTATTTATTTATTTATTTTTTTATTTCTTGCACTTTCTCCACCAACTTTGCCCTGCTTCTTTTCCCCTTATTATAACTTACCAATGATTTGTTGAATTGTTTATATTTTCTTTGTGATACTTCTGGGACTGGAAAAAAAAAAATACTGCTTTCAGCACAGCTGATGGAACAGAAGATGAAGCTGATACAAAAGGACTAGCAAAACTATTTTGAAAAATGAAATTAACAGATTTATTTTAACACTTATAGCCCTTTGTTCTATAATTAGTGATAGGAGATCAGTCTTTGAAGCTCAGAATCACTACATGGCTCCCAGGCAGGTAGAATCTGCAGCAGCTGCAAAAGCAGCATTTTTAGTTTTTTGAGGGAGCAAGAGAATCTCTTGTAGTTTTCAGTCTTTTTGTAGTTTCCAGTTTTTGCAGTTCTTCTTCTCAGTCAAAACTCTTGATTAACCAACTCTGGAGGAACAGGTCTTATACTCCTAGATGGGGTCATAGATGCAGAAAGAACAACCAATGTGAAACTGCCTGACTCCTGTATTACTCTATGGAGCAAGATTTCCTGATTTAGTTATCACTGGTAACTGTTATCACCATTCAAATTGGTCTAAATCATTATAGCCTCTGTAATGAATGACTGAGTCCCAAATAGGATTGCAATTAAATTTTACAATTTATTAAACAAATAGAGGCAAGCAAACAGCGCTGGGAGTCTCTGCTCCACCAAGACGCACACAAGTTACATCAGGTGTCTGGTTTTTATGCTCCTAGGCTAATACATATTCATCACCACTTTTGGAAAAGGTAGGGTTATTATAATTAGTTTCCCGGGACCTGAACCATCCCACAGACGCATGTGTATCAGTGTCTGGTGGTCCCCCTGGGAGTCGCTCATACTGAAGGCTCGTAGTCTTCCTCCCAGGCTTTGTCCTTTGTTCTTTCTTTAGCTTCCCCCCTCTCCTTATTTAGTAGTCTCTTGGCCATATGTCAGAAAGTTGTGTCTTGTGCAATAGTCAACAGTTATCTCAAAAAACTCCCCCCTATTCTCTTATCTCCCAGACCAGAGACCCCCAGGGTCTCAAGGTTTACCCTTCAAACCCTCTATCAACACAAACTGCTAGACCATTTTTTTGAAAGATACAGGAACTATACACACTAACCACTGTGTTTCTCTTGGACTTGCGGTTAAAATAATCTTTTGAATATTCTGAAGCAATATTGAAAACCTTTCTAATTTTCATTAAAATACCACATAAATTTATATCATTTGTTACGCAATAAACTCGGGGATGAAAGTGTGTTGGAATTGTATATATAAGCGTATGTGTATGTCTGAGAATTAGAGATTGCTCAGTGTTTAGAAGACTGACAAATCCAGCCAGCTTGAAACTTTAAAACATAACTTTGTTAAATTCACTAATGCTCTATTCATTAATGCTCAATTCATTCACTGATCCTGCTAATGTTTACTTCTTACACATTACTGATCTTTATCACTACACACACAAAACAGTCGGTTCTCAGCAATCAACTCCTAAACAGACATATTCTAGCTGTGAGTGTACAACATCAGGAATTGATGTGCAATTAGTGCTTATGACTGTGGTCCTTGAAGATCGCAGTCTTGGAGGCTGAGGTTATCCAGCTCAAGACCTTTCTGGCAAGAGAAAATGGATTTTTTATTTTTCTTGTAGGCCCCTCACATCATCAGATATCTAGTCTTTCTGCAAATCCTCCAGTTCTCAGAAATAATTAATTCCAGGTGAACAATGCTAGTTATGACTCCTGAGTTTCATTCAGCTTCTTACCCCAATTTTATGATGAAGTTACATGAGATGGCAAAATTAACCTTACAGCTTGACACTACCAGGTGATAGAGGAATCACCTTCCTTCTCACTATCCTGGCATTCTTACTCGCCCATCCAGTTCAAGTCCATCTTTTGCCCTGATTGATTTTGCATTATCCAAATGCCTCTTGAATACTGACAGGCCATGGGTATTGGAGACCTTCCATGGAGACCTGCGTCTCCAGGAAGTCTGTTCCAGTGATTGACCTACCTCACAGTAAAGATTTTTCTCCTAATGTTCAGTTTGAACCTCTGCTGGTGTAGCTTTGTGCTTTGCCCATGTGTTCCCATGTTCATTGGTTTACCGGGATGAAGAGACTGGCACCTCCCTCTCCACCTCCCCTCCTCAGGAAGTTGTAGAGACCAATGAGGTTACCTTTCAGCCTTCCTTTCTCCAGACCTAAGTGTCCTCAGCCTCTCCTCATAGAAAAGTCTTCCCTTTTATCAGCTTTATCCTCTGGATGCTTTCCATTAACAACCATTTTATATTGTGGAGCTCTGCAATACAAATTCATATTATATTTATATATATATATGTATATAATGACAGAAACCACATATAATTATATGTGTATAAATTAATATATATTTTAATATAAATACTGTGGGCAAAGCTAATTATTTTGATGAGAGTGTAGAAGGTGAGGAATCAGATCTAAAATTCTAATGATTACTAACAAGAAAGAGCATATAGAAATTGTGCAACTACAGTATGAAGCAAAATTTTGAGGTGTCAAGACCATGGACGAAGCAGATGGATACCCTGTACACTGAGATTAGGAGGAAAAGCTACCAACATATATGTGGATGTAAAATTAACAAAGATCCTACATACTTTGTTCCAGCTGACATCGGTCATTTTGTAAATTTTGAAAAAGTGGTTCTGTATTACTACATGACTTCAGTCTGTTGAAATGATAACTAAATCTTTAACAGCTCCTAGGGGGAGCTCTGTTTGCTTTCTGGGCAAAAAGATAGGCACCACAATCACCAAATGGGAGGCTTCCACTTTGTCTTGTAGCAATATAATTTCACAGTGGACATAATTACAGATTAGAAGGCCTAAGTTTATATTCTGTGGAAAAAATAGTAAGGTTTTTGTAACCAACCTATACTTAGTGTGTAGATGTGTAACCTACTTGTACATTATGCATTTTGTATGTTGAATCTATAGATGCTTAAAAATCTTTGCAAATACAATTACATATGGCTTAGCCAGGTCTGGAGGTGAATCTACCCAGTGACAGACCTAAAGCGAATCAGTATGCAATTACTGTTTTCCAGTGCTGTAGCCAGCTGAATAGACCATGCCTATTGTCAAAAGTTACACAGCAAGATAACAGATTTGATGAATTTGTTTCTGCAATGATTAGTATTTGAGTTTTCTCTTTAACTTCAGTTATCATCACTTACAATATTCTGTGTTTAAAGATGCTGGATATATCAGCAGGATATATGTATAATTGTGGTTTGTATGTTGTACAAAATCCATTAGCACAGTAAATAGAGTATTTTGTTTTGATTTATTTTTGATTTTTTTTTTTCCATTGTCAAAGTTTTGATTTCTACCCACTTAGGTCCTTGTCCAGACAAAGCCTCCAGATTTTTTAATAAAGCAAAAACACTCAAACATATACCAACATCAGTGTTAAAAATATCCATAAAGTTACTTTTCTTTACCAGATTTCTAGAGTTATTCCACAGTAGTGTTCAATTCTTACCAGGCAGTCATGAAATCAATATGATCAGATCAAGAACAATTAAATTCCTTTATTGGAAGAAAAATAATTTATTACAGAAGGCTGACCTTGATAACAACAGTTCAACTGCAATTTCAGTTTCTAAAAAGGGTATGTCTTGTTATAAGAAGCTGTTTTCCTGACCAGCCCACTGTAGCCATCTGTCTCTGCTCCTGAATAATCTCATTCATCTACATTGTAGTCTGGAACATATAATGATCTTCAGTCAGTTTTGGAGGCATATCTGTTTAATAGTGTCAATTACCCAAGCTGGTCTGCTGCTGGGCTTCTATTTATGTCTCCTGCCATTTTCTTTTAATCTGTGGATGAAGTTCTAACAGAAGAAATGTGTATGTGTGTGTAATAAACATATATATATATATATGGTATATATATTTATACATAATGAATTCCTCATCAAAATAATTTGATTACTTCACAAAACCAACTATATATATCTGCTTTTTAAGATTTTAATAGGGAGATTTATTATCCTTTTTCAGCAACTTGTGGAGTCACTGTACAAGAAACAAAACAAAGAACCTGTGAAAGAACATAGAAACTGTCACATTCAGTTAAAAGACAGTTCCTCAGGCAAGAGAATGGGAAAGAAAATGCCCAGTCCTTCTAGGGGATAAGACTAGCCTTTTAATCATTTTGTTGTTGTTGTGCTTCTCTGTGAATCTTCAGTTTTCCATATATGAAGTAATGTGTGTTTATATATGACAAATATTTGTAATGATATAACAAGCACTGAAATATTTTGGTCTATGTTGAAACAGATTTGGATCAGTAGATCATCCTAACTTCATAAACAGAACTAAGAACCATATCAGAATTTAGCTTTAGAAAAACACAGTTTTGGAGATGTGTAGTGAAGGATTACTGAGTAATAATTCAACCATATTTTGATGAATGAGATTATAATTTATCATAAAATCATGGAACATACTGAGTTGGAAGGAACTCAGTATGAGTTCCTTCATCAGTGGACTCAGTGATCAAGTGATCCTTCTGATCACTGAGTCCAACAATACTTTCAATACTTAAAGGGGTCTCATAAAAAGGATGGAGAGCGACTCTTGGGTAGATAATGATGGGACAAAGTTGAATAGTCTTAAACCAAAAGAGGGGAGATTTAGGTTAGAGATTAGGAGGAAACTCTTCACTGTAAGTATAGTGAGGCACTGGAACAGGTTACCCAGAGAAGGTGTGGTTGTCCCAACCCTGGCAGTGTTCAAGGCCAGGTTGGATGGAGCCTTGCCCAACCAGATTTACTAGGTGGCATCCCATAGGCATCCCTGCCTATGACAGGGGGATTGGAGTTACATAATCTTTTAGGTCCCTTCCAAGCCAAACTATTCTATGATTCTGTAATTCTATGATCATTAAACTGACACAGACAAATGCAAAATCTAGTAGCTGGCTTGAATTAATCCCTTGCAATGATACAGGCTAAGGACTATGTGGATGGAGAGTAGCTCTGCTGAAATGGACCTGGAAGGTCTTAGTAGACAACAGACTGACCATAAACTGATACTGCATCAGGACAATAATACAGGCTAACAGGATTAAAGACTATATTAACAGTAGCACAGCCAGTAGATTTTCAAAAGTGATTATTCACCTTCAATAGTACTCATTACATTGTATCTGGAATACAAGATCCAGTTTTTGGCCTACCAATACAAGAAAAACATTGACGGTCTGGAACAAGTTCAGCAAAGGGCCACCAGAATGGTCAGGAAGCACTTGCCCTAAGAAGAGAGGCTGGGGAAGATGAATTTGTTCAGCCTGATGAAGAGGGGCATTTGTCCCAGGGGCATTTGTCCCAGTGCCTAAAAAAAGGATAGCTACAGGATGGACCTAGGCTTTTACAGGGGAAAAAGACATAGAATCATAAAATCATAGAATAGAATATCCCGAGTTGGAAGGGACCCATAATGATCAAGTCCAACTCTTGGCTCCACACAGGTCTACCCAAAAATTCAGACCATATGACTAAGAGCATAGTCCAATGCTTCTTAAACTCCAACAGGCTTGGTGCCATGACTCCACATCTGGGCAGCCTGTTCCAGCGCACAACAACCCTCTCAGTGAAACACCTCTTCCTGATGTCCAGCCTGAACCTCCCCTGTCACAGCTTGATACCATTCCCTGGGGTCCTACCACTGGCCACTAAAGAGAATATTTTGATTGTTTTCTTAAAGCAAGTGTGTATCCAGGAACTACCCAGATGAGAATTTGGTCTGATATACATGATATCACAGGTAAAAAACTCACCATGAAATTTTCCATGGGCTTTTTAATGGAGCATGATGTCAAGACTTTGGAATACAGTACTTCCAACAGCTGAATGACCTCACAAACCACAATGGGATTCAAATGCACATCTAACTGGAGGGAAATTCTTCAGTTTCTGAAATACCCAAATACCCAAAAGCAATCTCACAATTCATCATTTGTATTCCTCTACAGATTCAGATTTGGCCTGAAACATTACTTATTATGTGAGATCCCACATCACCACAGAAAGAGGGGACATAAGAATAACTTGTTTGTTTCCTGCTGGATGTGTAGTTCCCATTAGTGGAATATCAGTTCTTGTGCACTCAGCAAGTGAAAAATAGATGCTTTTTATTTCATGTTCAATCAATAATATTATGGATTGACTTTTCTGTTGAAATATTTATGGAGAAAATCCAAGTGCCTACCTATTAATGAGAGACATTTTCATTATCTGATTTTGCAGCTTCTGATTAATGTCAGACAAATTAAATTACTGTGTGAAAATGGTTTTGATTAAAGCAAAATTAAAAATCTAAACCTAGTTTACAACAGTGGATTTTTATTTAATTTCCTAATACGAATCTTATCTTGATACTACAGCAGACTACTCATTTGATAAGATTTTCCTTTCATCTCTGTGACTACCAATTATGCTGCTTGCCTGGTTTTCTGTAATGCCCATCTATGCTCAGTAAAAATTGATGACTGGAAACATGTAGAATCATCAATAACACAACTAAAAGAACAAAATGTTAATTTAACTTATTTTCCAGCAGCCTAGAAAATTAAAGAGAATTTTAATGCAATGTGCAACATTTGGCAAAGCATACACTTCCAATGACAGGTGGATCAACCACCAATGAATTTGGAAATCAAAAGAAAAATTTGTATCAGAACTCTACAAAATGCTTCCAAACTATTTGTTTCAATCTAGCTCCGTATTTTGTTGACTAGGAATTATAATAATTTGGAATATGGTTATAAAAAGTAATATGATTTTGTTGTTGTCGTTGTTGGTTTTTGTTTATTTTCATAGTATGTTTTGGAAAGTATGCATATGTTACTGTGCATATTGTTTTGGTAGCTTTTACTCAGAGGTACAGACGACAAAATTCATCACCTGAGCTTGTTTAGTACAAATATGGCAATAATTATGGGTTTCTGAAAAGTAGATTATAAAAATTACACCAGTAGTGCTTGCATCTCCTTCTTAGACAGGACTCCTCACACCACTTTATATGTGGATTTGGAACAAAGGGTCAAGGAGGCTTTGAAGTCTGACTTTGAGGTCTGATATCTTGTCCTCTAATTATGGGTGGTGATTACTAGGCTTATTCACAATTTTATTTTCAAATGAACGATAGTGACTTCTTTCTTCCTAGGTCTGGTAACATTTTCAGCACCTTTCTGCTGAATAATACCACCTAGTTATGAGGGTTTCCCAAAGGGAAAAGAAACTGAACTATAACTTAAATAATACTTTGTGGTGTCTCATTGTTCTATCTTTATATTATATTATATGTGAAAAAAAAGAAAAAAGTATATATATATTTATTCAGAAGAAGTGAAAGTGGTTTTACTAGGATTGGCCACAGAAAATATTTATATATATTGCAAGATAAATGTAACAGAACTTTTACAATGTGCACAATGATAGATAGTAAATACAATGAATAAATAAAATTCAATTAAATCATTTAAATTATTCACTGTTGGGATGTGTCAGTCTGCGTCTTGAGCAGACTCTGAAACAAAATTTCCCAATTAAAGTCCACAGCAACATGCATTATAAAACTGCAAAATATCTGGAATAGAAAATTACTTTCTCAGATACCAAGATTAACATTATCATTTGATTAGTAAAAGCCCAATACTATTTTGGATAAGATTAGTTTCCCTTTAATTACCCATGTGTTCACAATTTGAAGCATTTCATTACTTGCACATTTCTAACTGCATTGGTCTCTTGCATTACACCTTCTCAATTACAATGAAAATGGTATAAATTACATTATTATATTCACATTTTAATTTTCAGTATAACTATTAATCTTTTCCTAAGCCTTTAACCAGCTGGATGGATATTATGACATACATTTTTTCTCCACTAAGCACTCTTTTTCTTCTGATTTTGTTCTTTATTGAGGGTAGGGAAGGGGGGATGATATGTGTGTCAAAGTTTAGATTCAGTTTAGATTCTATCACATCCGTCCTGAGACAGACATTTGTACTTATATTATCTAGGCTGAGGATTGTTTTTTGAATTCATAGTTTTTGATAGGTTTTGAATACATCAGGTTGAATATCATTTTCTTTCCTTTTTTTTTTTTTTGTTGTTGTTTGTTCGTTTGTTTGTTTGTTTTGTTTCTAAATCAGGTTTCAATAGACATAATTCAAATGCGATTGCTCAAAGTGGATGAAATCATTTAGGAAATTGCATTGAGAAGTTATCAGACTGTATTAAAAATGATCGTATAGTTAATTTCAGCAGTGTCAAAAATATAAGGATTAGCATAGAAAATTATGGGTAACGCAGGCCATATCCAGCACATTGAATTATGTCTGGCCCAAAGCCTCTGTTCATAGAATATTCCTTCCAATAGACCCTGTGAAAATACTGGCTTTTGCTTTTGGATAAGACTTTCTATCATCTTTGGTTCATGGAAAATGCGTTTAATCAGTAACTAAGTTTAAAGCACTTTATTCCAACTGAGATTGAATTTACTTGTGACACTGCTTTGTCAAAACAAAGTCACTAAGCAAAGTGGTTAATTCCTACTGAAATGAGATCTTAAACTGTTAGGTAGGTAAACTGATTAGGTAAACTGATCCCCACAGGCAGATCAAACCCACAAAAATGGCTTGGCACCTTTAAAACAGTTTAGGTACCTCGATAGAAATTAGCTGACCTCCATCTAGCTCTAGATGTCTAGATCATGATGACTTAATATCTAATCTCTGTAGTAATTTTCACTTTCTATTTTGAAAGTGCTTCTTTCTAGCAAGACCACAACTTCTAGCCATGTAGGCAACCAATTCTCACTGGATGCCAGAAAATAAATCTAATGGAACCTTAATCTGTGTTTGGAGTCAATTCTGTTGCACATACTTCAACAGCACTGAAAATCAGCAATATGGAATAATGGAATGCTGCATTCCTTTGAACAGCAACATTTCTATTTGTCTTCTAAATATATTAATTTTACTTACTGATTAGAGGATTTCCGAGATAATATGATTTAAATAATTTGATTATTTAAATGTATGAGGGGACAAGCTCTATGAAAGTGACTAGCTTTCTCTTCAAGAGCAGTTCCATGTTGTATAAATAGCTAAATGTTTACTGAGACTGATTGCTTGTACAGCCCATATAGTCCTTGAAATCTCAGGCTCATGTATCTTGTCCAGTGAATACTTAGTTGTCAGGCACTGAAGGAGAGCATGAGACAGGCAAACAGAAAATAAACTGTCCTAGAATTAGAAGTGGTCTTTGAATAAGGCTGAATATAAACTGAACATTCTAGAACATTAATATCACTTCTTTGTGAATGTTTCACCTCTAAGCTGGTTTATTTTAATTCTGATGCAGAACAGTAATTTTTTAAAATCTTGAGTACTTAAGAGCAATGGGAAACAAAAACAAGAACAACAAATATGCAGCCAAATCTGATCATTATTACTACTTTTTTTGTTTTTAGCTTGTTTCTGTATGTTCAAGTAAAAAGCTAAATGTGTATAAACTAATGAAAGCTAACAAAATTTGCTGTGATAAAGAAACAAAAAATAAATTAGATGTGCATCAGATACAGTAGTTTTCTAGATTGCAAAATGCACAGCCAAAAATCTTTGGGTTGCTTAGTTTGTTTCATTACTGTATCAAATAATAAGATATAAGACATGTTTTTTTCTGGGTTACCAATTTGATTATCAATAGCTCATACTAAATTCTCTCTGGCAACTTCCAGAAAAGAAAATCTGCATTCCAGTTCAGGGCCACTGGATATTCTTCTCTGAAAAGTTTGGCGCTATTTCTTATATACTATTTCCAGATAATGTAAATGAAGAGTCTGGAGGAAAATCAGGTATCAGAATCAGTGTTTTGGTATGTTTGGAAGACATGAAACCATTTGGAAAGCTAGCATATCATAGAATAATCGCTGTAAGAAAAAATTAAGGTGTTATGCAAGTTAGTTATGTTGTCACAACACACTTTTATACTGGTAGGTGAAGACATCATACTGCCACTAGCAGCTTGGATGTAAACTTCTTTTTACGATCCATCCTTTCACAGGTGTCATACATAGGCAATACTGTGTCATGAGCTCAGAGACCATAACTCATGGCTATGCAAGAATGGAAAATATATCATAGGTATACAAATATTCTCCTTTCTGCTCGGAAGGTAAGTCAGCTGTCATAGGAAAAGAAAAATAAATGATTTTACATTCAATCCCTTAGAATAACCTTTGATTCACTCAGAAATAGATTTATTTTGCTTCTTCTCTTCAATTTCATATGTTTTACTGGTGGAATTAATCTGGAAAAAAAAAAATCACACATTGAAATAAATTACACAATAAAATCAGTTCCATAATATAATGATAATCACTGAGATAATCTTTGATCTTTATTTCAGATATCCTCTTCCTTTCGCATGCCTATACATTTTAACACTATAACCATTTTAACACTAAAAAAAATAATTTGCTCCCTGTTATTAGGCTGACTATAATTTGCAAAAGTGATCCAAAGCATCACATACACTATTCTCGTTGTCTCCTTGTAGTTCAACCACAGGTCTGACAGATTAATTGTTTTGATGGAAATTCAGGAAAAAAAAACAAAAAACAAAAAACATTTTCTATTCCATTTTCATATGAAGTTAAGCCTCAGTAATTCTACTTTATTTTTATACTGACACTTTTATTCTTTCTCTTGCTCACCATATAAAATAGTTTCTCACTGTATAAAAGGATCGAAGATTTTGAAGTCTCAAGACAAAATTTGGGTCAATGAAATAAATCTCTTCACTGTTTAGAAAGCTAGAATATGAGAATACTTATCACACTAGGGATCACTAAAATCAGGACTTTTAACTTTAATGGTAAAAAAAATTTGCAGTGTTACAGAGCATATATGAAAACTAATTGCATGCCCTAAAATCTCCAGCGTAGGTAAGTATAATGTATTTCCAAGTATATGTAGGTGATACTTCAGTGGTAGTATGATAATACCCTGTGAAAGCACCTATTTTAACAGAAATTCCACCTTCTTAGTAATATTTCAGGCACACATCTTAGCTTGAAGCCCTGTCAGAAGGTTAAAACAGTGAGAAAAATGAAGTGATAAGGAGCAAAACTAATTGAGGGAGTTCTCAGTTATCAGTAGTAACATCCATGTGCCTAGACTAAGACTTATTACTTAGTGATTCTTATTTACACCATAAGAACTTCACAAATACCATGTGTACAAGTATTCAGAAAGTCTTTTTTTTTTTTTCTTTCTAATTTTAAGGTTAATGTAACTGTCAAACAATTTTGCTTTCACTGACATTAGTAAAATCACTCTCTCTCAAAAAAAAAAAAAAAAGTCATAAGAACTAAGTGTATAATTTGTGTTTTTTACTTGCCACCTTTAGCACATAAAGTGGATTCAATGTCAGCCAGCTTTCCCTAACTTTACTTCCTTTAAGACAAGTAAATAATTTTCTCACAAGAAAAGAAAGAGAGGAAAAAAAAAAAAATGGTCCACCAGACTAACTTTTCTAAAATCAAAATACAAATTAATTACAGTAATCAGAATACATTCAGGGAAAAAAAAAAAAAAAAGAACTATTTCACAATGACATTAAGTTGCCTATATTAATTCTGCTTAAAAGTTCTTCAATCTCTTTCTGAAAAAATTAAGCTAGTTTTGTGGAGCTCCTCAATGAGGGAGAGTGTTTGTACTAAGACTTTTAGTGAAAACTGTAATATATTATTATATAGTAAGATGAGTTTAGGCAAGAGGACATTTTTGTGTTTGTTAAAAGTACATAACAGCATGCAGAAGACTCAAATAGACAAAATTAAATCTTATATCTAGATAAACTGGAAAGACACATTAACAGATTAGAATAGAAATGCTCATTTTTTTGAAAAAAAGTTACCAATTTCATGTTCTGTATATCATAGTTGTCAATGTATATAGGTATCAATGCATATCATTAATTCAAAACTAATATTTATATGACCTAACAAATTAAGATTATTTTATTTGGGATCTAATTTTGCTGGTTCCTATGGGAACCTATGTGATGGCAAGAGTGCAGTCTTTTAATTCAAAACATCAGACAAATCCAACCCTAGGAATTCAGAAAGTCTGAATTCTTACGGAAGTCTTCCTATTCTGGTTTATATTTACAGTTAGTAAATTTCATAACGATTTTGCAAGCAGAGCTTTTGCTCCTAAATTATAACCTGTAAATGTCTGGAAATGTTTCAATATATTGAAAGCTGCCTGGCAGAGAAGGACCTGGGAGTATTGGTTGATAGTTGGCTGAATATGAGCCAGCAGTGTGCTCAGGTGGCCAAGAAGGCCAACAGCATTCTGTCTTGTATAAGAAGCAGTGTGGCCAGCAGGGCTAGGGAAGTGATTGTCCCCCTGTACTCGGCTCTCGTGAGGCCACACCTCTAGTACTGTGTTTGGTTTTGGGCCCCTTGCTACAAGAAGGACATCGAGGTGCTTGAGCGAGTCCAGAGAAGGGCGACAAAGCTGGTGAGGGGTCTGGAGAACAAGTCCTACGAGGAGTGGCTGAGAGAGCTGGGTTTGTTCAGCCTGGAGAAGAGGAGGCTCAGGGGCAACCTTATCACTCTCTATAGGTACATTAAAGAAGGCTGTAGCGAGGTGGGGGTTGGTCTATTCTCCCACGTCCCTGGTAACAGTACGAGGGGGAATAGGCTAAAGTTGCACCAGGGGAGGTTTATTTTGGATATTAGGAAGAACTTCTTTACTGAGAGGCATTGGAATGGGCTGTCCAGGGAAGTGGTGGAGTCAACATCCCTGGAGGTCTTTAAAAGATGTTTAGATGTAGAGCTTAGTGATATGGTTTAGTGGAGGACTTGTTAGTGTTAGATCAGAGGTAGGACTCGATGATCTTGGAGGTCTCTTCCAACCTAGACGATGCTGTGATATTTTCAAATAGTAAAATACATATTTATTTTTTAGTTTAGTACAATTATATGTCAAATTTGATTTGTGTTATGAAACACATTAAAAGGAATTAGTTTAAAAGATGAAAATAGATCAATATGGGAAAAAAAACCAAAACTTTCTTATTTGAAATTACTTTACCTTTCCAGCTTTAACAAAATCAAAACAAATACAACAAAATCAAGGAAGATAATATTCAGTAGGAATGTTTTTGAAATATGTACACCATACACCAAAAAAAAAATTCTTAAGATTTTATATTAGAAAATTTTTAAAGCTATTTTTTTTATATATGTTTTGGGACAGAGTTCATCCTTGGCCACATTTATTTAAGAACTTATGCAATCCATAAATACTTCAAAAATATCTACCCCAGATGTACTCTTTTGGAAATTCAGTCAGGTTTTACTTAATGCAGTGCCTTATAGCCTCCTATATAGCCCCCTACTGAATTTTCTCACTCATGAGAAGATAATTTTGCACATAATACTCCCCTCTCTAATTTGCTTTAGTATTTCTGTCAATACTCTAAGCTGATACAGCAAAAATACGTCTGAAATAGTAATTATCCTTTATTTTGATCTTTATCATCTTGTGACATACCTTATTTAAGCAGGTCAAAATGGCTTCATAAAACTGTAGACATAGCATTACCCTGTATTACCAAGCTTTACTTCTGTTCTCTCTGCTCATAAGATCTGATGAATTCTGGCATACCACTGTGCATATACATATACATAACTTCAATACCAGAACTAATTTTTATTTGACCAGCTGATTCTGTGCTCATGTGTAGTCATGCCCTCGGGCACCTATGTGCCTCTGTGGCTCTTTGCTTTTATCTTCAAATGATCAAACTCTTCAGTGGGATTCTCTCATACTAAAGTTTCATTGGAGTCTATACACATTTATAGAATAAAAATGGAAGTCTGTATGTATTACAAAATGCATTGCAAACAGTCCTAACCTGCTGTGTCACAGAATAGAGTTACTATGTGACCTGACTTTGACTTTTGAAAAATCCTCTTGGGACCTGCAAAGAGGTTATAGACAAGGAGTCAAATTGCCAGGTCTAGCAAGTTAATTAATTTTAGCTCCTCTGCCTGTATACATTGTCTGTCATCTTTCAGTGAATAATCTTGTCTGAATTTGTTTTAGGCTTAGACTACCTCAAATTTATCATACAGTAAGGTTAATACATGTGGTCAATTAGCACAAAACAGATCATCCATGTTAAATTCATGCTGTAACATGTCCTACAGTAATCTGTATGCATGCTCATATGCAGGAATGCTCCTATGATTGCAAAGTACATAAGTTTTTGGAAGTTCTTTTAATTAAAATATCCAGTTTGCTAGTCGTTATGGTGATTCCGAAGATTAAGTTTATTCCCATGTCTCTGATAAGGTTACTTCTCAATTTTTAAATATATATTCCTTGGCTCCATCTGTAGGTGAAGTCATTTATGTCATGTCTATTCAGATACAATTTTAAGTGTAGATGTTGCATCACTTCCTGGTTAACTTCACCTTTTCCTACTAAGCACATATCATAATGTTGTTTCAAGCCACATTTAGAAAATATATATTAAATATATGGGAGCTAAAAGTGGTATACATTTGCCTCTTCTTTTTCATATGACAGAAACATAAGCCATGGAACTTCACTCAGATGGAGGAGCACAAAAAACTGTATCATTTTTCTTCTTTCATTAATCATTTTGCATTATAGTTAACAACAACAACTGAAAAAAACAATCAGTGAACAAACAAACACAACCCCCCGTGTTTTGGAAAATGTTAATTATACCTACAACTAGTCTTTCAGTGAGTTACTTTTTCTAGTTTCTCTTGCATAGATTTCTACAGTTTTTGTCCATTAATTAGTACTTATCTTTTCTTCCATGTCAATGAATAAAGTGAAATAAAATCATTAATATGTGCATCAAAATTTAACACCAATTGATGTGTTAATTTTCAGCACTGAAAAAATAAATAGAATGATCATACTATTTTTGAAATCTCTATAAGTAAGAATATTTGCATAGCATAACAAAACTGTGCTCTGTAAGATTTTGTGCTTTTTGACTTGGAAGATCTGGATATGCTGTAAGTTAATAAGTAGAACCCTGTATGTTGTGCTTGTTATGTATTTAGAGACCCCCCCCCCCCACCCCATTTATTTTTATTTTTTAATTACAGCTACTACTACTGAACACAGTGGATGTGCTCATTGAATTCATAAGAATGGCAGAGTATGAGAAAGTACACAAGCAATTTGAATATAATATAGTTTGCTTGTTTAAAACATTCAGTCTTAGAATATACATGTATTAATCATCTCTCTGTAAATGCACTTCCTCCTATGATAACATTCTTTTACTATGTATGATAATGTATTTTGCTCTCTATATTCTTCTCTTTTATCCTACATATATCTACAGAAATTCCCGCGCTTAGACTATGCGGTACTCTGTATTAGTACTTATTCACAGGAAAAATATTTTTTTTCAAATATATATTTAATTAGAAGTCTGCTAACTGCCTCCCAGAACTTCCTCTTTTGCTTTTCCTGATTAATTATTTTTATAATTACTTGGAAAGATATTAAAATAATTTAAATACTGACATACTTATTTAATCTATGCTAAATGTTCATAGAAAAGAAATAGAAATAAAACATATAAAGTTTCACTGTTCTCTATATGAAATAGGAGCAAAGAATTGAAAAGACTGGCAAAAATTAAGGTACCCTCTGATTACTTTGAGGAATAATTATAGGGTAAACTATAGCAGTCTTTCTTAAGGGGTTAAGCTTGCATAGTTTGACCTATGGAAATGGATGAATGCATCACTATGAAAGTAATAATGACATTTAACACAGTGTACATAACAAGTCTGCAAGCAGATATCATTTTGTCTTTTTTATTATTATTTTTTAATTTTGAAATTCAGCTGAGGGATTTCTTGTGAGCTTTTTTTTTTTTTTTTTTTTTTCAGCAAGTGTGCAATCCTTACAGATTTTAATGAAATGTGAGCTCTGTGAACTCAGAAGCCTATGATATTTTCTCTTAACAGACTAAGCATTCTGGGAAATCTTACTCTCTCAAGGAGTCAGCAGTGAAAAGAAGTTAAAGTTTATAAAGAAGGTAACTATGATAGTACTGCATAACCTGAAAAAGGAAAAGACATTATTCTCCTTGTACAGATGCATTTTAAAATAGCTTCCTGCAGGGCTGTTACTCGATTATTGTTTAATTATGCTTTATTATTCAGTACCAGTAAACAGAAGTACAGACCATTCTTCTTTATGCTAAGCTCCTTTTTACTTAGATGTTCATTCATGTAGAAGTACTATTAGGATTCCACAACCATTCTGCTCCTGCTTGCCTCATAGTTTCTGCTGGCAGACCGGGAAAGAAAAGCTAACAGTGAAGACCACATTGTACTGTAGAAATTACCCAGACTGTAATGGATAGTATCAGGATTTTCAACTGACCCTACAGCAGTGGAAGAAATCAGATATCCCATTGAAGTACCTTATTCTATACTTAAATAGAATAGGAAGAACAACAGAACCTAAAACTCTCATAAAGCTGTTCTTATTCACCCAGGAAGCTATAGATTCATCCCTTAAAATCTGTAAGCAAGTAAGAGAAAATGAACTAAATGCTAGCTTTCCTTACCTGTTTACAAAATTATGTGCCGGAAAAGGCTCTTCTTTACTATGAGGGCAACAGAACATTGGAACAGATTGCCCAGGGAGGCTGTGGAGTGTCCTTCACTGAAGTTATTCAAAACCCACCTGAATGAGATCTTGTGCAAGGTGCATTAGGAGACCTATTTGGCAGCTGGTTTGAATTAGATTCTTGCCAGAGGTTCCTTCCAACCTCATCATTCTTTGACTCTGTGATTCTGTGAAAGTAAAACTTCTTAATTGGGTGGTATGTTTATATAGTAAGGATATTATCTTATCTTCCTATGGGAAACATGGCTTTGGCACACAGACTCTTTTTGTATTACTTTTAATAATGTAATAAATTCTATGTGTAATTAAAACCAACCAAAACAAGACGCAAACTGTAATTCATTTAAAAATATAATTATTTTAAATATAAATTCTGATTAATATCTTAATAAATCATTTTATTAAAGCATTTTGGATTTAAAATTACTTCTAATTTCAGCATCATGCCACATCTCAAATTGATTCCTTTAATTATTAAAACGAAACAAAACAAAATAATAAAAACTCTATAAACAATCATGGCAGCTTCTGGTTAATATTTATGCCATCAATTAGTAAAGTAAATACCACTCTTTAGGAAAGTAAATAATAATTATTAAATTTTGGCAAACATGAAAAATATGAAAACTATAATTTGTTGTTTCAAAATGTTTTAGCAAATAAGCAAATTCACCATTCAGTAAAATTTGCCTTGACTGCCCTGTGTTCCCTGTGGGGAACTGAAAAATCCTGCACCTGGGTTGGATAATTTTTTTTTTTTTTTTTTTTTTTTTTTTTTACTATGAGGGTAATCAAATACAGTAACAGATTGGCTAGAGAAGTTGTGGATGCCCCATCCACAAAGTGTTTAAGGTTATGTTGAATGGAGCATTGAGCAACCTGGTCTTGTGGAAAGTGTCCCTGCCCATGTCAGGAGAGTTAGAACTAGATGATCTTTAAGGACCATTCCAACCCAAACCATTCTATGATGCAAAAGCTGACTGGACATGTCTCTGAAGAACCTGGTTGAGTTTTCCTTGCTTTGAGCAGGATGGGTGGACTAGGTAATCTCCTAAAGTATATTCCAATCTAAACTGTTCAGTAATTCTGTAATATAGGTATCTCTGAGCATATACAGCCCCAAATTTATATTAACAAATTAATACTTTTTTTTTTTTTATTTTTAAACATTTGTGTATAGGCACATATGTACTGCAATTCGAGGTAATTAGGATATATATTAGCTAGACTCAATTCATTATGTAATAAGAGATACGAGATATATAGATTGAGGTATTCTTTCATATATGTCTTTTTGTCTTCGTTTCTTTTTGTTGGATGTGCTAGATTTTCAGTCCCCAATTTGATATCCTAGGAACTACTTAACTACTTCTGCTAACATTACAGAAATAGAGACTGTAATTTAGAGACTATAATTTAGGGACTAAATTAAGATATTTCAAATCAATTGTCATATGGTTCAGTACATTATCTTTCTGAATATGGATAACCTGTGCTTGATCTTACCAGCTAATAATGTCTATCAGACAGTAATGTCAATATTGAGATGAACCTCCTCTCCCACCTATTGGATGAACCTCCCCTCCCACTACTGGATGGACAGTCTTCAAAATGCATTTGACCTTTATTAACCTTTTCTGTTAGCTGTTCTTCCCACTTCTGTTTGTACAATTACAGGTTGGCTACATTCAGTGAATTATTCACTACAAATAGTTTGTCCTGCATAGTCTTAAACACATTGAGAGAAATTAAACTTCTACTGGGGACAATTATGTAGCAAATAGTTTTTACCATCAATGAACATTCTGTGCTACACATATGGTGGAGCATCTGAACTTTATAAACTCTGGAATCATAATGCACATTGTTCTTTCTGACAGGGCAAAAGGGAAAATAACACATCAGCCTTCAAGTGTTTAATTGAACAAGCAGTTCATCAACTGAGGCCTTGGAAAGACATGAACCATGGCTGTGACAGGACATTGTTTGACTGAACACACATAAGAAAGTGCATTGAGAGAGAGGTCTTTCTACAGCATTTTGTGGTAAAACAGTGACACTCAAAGATGTAAATTATATACCGATAACATACAATCATATATACATCTAGTCATCCCAAGATTATAATATCTTCATACCTTTGATAATTTTCCTATCTTGTTGCTCATCCTCCTCCACCTCTGAATGATTTTAGAGAAATGAGCAAAATCAGACCACTAAACTAAATAAACACACTGATGACTTCCAGTGAAATGTCCACTGAAGGAAAAAAAAATTCCTAGAGAGACAGTCAAGTCCTAAACCAAATACTTTCATTTGGAATATGAAAAGTGCAAATTTTTGAGATTGCATCAAATCCTTCTGCTGAAGACATCTTTCAAACATCTTTAATTCCTTTTTGACTCTCATCTATTCAAGTAAATGTTCTGCTTCACCATTATGATATTTAAATGTATTTTTACTACATCCCCATATTACATTTTCTGAACAGATCTTGGAATTGCATTCTGGTATGCCTCATTTTATTTTATTTTATTTTCCTTTGTATCTTGAGTCTTGAAGGGAGCATTGACAGCAAATGGTTGCCTGAGATGTATACTTCCAAAAAGATTAAAGTTGTTTTTTTTTTTTTTTTTTTTTTTTTTTAGCTTATTATGTTTCTTTATTGTTATCACTATTATTATTAATATTATTATTATTATTATCATCATCATCATCGTCATCATCATTATTTTTAAATCTTCTGTGTGACCAGTTCTTCAAACGAAGTTGTTTAAAACATCCAATTTTGTTGGAATTGCTATTACTCATCTCACATTTTGCAATTCTACTTGCAGAAATGCACTCGCCAATAAGGAATGTTGTTCATTTCAAAGTTTTGAAATTAACACCCCCCCCCCCCCCTTTTTCTTTCACCAGCAAACATTTCCACTCCTTTAAGACACAAAGACACTGTTCTACAGAGTATACCAAGTTAAGTTCTGTTGCTATTTTACAGCAAGTAAACATATATTGACTTTTTTAGGTCAGTATTAAGCTTATTGACTGGAGGATTTAATATTTACAGTCTTTTGCCATAATCAATATGATGACCTTAGAGGGAAAAAGAAAATGTCTTTGAGTCAACTAAATAACAATATTTTCTATTTGTGCCTGAAGCCTGCTGATATTTAAATATATCTACACTGAAAAAATTGGAATGTAGTTACAGTTAACAAATCATCATTCTTCTCCTGGAACTCAATTTTTTCAACACAAAAAATGCTACTTTTGAAAAAGTCTATGGCACTTGCTAAAGACATTTGATGTTTTAAGTTCTTTTTTAGAGACAACTGATATCACTTGCAAGTCCCAACTCAGAGAAATTCTGAGCAAATTTTAGCAAAAACACATAGAAATCTGTGTAACAAAGTGACTGCATACTTGTTTGATAATTGTATGCTCACATAATAGTTATGATATAACTGATTAGTTATGAATGTATTTTGTGTTAATACTCATTTTATGTATATTTTCATAATTTGAATAGTATATATATTTTTAAGTTTTGTTCTACTTTTTGTATTAATCACTTTTTCACCTTTTCTCTTAGAGATTCTGAACATTATGAATGTCAGTGGGGAAGTTTGTCCAAGAAGCCCAAACTGAGGAAACTGCATTTTAAATTTTAAATGTAAGTTGTTTTTGTAAGTTTTGTTTTGTTTTGTTTTGTTTTGTAGAATGCCAAAATCTAAATAATTTTATAAGAGCATCTGACTAATTTTCTATTTGATAATCAACTCTTTGTAACTGACTATATTCATGAAAACATTAATAAAGATACACCTTAATATGCAAGAATAATGGAGGAATCAGTTCAAATGCTTATTTCTAATGTATATAAATGATTTAGATTCTCTCCATTATGCAATAACTGACTTTTTAATGTACTGGATAGAATGGCTTTAAGGAAAAAAAAAAAAAAAAAGACACCCCCTTCCCCCACTTATTTTTTTTCAAGTTGAAATTATCTATTTTCTTATTACAAATCCCCCCAAATCTCTTGGGATGAAGTTGGGAACAAATGAGCTACAGAGATGTTAAATGGTTCACTCTATGATGCCCTAAATACTTATTTACTCTAAAACGAAAAAATAAGGGAGAAGGGACATAGCACCTGTAACAACCCATGGTACATGTGCTGTTGCTGAGATACAGTTTATTTTTAAAGAAAAAAAAAAGTCAGTATGTAGTACAAACTCTTGTTCTGTGTTACAAGACAAAAATAGCTCCAACATGAAAAAAATATATATATATTGCTCACCTTTAAAACTTCTCTTTCTTTTTTTTCTTTATTTTTTTTTAAATATTTCCTTTATTTTTTTTTATATTTGTCCCTGTGAATGCACGCATATTTGTCTTTGTATCTTTATCAAAATGATGCCAAAAGGAATTCAGAGGTACATTTGATTTCAACACAGCATGGAATGAAGAGTGAAAACATTATTATTTCTGTGTCTCTCTCTAAGTGCCTGGCCTGAGTACACAGACTTAGCACTTGTACTCATTTTTTGTTTGTTTATTTGTTTTGCCTGATCACCTGTCTTTGCCTGTCACCTGTTCTACCTGTAACACCTGATAATGGACTGGTTGCTATCTTTACTCACCTTTTGCTCACACATGGCCTTAATAAAGATGAGTGTAAAAACTGAAGAACAGCTGTACACTGTCAGGTGAAAAGTTAATCTAGTGAAAGGTTTCTTATGCTGACTCTGGCAATGTCCACTAGCAAAGAGTGATAGAGTGGAGCAGCCACGTGGTACTCTCCTACAGTACCTTCTTAGTATCCAACTGTTTTTGGCACTTCTTAGGCCAAAAGTGTTTACTTTCTTCTGAAAACTCTGAAACTCTCCAATTCCCCTTTACATGTGTTATTCTAACCTGACTTTTGATCCTAAGTAATGTAAATTACTACAAGTTAAGCAAGTACTGTTTCTTTCAGATGATCTGCAAAAGCTGAAAAAAATATTTTCAAACAAATGTTAACACTCTGGCTACAGAGAAAACCACAATCTGTTATAGTGAAAAATATTGTTCAAAAAACAAACAAACAAATGAAAACTTGCTTCTTAGGCTATAGTTTGAATGTTTTTCATCAATTGCATATATCTTTCAGATAAAACTTTTAAAAATCATGTTAAATGTGCAACATAAACACAAGTTGAATTGCAGTGTCTTAGGGGAGAGATTTGCCCAATTATATTAAGACTTAGAGCTTCTGTAAATAACAGTCAAATTCCATAGCAAAAGCACTTTGAATTCAATTTTAAAGCTATATTCTTATGGTGGTTTTACCCAGCTGGGCAGCTGAGATCTACCACAACCACTCTCTCACTCTCCCTCCTCACAGAGAAGAAAGGGGAGAGAAAATATGATGAAAAGGGCTCAAGGGCTGAGATAAGGACAGGGAGATCTCTCAGTCATCGTCACAGGCCAAACAGACTCAGCCTAGGGAGACTAATGTGGTGTATTACCTATTGCTAACAAGCTTGAGCAGTGAGAAACTAAAAACAAACTAAACCACTTTCCCCCTCTTCCACCCTCTTCTACTTCCTCTCCCTGAGTGATGCAGCAGAAAGGGGAATGGGGGCTGTGGTCAGTCCATAAAGCTTTGTCTCTGCCTATCTTTCATGGTCATTCTCTTCCCCTGTTCCAGTGTGGGGTCCCTCCCATGGGATGCTGTCTTTCCCGACCTGATCCTCCGTGGGCTTCACACACACAGCAACTCTTCAAGAGCTGCTCCAAATACGGGTCTGTACCACGGGGGCCATTCGTCACGAGCAAAATTCTCCAACATGGGTCTGCCATGGGTGGCAGCTCCCCCCAGATCCCCTGCTCCTGCATGCTTTTCACTCCAGGGACTACAGGTCTGTCCCACTTTGGCAGGCGCTATTCATAGGCCACAGCATCCTTCATGCCAGATTAACCTGTTCTGCCTTGGGCTCCTCCACAGGCTGTAGTGTGGAGATCTGCTCCACAATGGTACACCATGGGCTGCAGGGTGACAGCCCACCATGGACCTCTCCATAGGCCACAGGGGAACTTCAACTCTGGCAACTGGAGCATTTCCTCCCCCTCATTTTTCATTGACCTTGGTGCCTGCAAGGCCACTTCTCACTCTTCACTCTCTCAGCTGCTGTTGTGCAGCAGATTTTTCCCTTTTCTTAAATATGGTCTCACAGAGGCGCAAACAACATCGCTTATTGAATTGGCTTTGGGCAGCGGTGGATCATTTTGGAGCTGGCTGAAACTGGCCCTTACCTAATGTGTGGCAGCTTCTGGATTTTTCTCACAGATGCCATTCCTACAGCCCCCTACTACCAAAACCTTGCCACATAAACCCAATACAATTCTCATATCAGAGATATCTCTCATATCTCTTCCTACAACTATGTGCAGGAAAACTTCCATTTTTTCATAAACGCATATGTGAGTTTGTCTCTGCTTGATTTCAAAAACAAACAAACAAAAACCAAAACAAACCAAGCCAAAACCAAAAACCAAAGAAACAAACAAACAAACAAAAAATCCACCACCACTACCACACACACACACATACACACACACACACACACACAAAATAAAAATCTGTGGTTATTATTATTCTAAAAAATAAAATATAATAAAAATGTCATTTATAAGAAATGCCAGCTAAGTCAACAGGGCATACCTCTGAACCCAGTTACTCTTAAAAATATCTGAGGTTCTCTTAGTCACTCAGATCCATGTTATATAGTATTCTCTACCAGTTTAAGTACATGTTGATATTTTGTAACCAAAGGAAATTTAGAATGTTTTCAGGGGATGCTGTGATACAAACAAAATGCTCAATGCAAACAGGTTGTAGTTATACCAGTACTCCTGCCTTGTGGTGAAGTATCATCCAAGTGTACATTGAACATTTATCTTCCAAACTATTTCCTTTGTATCTGTTTTCTGTATCTTCATATGCCTATTTTCTGATAGCCTGAAAATAAAAAGATGGTATGTGAAAATGCAGGAATGACTCAATTGTGACAAAAACTTCCAAACTCTCAAACAAAAAAGTAGAAAACATGTCAACATATCTTAAATCTGTGTTTTGTTGTGTGTGCATTTTTTGCTTGTTTGCTTTTTCCTTGAATTTTTCATTGTATTTAATTCAAGAGAAGACTTGGTGAGAAACAACATGTGGATATTGATGTACATAATATTCTTTACTGTGCAATCCTCTCTGTGCAATCCTCTCTGTGCAAACACAGAGTGTCTACTGTTCATGATAAAAGTTAAGAGCTATTGAAAGGTGCTTAACACCTCTTGTGAACAGTCTGAATTTGACAAAAAAAAAAAAAAAATTAAAAAATTGCTTCTCTGCCTCCAGACAGTTCATTTAAGACTATTATTCATTGTGTATCTATAGAAAAAAAGTTTGGTTCAAAACTGAGTGATTAATTATTGCCTGACTTGAAAAAAAAAAAAAAAGTATAGGAACTTGTCTGCATTGTCTGGAGAAGCGATGACCCTCAGCACTTCCCCAATTTTAACAGTTTGTGTTTTCTCATTTATTTTATTGAGTTTTGAACATATAGGGATTGCCTAAAAGGACTGAATAAAAAAAAGGAGAGGGGAGAGGAGAGGAAAGGAGGCAAGAGGAGGGGGGGGAGAAGATGGGGAACTAGTGGAAGAAGAAAATCAAAAAAAAAAGCCATCTTAAACTAAGGAGGGGCAAAATGAAAATGAAGGCAAATATGTAAGCACACTCTGAAAAATAATAATAACAAAGAATAGACATCACATAATGCTTATTAATGATATGTGCAACAACTATACAGAAATGTAAGGCGATAACATTAGAAAAGTAAAAAAAAAAAAAAGTCTGATTGAAGAGCTTTTATTGGAAATGAAGGCTGAACTCTCATTAAAGTAGTATGAACCACTGTAAAATAAGAGCTATATCAGTTGCAGGTGCTTCTGTGAATTTTCAGTTGTTTTTACGAGATAAATTTTGATGGGATTACTTGAGATAACTTATTCAGTTTCTCAAACCTAAGGACTGAAATTTACAATATTTTAACTGGGAATATCAGTCACCTCTGATTTGAACACTAGACATAATGAAATGTTATAGTTAATATCAAGAAATAAATTAATGCACTCAGTAGGAAGATATTTACAAAAATAACAAGTGAATGAATGAATGGATGGAAAAGAACTTCAATCTGTCATGATTTTTTGCAGAAGAATACATATATTATGATGGTTTACAGGCACTCTGCTCAAGTAAAGCAATAGACAATCTGTTCCAATTTTGTGTATGTTGAAATAACAGCTGGACAGACACAAACTGTAATGTTTCCCAAATGATGGGAGAAATTTACAAATTCTTCTTAGAAAAATTCTTTGTTAGACATTGGAACAGGCTGCCCAGGGAAGTGGTGGAGTCACCATCCCTGGAAGTCTTTAAAAGACGTTTAGATGTAGAGCTTAGGGATATGGTTTAGTGGGGACTGTTAGTGTTAGGTCAGAGGTTGGACTCGATGATCTTGAGGTCTCTTCCAACCTAGAAATTCTGTGATTCTGTGATTCTCTCAAATTTCACAGTCCTCTAATGCAATAGCTGAAATTCATATTCATACTTATATTGCATGTCTGGAAAAAGTTATTGTGATGTGTATAAGCAAGAACTTGGTTGCAAATTATCGATGGCAGCTGTTTATCAACTATTCTATTTTGGAAATGATCAAGGGGGAACTTCAGCTGTGTTTTACCATTAATCATCGCTTAATGAGTAACGTCAAAGGTATGTAATTTTTGTATAAAATATAGTTTAAATTCACGTCTGTATCCTTGAATCATTTAAATTTTTTTTTCATAATTATTATTGCAAACAATAATTTATATAGACGTTGAACAGATATAAATACTTCCTATAAAAATATTCTCATTTAAGTGAATCAGGTAATCTTCATTCTATCATCTCTTGTATTTTCTTCACATTAATAATGTAACATTGATATACATTTTTGAAAATATTGATTAAAACCAAATATTAAAGAATGTGAGAAGAAAATCAGCTTTGGGTTTACAAATGCAAATTAATTTACTAAAGCATTGCTCAACATATTTTGGATTTTGAATTTTAGAATCTTGCAGGAAACCTAGTTTTAAAGCAAGTTAAAGGTCAATATTTACTACTGGTAAAAACACAGTAAATAATTTTGACAATGAATATATTTAACTGAAAAAAAAAAACAAAAACAAAAACAAAAAAAACCAGCTCTCTGCATGAAAAGAGGAAGGATTAATTACATAAATTGTTTTATTTTATTTTTTTTTCCAAAATTTATATTTATGTCTATGATCTTGATATCACGTTATTACCATTTTTCTAGGTTTGGTTAAAGTCTTGTAACTTAAGGAAATAAATAATGAAACTATTCTAGAGATAATAATCATTATTGAGGACCAATACTAATACCATTACTCCGTAGCTGGTAAGGTTAAGGATACTTACAACTCAATTTGTCCATGAATAAACTCAGCATAAACATCTTTTAATTTTAGAACATAGTTACTACACAAAGCATTCAATACTATCTCTGAACCCTAAAAGTGTACAGCCTAAGACAACTACTACATGTAGATTGGCTATTAGTACAAAGTAAATCATAGGAACGTCATAAATGATAAATTAACAGGACAGATTTGCACCTTTCTGGATCATACTGGCATTAAAAATACTTAAATAGAAACAAACTACCATTAAATACAGAAACTCTAGATTTCCTTTTATTTGGTCACAGCTGGTCATATTTTCCCTTCCAACCTGAAACCTGCAATCCTAAATTTCATAACCATAATTATAAAGGATTTTTGCATAACCAGGATATATTTTTTTTTCTATGTTTTTATTTTTTTATTTATTTTTTCTCCGTGTGGGATGGCCAAAGTCTGTCTCTGTCTTCTGTTTCATATGTGACCAGATTATAGCAGAGCAGAAAATACATATAAATAAAAAATCTGTAGGTAGGCCATACACACACAAAATTAGCTTACATAGATATTTTGAAACCTGGCTGTGTCCCTGAAATTCCCTTATCTTCTTCATTATTTCTGAGGAGAAAAAATGCACCATTTATATCATTTTAGGAAAGTAAACAATCATCTATAACGTCTATGTATATCTTCAAACAAGAAGATATTTAATTAGAATTAATATTAATTAATCATAATTATTAGAAGAAATCAAACTTAAGTAACAGAAAACCTGTAATGCTGGCTTATTACAACATCTAAATAATAACACATCAGAAATTTGAAATTATATTGTACAGCTGAATGAAACAAAAAACAAGTAACAAAAGCATTTAATGTATGTGTGCTTCACTGACCCTTGTGTTTGTGTTAGATCAGAACAGATAACTATTCTCATTCATAAAAGCTGAAAAGGCTACAGGGAAAATGGAGAAACACAATAAACCAGATAAAAATGTCACAATTAAATTAAACTCTAAATAAAAATAAGCAGTTATAATAGTAACAATAGAAATCCATAGTGTTACTCTTAGCCTGAAAGCATTTACTGGATCTTTTTATTATAAAAAGAAATAAAAATAAACTGAATTATCTTGTGATCAGTAGTTTGTGCTACTACAGAGTCACCTAAATGTGAACTGCAAACAGAAAGTGAATTTTACATTTGGTAGAACAATATGGTCGTATCAGTATTTCATACTACCGTGTGAAATGTCATTTGCAAATAAGTTAATGTAAAATCAATTTCAAGCTCTATATTGTATAATTTTATAATTTTATTTTATAACCTTTCAAAAAATTGCAGTTGAATTTCCAGATCCCTGGAACAGAAGAACAGAAAACAGAAGAACAGAAAACAAATACTTTATATCTGGATCTTTTAAATAACAGATTATCTGTAAAAGATAATAGGGACAAGTCATTAGAACTTCTCTTTTTACACCTTAATTATTTCCAGCTGCATTCACTTGTTATTAGTGAAACTTCCATTGGTAACAGAATCAGATTTATAAGCATGGTGACTCATAAACCCCAATGAATATATGAATGATTTTTTGTCTCTTCTAAGGTCAATTCAAAGATTTTTTTTTTTTTTTAGGTTATATGAGAGGTGACTCTCCATTTAAATTTAAGTCTTTCTTAATGTCTTTTTTGTTTGGGAAGGAATAGTTTGAGTCATGGAGAATACCTTTCAATAACAAAATAATGAGTATTAGATAATGAAAGATATCTTGAAAGATACTGAAAAATGCCAAGATAATATATCACGTACAAAGTACTATAATATTAATTATAAGTGACTTTTTTACATGCAACATAAACCCAGAAAATTTGGGAGTGGCTTGAGACTGTTGCATAAATAGGTGAACTATTTCTAAAAAGGTATAAAGACATGCAGAGGTAAATAAACTGACTTTATTATTTGTATAGGTGGTATTTTTTTTGTGAATTCATTCTTGAAGAATAGGTTTGCACATGAATTTTGGAAGTAACTTAAATGATGCATGACTCATTCCCTAAGGCAATGATGTTTATACTTACCTAGTGCTTGACAACTTTAGGATTGAGTACACAGTATTACAACTGTTACTTCTTTGATTACATTTGGAGTGTCTCTGGGGATAAGTATTCACAGTATGGATTTCACACACACAAAAAAGTCATACAGGTTCAAAAACACAAGTGCATCGTTTAGTCTAAAGAAGTGAAGACTCCTGGCTTAAAGAAGTGAGACACCATATGACAACAGCCCTTAAGTATACAGAGGACTTTTGTGAAAAGGAAAGTAACAATTTGTTCTTTATGTCTGTGGTAGATAAGGCAAAGGATGGTGGGTTTGTATTGTTGGATAGACAATTCATATTAGATAAAAGAAAAAGCTTTATTATGACAACGAAAATGAAACACAGGATATATTCATTGGGAAGGGGTTGTAGTGTTCCTCATATAGAGTCTTTGAGAACAAAATAAACTATCAAGAATGACATAAACTGTTCCTCTCCTAGTGCAAGATGATGAATACTCAAAATCTAACACTTCTTCACTTTTATTGTCTTTTAAAATAACTCATTTAAAACAGGAAACAAAAGAAGAAGTTGCTGAGACTTTAAGATTGTCAAGTGATAGCTCAGCTTTGAAGAGAAACAAAAAATAAAACAGATTATTAGGAAAAAATTACATTGAATTTTTATATGGAAATTATAGTTTTACAAGTATGTTTTTTTTTCCTTTCCCTTTTTTTTTTTTTTTTTCCCCATTTCAGTGTGAAACTAGTACTATATTAATTCAGAAGGGTTTGGGGTTTTCTTTGAATATTTTTACATACTGTAATACAATACAGTAGAATTCTCTAAGATCTACAACTGCCATTAGTGTTTTTAGGCACTGTACTCATGCACGGTGCTTTTGTATCCCACCATGTTCTGTACCTGATGTGAAGAACAAGCATTTTAATTCAGTTTGGTCTTGATCAAAATCCCACTGAATTTATTGGGAGGATTGTTTCTGATTTCTATTTTGCTTTGGATTTTTTTTTTTTTTTTTTTTTTTTGTGTGTGTGTGTCCGTGTGTGTCCGTGTGTGTGTGTGAAGACATTTCCTTTGAAAAGCTGCGTGTGGAATTACATCACCATTGTTGACTGGCTTCACTGTTGTATAAGCAAGTAGGGCAAACTGACCAAGCACTAGAGGTAATTTAGACTTTCCAAGCAATAGCAAAACACTTTTATGTGCTGTATGCAGCAATGTGAATTTCTGCCTCCTTACTAACACCTTCTGGAACCTTCCTAAAACCTTATTTGAAAATGATTTTCACTGTTTTCAAGTGAACCAGACGTTTCTTGTATGCATCCAGATACTCTAAATGTGGGACTGAAACAAGGTAAATATAACCCAGCCCACTTAGATACTGTCAAAAAATAAAGTTTCAAAACTTCAAAATATTAACTACTTTAAGATCACATAAGAAATTCTCATTTAGAAGGTTATTCTGTTTTACTTAACTTATTATAATATATAATAATTCTGATTAAAATTAAGAGAAATATACTCAGGAATTTACTGAGTCACCATTCCTAGAGGTCTCCAAGAAATATGTAGATTTAGAACTTACTATAATGGTTCAGTGGTGGACTTGTGAGTACTGGGTTAAAGGTTGGACTAGATGATATTATAGGTCTTTTCCAACATGAATGTTTCTATGATTCTATGAAAATAATTAGTGCTTGGGGGAAAAAGGACTACGAAGAATAATTATGCTAACAGCAGAAGATAAAGTTGTCCAGAGAATGTTTTAACATATGAATAATGCCTTAGTTGTAATGTATTGTTTGTCACAACGGAAGGATTACAATTAGAAGATAATGTGCTTTAAAAAATGCATGCATAAATCATATCCACATTTATGACACTCTGAAGATATATTTCACCTTAAAGTCTGTGACTGATATACAGTATTATGATTTACAAAGTGAAATTTATCCTCTATTATGCATGTGTGTAGTACTGAATTATTCAGCTCAATAAAGGACGTAATAATAATCAAAATAGTAATAATGAGAATACCTTGGTTCTGCCAGAGGCATGAGGTTATAATGCCATTTACTATATAATGTCATTATGTTCTTGTTAAAGCCAGGAATCTAAAGACTGACTTTTTGAGGTAAAAAAGCTATACTGCTAATTACTAATTTTTTTCATACTATAATTTACTTTGGAGTCTAGCTCTGATGCCCCCAACAAATGTCTACACTTGTCTAAATGCTCAGATCTTACACCCGCTGAGTACCATCAGCAGATTAAACTGAGAAATTTTAAATTAACAGCAGTTTATGTTTAGTGTTTTCAAACAATATTGTTCATCTGGGTTTCTAGATATGTATTTAACATCTAAATGAGACCACTCATTAATTTGTTTTTGTTTCTTACAATGTTCAAGCAGCAGCTCTATTTCAACATAGATTTATTATTATTATTATTATTTTTTCTGCTAAGATTGTATTTTCTACAGCTGATATATAATCATTTGGTCTTGGTTAACAGATTTGATTTGTATATTCAAGGCTTTAGTGGTCTAAAGCTGAAATGAAATGATCAGTTTCTGGTACTACTATGCTACAGGAGAGGAAAAAAATGCAAGAATGTTTATTCAAAACAGAAAGGAAAAAAATGGCTAGTGTTGTTGCCATTTTGTGGTGGCACAAAAGTGGTGTAAACTGGAGCTACATCAGTACAGAACCATGTTCCTTGTTGATCCAGACCCTGACTTTTACCCACAAATCATAAAATCATAGAACTGTGGAATGACTATGGAAGGAATCATAGAATGGCTTGGTTTGGAAGGGATCTGAAAGATCATCTAACTCCAACACCCCTGCCATAGGCAAGAATGCCACCCACTAGATCAGGTTGGCCAAGGCCCCATCCAACCTGGACTTGAACACCTCCAGAGATGGGGGCATCCGCACCTTCTCTGGGCAACCTGTTCCAGTGCCTCACTACCCTTACTGTGAAGAATTTCCTCCTAATGTCTAGTCTAAATCTATCCTCTTTTAGTTTAAGACCATTCCCCTTTCTTCCATTATTATCTACCTGAGTAGAGTCCCTCTCCATCTTTTTTATAAGACCACTTTAAATGATGAAAGGTTGCAATAAAGTCACCATGGAGCCTTTTATTCTCCAGGCTGAACATGCCCAGCTCTCTCAGCCCTTCTTCATAGCAGAGGTCCTCCAGCCCTCTGGTCATCTTTGTGGCCCTCCTCTGGACTTACTTGAGCAAATCCACATCCTTCTTGTGCTGGGGGCCCGAAACCTGGATGCAGAATTACCAAAATGAAATAATTCATTTTGAAAACATTGAATACTGCATTTCAAAATATATGTCTTTATGTTTTTCTAACAAAGGCTATTCACCAAATTCTGCTTAAATAAGCAATTTGAAATTATTTTAAGTGAATGTAGTGGCTCTGGCAGTCCCCAATAAGCAATGAAGTTTTGCAATTAGAAACCAAACACAGAATTCAAAATTCTGTTAATTCCAAAATGGGATATTTGAGACAAAGTTTCATCATAGCTAGGGACCATGACTGCCTAAAGTTGTCTAAGTGCTTCCAGTATTTCTCTGTAAGAGTGCAAATTCTGACATCTCTAGATCTCTAGATATAGCCTCCACCGTCAGAACAATGGCAGGCATTTGGAAACTCATCAAACTAAAAACATCATAAAAAGCATCTCTCTTTCAACAAGTAGTATTATCCATAAGAAATTTTTCACTAGAGATTTCTGAAAGTTCTGTCATGTGAATATGGGTGAAGAATGAGGAGGATCCCCTTTACTCATTTCATACTCTGTGCTTATGGTCTTGTTGAGAGTAAAAAGGACAAAATTGTTATGAATATACAGGAAAAAAAAAAAATCAGTGCTACCTCTTTTTCCTTCTCTAGCATATCATATCAAGAAACTACCAAGAAAAAAATTGTTTTTGTCTGGTAGAAGTTGCCTTTTAGCTGTATTTTTGTCACCTTTTCAGGTTTCTTCCATGCCTGACTATTTATTTTTATTTTTATTTTTATTTTTTTCTAAAACTCTTATACATACATAGAAGTGAGATGAATGGACATTTCTTTGACAGAACCACCTTCCCTCCCTCTTTTTTTTTCCAAATTCACTAGTCTGTGATCACACAATGATACTTTAATATAAATTTTTTTCTAGGTAGATCATTGATTACATAGTTTATTATTTAATCTTCAGTTCCTCTGAATTAAATCACAATATAAAAATATTGCTATGCACTTAAAACAAAAATAGAACATATTCATTGATGACATAGTGGTTGATCTTCCTTTTTCTTTTTTTTCTTTTTTTTTTTTTTTTGGCAAATGCAGTGTCATCACAAGCACATGCTTTGGTTAACAGAAATATAATCAGTAAGGATCTTAGATCAGTTTCAGATAATAAGCATGAATTATGTGATATCTCACAGCTTCATTGTAGCCAAAAGGATAGCAATAGAAAATGGTAATGTGTGAACACCCAAAGTTTCTTACTGAAGGTTAAGCAAGCAGTGTACGCATAAAAAATCTCAGCCAGTGAAATGATGCAGCTTTTACAGCTTACATTTCTTCTCTTGAGGATGTTTACTATTTCCTCAGAGAGTTAAGGCAAGTTCAGTTGAAAAGGAAAATTTTGAAATACCTGAGGTCAACAAAAAGTAGTCTGCTTTATATTTATTTAGTTAGATAAAAATATCATGCCTTTTGACAACTGTAATAGTCAAAATAACATTCCTGTTATTGTGAAAGTGAACAAACAAATCTATTGCATCTCCTAAATGAAACACAGTAAAATATGAAATTTGAAATAGTACTTCCTCTGCTGGAATGGTGGAAAGCTTGACTCATTTACAATTTTTTTAACCTAACTTAATGCTGGGTAAACAGAATGGACTATCATCGAGTTCAAACTATAGTATTTCCTAGCCTGTAATAGGAGAAGTTAAATGATTTGGGAAAACAAACATCTGCTCATCTTTGAAAACATACAGAACATTGTTTCTTTTTGAAAGAATAGTGCACCTAATGAAATATTTAAAGCATATGAAAGCAAATATTTGTATTCTGAAAATGTTAAGAATTTTTGTTTTACTTCTCTGGAAACAGTAATCAATTCTTTCTCTTTAAAAAGTTTAGCCAACTTCTTGCCTTTCTGTTATAGTACTTACCATAAAATTGTTGTAATTATAGTTAAGTTATAGAAAAATAGATATACCTTATAAAAAGGACATTATTTGTTTGGTCACTAACTCAAATTCATCTTTCTTTTGTTTAGAATTACACTTTATTTTTAATCATCATGTCATTAATCAGACATTATATGCAAAGTTTAATGCATTTTTACTTAGAATACATTTGGGGATTTAAAATCTAGATTAGATTACTGCTTTGTTACTATGAATTGTTATTGTTAATGAGTCCAATCATAGTCTTAAAGAAATATTATTTTTAATTCCAGAAGAAAAAATTGGAAAATATAGTTTGATCTTTTTTTTATAGTACAGGCTACTTTTTCCTGGGTTGAGCCCAACCACATACATTTTTCCAAACCTACTTTCTTCAACAGATCTAATATTTGAATGTATTTAGTGTTAGATTAACATTTTTAATAATACAGGTCTTAGATATGGACAAATTGTCATGATATGCTTGGTGTTGAAGATGGACAGAATTTATTATTCTCCTTTGGAGTTGAATTCAGCAATTTTAAAACATAAATAACATAATATAATATACATATATATAATATAATATATATATAATATAACATATATTATATAATATATATATAACATATATATATAACATATATAATATAACATAAATAAACATAAAACATAAATAGGCACATTTTAAACACCTAAGTGTTTAAAATGTGCCTATTTATGCTTTTAATTTACCTAATTTAGTTTTCAAGCACTGATTCTTCCTGTATCTTTCTATGCCAGATTAAAGTACTTTCTAGAACTCATTACTTTCTTTCTTTAAAGGTGTTTTAATTCTATGACTGAATTTGAAAACGGTAAAGAGTGTATTTTATTTTTTTTTTTAAAGTTAATTGTCTGGAATTCAGTGTATATAGGAAATTCTGAAATGATTTCCTTTTTTTTCCCATGTTGGTTTCCCAGAGATTTTCCCTCAAGTCTGAATGTATTTTGTGTTAGCTTAACGTTTTCAATAAAACTGTTCAATACAGGTCTTAGATGTGGACAAATTGTCATGATATGCCTGGTGTTTATCCATGTTTTGGAAAGAGAAATGCTCCTTATTCCAATCCTTGCTCTTTTCTGTCTATTCTTTTTAAAAGTTTCTGTAGAACAATATTTTTGTTTATATCAACTGAAATGTGATACATTCAGGATACCATAGCTTTAAGTTAATCATTTTCATCTGTGTTTGAATTGTTTGAGTATTGGGTATTGTTATTCCAAATTTGCATATGTGGGACTTTTTATTTATTTATTTATTTATTTATTTATTTATTTATTATGACTGCCTTGTATTTTATGCAACCAAGTGAAGAACTTTTTCTTTTTTCTTTTTTTTTTTTTTTAAATCATTCTTTCATTCGTCCATGAGCTGTTCAGATTTTTGTATGCGGAGTATGGGCAACAAAGATAACAAAAGCAGAGAATTACTATTAAAGGGAAAAAAAAAAAAAAAGAAAGTAACACCTGTCTCTGGCTTTATTCTGTAAGTTTTATAAAAAAATGATTTCATAGATTGCAGTAAGAAGTGGTGATTATTGAACAAAATCTTCCCCAAAGCACGCTGATTTTCCTTTACAGTGACACTTCTATCCAGATCTGAGCACTTTCTATTTGGAATATACACTGAACTCTGACAATAGGCATCCTGATATTCAGCTGATGAGAACTATATAAAATGCTAATAGTAATATAGCGTTCTGTAGAGATTATTCAAGAGTATAAAAAAATGGAAAAATATTAAAAAAAAAAAAAAGAAAAAAGAAAAAGAAAAATAGAAGGTAGAAAAATTGGAGTGATCTAAAGGATGTACTTTTAGAGTAATACAAGAATTAAATAGCTGTAGTTCAGAGCTTGACTGCCCAGAGGACTACAAGGCAAATAAAATCTAGAAATTATCTCTTTGCATTTTTAGCCTATGTTTTCATTACTTCAGTAGGACTACAGGGCACAGAGAAACTCAGTGGATTAGACTTTGTACATTATGTTGTAGATTTGAGTCTCTTGTTCAGAATGAGTTCTTATTACTTTTCAAATTATATATATATATATATATATATTTGTATTAGCTTTTATTATCTAAGGATTTTAAATTGTTGTACCAGAGGAAATATGAGTGATTTCCTCTCAGGAAAATGAGTTTATGAATTATTTTTTTGTTCATGAAATCAGTTTGATCGTTGAACCCCTGATTTATTTCTTTTCCCCTAAAATCAAACGATAGACAATCAAGGTGTATTGCTTTTCTTATGTAGATGATTTATCTAAAAATAACTGACATGAATCTATGCCAAGGATCATAGTCTGCAATCTAGCTCTATGTCCAGGTGAAGGCTGGTGATGTGTGGTGCCCCACAGGGGTCCGTCTTGGCACTAGTGCTGTGTAATATCTTTATCAGTGACATAGGCAGTGGGATCGAGTACATCCTCAGCAAATTTGCAGATGACACCAAGCTGAGTGGTGAAGGTGATGCAATAGAAGGAAGGGATGCCATTCGATGGGACCTGGACAAGCTTGAGATTTGAGCCCATGTGAATCTAACAAGTCAAAATGCTGCTCCTGGGCCAGGGCAAGCCTGGACAGGAGTCCAGACTGGGAGAAGAACTCGTTGAGAGCAGCCCTGCAGAGAAGGACGTGGGTGTTCTGGTGGATGAAAGCTTGACATGAGCCAGCAGTGTGCACTTGCAGAACAGAAGGCCAACTCTGTCCTGGGTTGCTTCAACAGAGGAGTGGCCAGCAGGTCAAAGGAGCTGATTGTCTCCCTCTACTGTGTCCCCATGAGAAGCACTTGGCATACTGCACCCAGGCCTGGAGCCCCCAGCAGAAGGTTGATCTGAATGTTGATCTGTTAGAAAGGGTCCAGAGGAAGGTCACAAAGATGATCAGAGGGCTGGAGCACCTCTGTTATGAAGAAAGGCTGAAAGAGCTGGGGTTGTTCAGCCTAAAGGAGAGAAGGGTCTGGGGTGACCTCATGGTAGCCTTTTGATACATAAAGGGGTCTTATAAAAAAAAAGGAGAGCAACTCTTTGCTCAATCAGATAACGACAGAACAACTGGGAATGCTTTGAAACTAAAAGAGGGGAGGTTTAGATTAGAGATTAGGAGAAAATTCTTCTTCACTCGGAAGGTGGTGAGGCAGTGGAGCAGGTTGCCCAGAGAGTTTGTGGATGCCCGGTCCCTGGGGGTGTTCAAGACCAGTTTAGATGAGGCCCCAAGCAACCTGATTTAGTAGGTGACAACCCTGCCTATGGCATGTGGGGTGGAACTAGATGTTCTTTAAGGTCCCTTCCAACCTGTGCCATTCTATAATTCTATGAAACCATTATATCATTCTATGAAACCTGAAAATTCCTAATGAATATTCCTGGACAAACCAAGTTCACTGTGATTTTATTAGGATTTGACTGAATAAGAAAGTTTGGAAAGATTTATAGACTTTACTTTTCATGTTAATAGCACAGCTCAATGAAATTTTGAAAATGTAAAGATGTGCAGAAAAAAAACAAACAACCAACAACCAAAAAAAAACAACAAAAAAACACAAATAAAACCCCCAAAACACACCACATTTGAAATGCTTATCTTTACGTAACTTCTGCTTAAAAAATATATAAAAAAAATAAATAAAAAATCCGCATAAATGAGATATTTGTTTCCAAAGCCACTGAGTCCTCCTATTGACACATTCTTAAACGTGAAGCAAATGTAGGCAAGGAAAGGCATGTGACAAGAGCTGTGAAAACTAAGTTCTGAGTTATGAATATGAAATTCAAGTATGTTCTTTAGTAGTAATTACACTGTCACTGGGAATAAAGGCTGTGCCTGTGTGCATGTTATTTTTCTGGGTGGCCCATGAACTCCCTAGGTGGTCAACTAAATAGATGATACAATAGACAGGTAAGTGGACTGACTTGCTGACTGAACTCTTGCTGATTGGACTCTTAGCAACCCCATAACTGATTAATTGGTGAAAGAGTTCTCTAGGTGAGAATTTCAGATTGTCCTGAAAATTCCCTCCAAGCAGCTCCTTTAGTCCAAGGAGTTTCCAAAGGAGTCTATCATGTGCTTTGACTGAACATGAGCCAGCAGCGTATCCTGGCAGACAGAAGGGCCAACCGTGTCCTGGGGTACATCAAGCACAGCATTGCTAGTCAGTCAAAAGAAGTTGTCCTGCTCTACTCCGCACCGATGCAGCCTCACCTCAAGTACTGTGTGCAGTTTTGGGCACCACAGTACAAAAAGGACGTGAAACTATTGGAGAGTGTCCAGAGAAGGGCTACAAAGACGGTGAAGGGCCTAGAGCGGAAGACATATGAGGAGTGGCTGAGGTCGCTTGGTCTGTTCAGCCTGGAAAAGAGGAGGCTGAGGGGAGACCTCATCACAGTCTACAGCTTCCTTATGAGGGGAAGTGGAGGGGCAGGCAGTGATCTATTTTCTTTATTGACCCAAGGGAATGGTGTCAAGCTGTGACAGGGGAGGTTCAGGTTGGATACCAGGAAAAGGTTCTTCACTGAGAAGGTGGTCATGTACTGGAACAGGCTCCCCGAGGATGTGGTCATGGCACCAAGACTGTTGAAGTTTAAGAAGCATTTGGACTGTGCTCTTAGTCATATGGTCTGAATTTGTGGGTGGACCTGTGTGGAGCCAAGAGTTGGACTCGATGATCCTTAAGGGTCATGCTCTGGGGAGCCTGTTCCAGCGCGCAACCACACTTTTGGTGAAGAACCTTTTCCTGATATCCAACCTGAACCTTCCCTGTCACAGCTTGAACATAGGATATTTAAAATCTTTTTTTTTTTTTTTTTTTTTTTCCTGTTAATTTAATCTATGTATTATCGTCACCCAGATTCTAAACCTTGTTCTTATATGATTCTACTATGCTTAGTATCATAGAATCATAGAATATTCCAAGTTAGAAGTGACCCACAAGGATCATTGCCAACTCCTGGCACCACAGAGGTCTACCCAAAAATTCAGACCATAATGGACACTTCAGACCAATATGTACACTTTGAGTATGCGGTTCTTACATGCTAAAACAGTAATACTTGTCAATATTATTTTATGGTAGGATTCAGTAAAGCTAAACCAACCATGAACAAATGACATGAAACATTATGAGATGAACCATAATGGAACAGTTATTTATGTATTTGATTTTCAAATACAGTTCAAACATTCTTTATAATAATAATTACTTTAAAAATGAGAAGAGGGGAAGGGGAACATTTAATAAATTTATATGATTTCAAGGATGGACATGTTATAAAGGTCAGTCTCTAAAAACCTGAAGAAAAAGAGAAATATTATACCTACATTTTTTTTGTGTGTGCAAAATTTTATCTCTGTCTACCATAGCTGTCATAGATACCAATGGAAAGAATCATGCAGACATTAGTTGAAGTTATGTTAGGGTTTTTTACATCAAATACATATAAAAGTTCATGAAATACATGTGTTCACCTAGTTCATTTTGTCTTCAAAATAAATATGCTTGAAAAAAAACACACCCATAGGATTACATTTCAAAGCCAAATAGAAAGCTTATTTAACATTTCTGTCAAGAAAACATTTCAATGAGAACACAAGCGAAGTCTGAGATTGTTTCTGGAAATGAAGAGTAACATCTGCCATTTTAGTCACAGTAATCATCAGACATGTCTTTTAAGAGACTCTAAATAGTATGTACCTGTTAAAGTTTCAGAATAATCCATCTGCCTTGTTATATAAATAATTCTATAAATATTGCACTGTAACAAATAATATTTTATTAATGAAGCCAAAGTATAATTTTTATATTTACACTTTAATAAACATTTATTGTAATTGAACCCTTAAACTAATTGCTGTATATATATGACGTTCATTCAGTATTAAAATTATTTATCACATAAAAAAATATCTTTTCAATATTAATAAAAGTATATCAGGAAAGTAAAACACAGCTTTACAAAAATTCCATATGGTATATACCAAAACGCTGAAATAAACACAATGGTTTCAATTGGAGGGATTTAAAGATCCCACTACCTTATGACATTCATAATGCCACAGTTCCTCTCCTGCATCCTATTTCAGGCTTTAAAAATCTGTCAGTATTCAAGTACTGTCAGTTTTCATGGTGAATGTGAAAACAATGTGATGGGAATTTAAGTCAGCACCCCATCTCTCGTTTTATTGAAGTACCTTATTCATGTGATAGATCCAGCTGACTGTATCACAGGAACCTATGGTAACCTCAATTTCTTAGCTTAAGAAATATTCTGGTTAGTATTAGTTTTGCAATGCTAAGTTTTGGCAATGCCTATCTTCAGTATTTTTTTTTCTTTTTTCTTTCTTTTTTTTTTTTTTTCTGATAGGAATTACAACAATAATAATTATTGTATCAACACTAGTAAGTATACCAATGCAGAAAGCTCAATAAATTGAGGAAGTCAGTGTCCAGATTCCTACTACCTTTTACTACCTTTTATTTATTTATTTATTTATTTATTTATTTATTTATTTTTGTGGAGGGGGTGCTTTGGATGGTTAGATATAGTTTTACCTACCACTACTGCACAAATTAATGCTGCTACTGCACAAATAATTCACAGATTTCTAAACAAAATATATTTCATAAACTTGTCTGTCCCCAAATGTGAGTAGTATGAAATGCTATACTGACTTTTTATCAGTCCCAAAGATGGGGTAATGTATCAGTGGCCGCGCCTCCACAATACCTGAGAAAATCTTATTGATGTTTCTCCTTGTATTTTTCTGAATGGCTGTCTTGTACCTGCTGACTAACCCATCTCCCAGCTATAACTCTAGACAGTGTGCTGGATGACATAGTGGAAGGGTGTTAAAATAATTCAGTAGCTGCAGCAGGTATTTCAGGTAGTCTACATTATTGCTATTGCTTTACATTTGGTTTAGGGGAGAGTAGGAAATATCTTCAAACCCTCTTGCAAATCACTTCACTTAAGATCAGCCATCCCTTTTAGACAAACATGGCTACTATGATTGTTCTCTCTATACAGTTTTTGTCCATTCCTGTGAAATGGCAGGAATTGCCTGATATCTTTTCATCCTTCAATAAATATTATTTTGTTTCTGGATATATGTCTGCTTAGTGCTCAGGACTTGACTACAGTAAATTTGCACAGGAAAATATTATAGTCAGTGAGTCTATGTGTAGATACAAGAGGACCTGCGGGAGAAGGCAGGTAGAGTGAAGCTTGACAAAGGCTTTGAAAAGAGAAGGTGAAGTTCCACAGAAGAAAATTTTTGAGGAATTAGGGATGTAAGATACACATGTTGCTTATTAGGCCATGGTATCTAGAATAAAATCCTTCAGGAAGGCTGTAATCTCCTCTTCTCATCATGACTAAGACAAGAGCTTTTATTCTTTTTAGTTCTGTGGATTTTTTTTATCCTTTGTCCTATTTAACCTTTATCCTTTTTAGTTATCTGAAGGTATCAGCTACCACTCTTTTTCCTAGGCTTTTGGCTGAAGTACTCTATTCAAAGAAAAACTGTGACAGAATATATATATATACATACATTTTTTATTTTACTGTTCAAAATTAATAATTACATATTTCACACATCTTCTCATGTGGTATGATGTGTAGGACATCTTTTTCTTAGGATGGGATGGGATGGGATGGGATAGTTCACTAGGAAGAGACTTTTAAAGATCATCATGTCCAAGTGCCTGATTTCTTCAGGGTTAACCAAAAGTTAAAGAATATTAATGAGAGCATTATCCAAGTGCCCCTTGAGCACTGACAGGCATGGGGCATCAACGACCTCTCCAGAAAACCTGCTTCATATTAAAGGTGCATTCACATTTTGACCACTCTCATGGTAAAGAAATATTTCCTAATGTCCAGTCTGAAACTGCCCTAGCACAGCGTCATTCCTGCATGTCCTGTTATCAGGGAGGAGAGGCACCTCCCTCTCCACTTCTCCTCCTCAATTGTAGAGAGCAATGAGGTCACCTCTCAGCCTCCTTTTCTTGGGACTAGGCAACTCAGGTGTCCTCAGCCTCTCTTCACTTGATATGCCTTCCATCCATTTTAATAGGTTTGTTGCCATTCTCTGCATCACAAAATGCACTTTGCCCTCCTGACTGACAAGACACGCTGCTTATTCATACTGAACTCACTGTCCACCAGCATACCCAGATCCTTTTATGCTGAGCTGCTCTCCATTAATTCATCTCCCAGTCTGCACCCATGTCTGGCTTTACTCTGTTTCAAGTGCTGCACCTGTAATTTTCCTTTGTTGAACTTCATGCTGTTGCTCACTGCCCAATGCTCCAATCCATCTAGATCCCTCTGCAAGGTTTCATGTGCCTCCAAGGAATCAACAGAACCTTCCAGTTTAGGGATGCACTCCAGTCCTGCATCCAGAGCATTGATAAAAACACTGAATAGAACTGGCCCTAGAACTGAACCCTGGGGAACACCATTAGTGATCATCCACCAGCTAGGTGTAGCCCCATTCACTACAATCATTTGAGCCCTGCTGTTGAGCCATTTCATCACCCAGCATAGCATGAACTTGTTTTTTTCTCACAGTTTGACAATTTGGCCACTGTCAAATGCCTTACTAAAATCCAGAAAGATCATGTCTTCTGCCTTCCCTTCATCCACCAGGATGGTGACCTTATCAAATTAGATCAAATTAGATCAGAAGATCAAATTAGTAAGGCCGGGCTTTCACTTCATGAAGCCATGTTGACAGTGCCTGATAATACTTTTGTTTTTTAAATACCTTTCAATATCTCCCAGGACAATCTTATTCATAACTTTTCCTGGGACTGAGGTTAGACTAAGGAGACTACTTTCCTCAGTCTTCTGTCATGCCCTTTTTGCAGATGGGTATAATGTTAGCTAGCTTCCAGTCTTCCATCAGCAGGGACCTCCCCAGAACTCAATGACCTTTGGTAAATTGTTGAGAGGGGTCTAGCTATAACATCCACTTCAGCACTCAGGATGAATCCCATCAGGTACAGGAGAAGCAATTGAAATTTTTCCCTGTGAGCATATTAGCTATACCTGTGAATATGACCTGTATCAAGTCTATAATTGAGACACTTGGACACTGATCTGGTTCTTCTGATCGATGTGTACAATTCTATATCTTAATAATGGAGATTTTGGAGACCATTTTTATTTTCTTGACATATTGCTGTGGAGTGCACATGAGAGTGTGGAGAACAAGTCTTATGAGGAGTGGCTGAGGGAGCTGGGGTTGTTTAGCCTGGAGAAGAGGAGGCTCAGGAGTGACTTTGAATTAATTTTATTTGTAAGAAGTTACCAAGGGTATCATTAAAAGCAATTCATTTTTAAGCTAGATATAAATAAAATAAAAATAATAATTAAAAAAGGGCAATTCATTTGTCCTGGTTTGACTGTACAACCTTATAACCTTGAAAAAAAAAAAAAAAAAAAAAGGATTAATGCAGACACTGAAAAACTGATGGAAATTTTGAATCATACAGAATTGTTTAATCTGTCATTGAAAAACTCCAAATTGTTTAATGGATTGAAGTGTTCTAACAGTGTAGACTTTTAGTACTTTCTTGGATGCAAGATGCCAGTATTTTGCATATTTATGCTATTGGTTCAGACGGTCTTATAACTCTTCCTCTCTGGGTCACAATACAGGCACTTTTTCCAAGTTGCAAAGTGACTCTGCAGAAAGGTTACACATAATTTAAGAATACCAAGCAATTATTCTTGTCTGTAAATATATTCAATAGATGGCCAAGACTAATAATTTCCCAGCTTAATGTTTTATATGCTCACTATTTGAGATGAGACACTTAACATGCTGGGAAATTGTAATGGACTGATCGTAGATGTTGCTAAATTTTCACTTTTCTACATGATTTTATTTTTTGTTTCTGTTTTATACATTCCCATGTCAGTGCTTTTCCTCTTGAATCTCTGAACTTGACCTCTACCTGCATTTCTACCCATGCTATCTTTTATTGTTCTTTTCTATGCATTTTCTCACAGCTTATCATTTTTCTCAAAAGTCTGAGCCAAGCTTACATAACTGTATTATACCCGGACTAGTACTTTGGATCAGAGATACCTTGGAAAAGATTTACAACCTTATTCCATTTCCTTATTTGCATAAATCTAGCATTCTCCATAAAAACAAATTGTGTTATAAAATGTGGTTTCCATGGAGGGAAGAAACAAATCAGAGGACAATGATATCTTATCACAAGGTACCCTTACAGTATTTTGCCCACCTAATTTTTGGTCAGCTAATCTAACTAAAATGCCACCAACACTAGGAAACAAACAAACAAAAAAACACACACAGTTCAAATATCAGTGGATTTCTCTGCTGGGTTTCTGTGGCTTTGTATCTGATATATTGAAAGGGGTTGGCATACCTTAGTAACTAAAGACGCAGTAGCTTAAAAGTGTCAGGGAATAACGTGGTGAAGGAACATGCAAGACTTTTTTCAAGTCACAGGTTACTTGAATAAGTTTAGAGGAGGAAAATGATTATCAATGGATCAATATCTAAATAATGGTAAAATATGAGGGTATATGAATGTTAAAAATATTTTAATGTAGTCTCATTATTCAGAAATCATTTATTTTTTATCATTAAAAACAGAAAAGAAAAAAAAAAGAAAAATAAACAGTTTTCTGTTCTATGTCAGATCAGAGGGTTGTTTTCATGGCCAGCATTCAGAACTTCAGATCCTCAGAGACAGGAAATCAACTACAGATTAGGTGGCTAATAAATGGCCCAGAATTTCAAATTAGTGACCATTGTAGGCAAATAAGAAAATGAGGGAACCACTCACAAGTTCTCAGAAGATAGGTTGTATATTATTGTAATGTTAAAATCACTCAGTTCCCCACTTTTTCAGATTTATCTTCATACAATTCTTTACTTGTATTTCTGATTTGGTTAACTGAATAGAATTATATTTTTAATTTATAGTATTATTTATGGTATTCCTCCTCATTGTCATATTCTTGATTACATTTGTTAACAGAAAATAAATTTTTTTGCTTACTGTTTACAATAACAGTTCACTACCTGTTTAGCATCATATTTCTAAGTGGACCCAACTTTTAGGACAGTAAAGTATATTTTTCCTAGCAATATAATTTTAATAAAGTAAAAACTAGGCCATGGTTATTTTAGGATCCATCTGAGCCTTCCCCATACAAAAAAATAAAAGTCTGACAATATACTGGTGACTAAAGACTTTACAAATCCCATTTTCTTGGATAAGGTGAAGTCTCATTATACCAGTGAAGCAACTAATAGCAGATTATGACTTTTTAAAACTGAAATGATGATCAATGAACATTTTTTAGTTTTCAATGGCATACAAACTATTATAGGACATGACATCGTAGCCATATCTTTTGTTTCTAATTGTATTAGGATTGCCTAGAGCTACTTGAAAACTTTAGTCAGATAGTTACAGCAGATAGAATTCTTTCACAATAATGAAATTAGACTTCTTCCATATATTGTGTTAACACAGGGAAGAGGGGAGAGCCAGGAACACAGATTAAGTCTTCGTCTGCACAATTTACATGTACTTTCTCAATATTTATTAATTTATATTAAAAATAAATAAATAAATTATGCAATGTCTCAAAACCATACTTTTGTGGATAAACAAGAAATAAAAATCATAATCCCACTCATTACAAATGCATTTATTTAATCCAAGGCAGAAATGAAAAATGCTAAGCATGCCTGTTTACTTTACTTGTCTATTATTAATTCATGTAGATCACCTGTGATTCTACTGGACGCTGTCTCATTTTCCACAAGGGAAAATATAATCAGACATAAAATCACTCAATTTATTATATTTTTAAAATAATAATTTTAACCTTTACTTTATTAAAAAAAATAATAAGTGGGCATGTAGTTACAAAACTGTTACATAAACTTCAGTTCTTAACCAAACTTCAGTGATTTGTGTTTAGTCACACCAGGTAATTGTCAGAGATTAATGTATTTTTACTTTATAATTGTTTGATGGGATTCTCACTAATGAGAGACATCTATTAGAATCTTTGTCTTAAAATGGAGATAATCTCAAGTTTATTGAAGGTTGCTTTTTCAATCATGCTAATCAGAATCTTCCATTATTTAAAAGTGATTATCTGGAAAGAGTTTTGCTCAAGAAACTTTTATCACTTCTAAAATCAGAGGTAAGAATTATTTATTTTTTTCACCTCTATTTATTTATTTATTTATGTCAGATAGTAAGTTTAGTATTATGTGTTGCCTATCCAGAGGAATTAGAGATTTAATGTTTTACTTACATTTTACTTTCCTCTTTCCATGTAAAGCCAGCTGGCAGCTACTAAACACCTGTTCTCCGTATTTCTGCATTGATAGAAAAGATAGAAAGAGAGAAAGTATGTAACAGGAAATAAAGCATCAGGAGAGTGTTAACCTCAAAGTGATTCACCAAACGAGTAGCCTATTTGCAGCTGATCTAAAACCAAGCTACAAAATCAGCTGAATTTGTTAAGGGAAATTATTTTCTTTCTTTCAGTCATTATTTTCTTTTGTGTTGTGTGTCTGTGTGTTGTGTCTGTGTGTGTGTTTATTAAAGGAGTTTGATTTTTTTAAGACTTTGTATTTGGAGTTGTCAGAGATTAGGTATATAACATGTTGAGGGCACTGTCTAACACCCAAGTTCTTGAATTTTGATGCTACTCTGATATAGCCAACAGTCAGATATCCTCTCTGAACCCCTACAAATAGCCCTCTGTGAGGTCTCAAAAACCAAAACAAAATGACACAACAAAAACCTTGCTGACCAAAAGTCCTTGCTGACTTAAAGAGGCATCTTTAAAAGATGTTACTGCATGTCTTTTGTCATTCAAATTTATGTGAAAGAAGCCAAGAAGCAGCACACTATTGCTTTTATGTATCAGTGAAAGAAAGAGTAGTTTTCAATTATTTGAATAATTTGTTCAATAGAACTCTTGATTATTTGTAGAATTTTAAGTTTTAACTCAGTTTATAGCAAATAGACCTTTTAATTTTTGAATTTTACAGATTCTGCTCCTTAAAGCAAGAGCCGCAAACAATTACAGAGTGAAGATTGGATCTTTTTTAAACAAGAGTAAAGAACTACTGAATGCAACCTGTAGAGCTGACTGAGTAATCATGGTAGATAGAAGTTTTAGAAGAGTGACAAGCTATTTTTCTGCAATTATTTGCAAGGTGTGAACATCATGACATCATGATTGAGACCTTGACTCCTTACAAATCAGTGGCAGACAAACAAACAAAACAATTGATTTCAGAGTTTCAGCCATAGCAAGAAAGATGAATTAGTAGAGAAAGGGAATGAAAAGAATAGTGATGAAAAGGAAAATATGAGGATAAAATCCCTGTCTCTTCAAAATTAAACAATACGTTTTAATACATTAAAGCAAGCATATATACATATAAACATTCACAAAGTACTCAAAAAACAGTTCTGTGAAATAATAAATTCATAAGGAAACAGTGGAAGCTAGCTTGTTTCTGAATTCAAACAGGTTCAGAATTCAAACATTCAATTCAAACTCTTTTAAGTGGGAGACATCAAATTGTGTTACAGAGCTATATACCTTTTTTTTTCCCACAATGTACTATATAAATATTGAGCTCTAGAGTGTTCTTATTGTTTAAGATGTGATATAGAGAGATTTGTAATATTATGGAAAGCAGATTTACTAAATATAAAATAATTCAATTTATTCTTTGAGGCAAATAAAGACAAAATTTTGTTTAGATGTTGGAGATGAGACAGAGGTACTGTGGGCTAAATTTTCTGAAGGGAGGTTGTAATTGAAGTTCCTTGGTAAGTCATAAAGTGGTACTTGACCTCAGCTATATGATGATGTCTCTGAAAAAAAGTCTTTTGCTAAAATGTGCAGTTTCATTTAGCAAAATTGTTCCTGTACAGGAAGAATTTCTAGGCTACTAAAATAAAATATGACTGAATTATGGATTGTTATACATTAAAGAAATAACTCTGAGAGTATGTACTCTCCTACTCTCCTTCATGGTTGCCTTTTTTTTTTTTTTTTTTTTCTGGCCCTTTGCCCCAAAGAAGGCTAGTGGTATCATGGACTGCATAAGGAGTTTTGCCAGAAGGTCAAGGAAAGTGGTCCTTCCCTTCTTTGCAGCACAGGTGAGGCCACACTCATACACTTTATTATGGTGAAGGTCACTGAGGACTGGCTCTGGCTTGTACGTATACACATGTACTTTAAAATGCAGGTTGGCAAAGGTACCACCAGACCACATTGCTATCTAAATGGAATAAAGAACATTATTCTTAAGTGGAATACTAATTTATATTAAAGCTTTTTACATTTTTAAGTTTGCTGTGACCACAAGTAGTATTCAACTGGACAGTGCAGTGGACTAGCAAATCTTATCCCATGAGAAATACTACATTAGAAATATGCTTATCAATAGGGTATGCCCTCTGAGCCATCATATAGCTTGATTGCTCATTCCTGAATTAATTATAATTAGCTGAAAAATCTAGTCTTACAAAACAGTTTTAGAGCTTAAACACTTTTCAACAGCTTGTAGGATATTTAGATGTAAATATAAAGCCTAGCTGTCTGTACAAAAGCTAGTTCACAGTTTTGGAGGGTTTTGGAGCTCACTAGAGCACTATATCCATGAAATCAGGCTTTGTTTTCCCTGCTTGTGGGATCAGTGCCTATTATTGGCTGTCAAGTCAGACTTTTGCGAATTGTGGTTTACAAGATAATATTTAAAAATTATGTGAAGCACTAGAACTTTGTGGATGTGGCCCACCATTAATTTTTATGCAAAGAAACCTTTTCATTTGCTTGATGTGTGGCAATACAAGGCTCACTAAGATTTGGTGGTTTAAAAAACAATGAAAATTTTAATATGAAATTAAAAGATGACATAACATACAGCAAGGAATCTTGTCTTCTGTTGCAATCTCCCTAAATATTGTTGATGTATACAGCAAAATCTAAAGTCTCTTCACAGTTAATGGTGAAAGATAGGCACATCTAAAGGTATGTCTGTCTATTTTGAATAACTATTTGTATGGCACCATAAATAATCTTTCAGAATTCACTTCAAGATCCCCAAATACTTTCTACCAAATCTAGCTTTCTTGTTGTTTACATGAAAAAGAACAGAGTTTCAGAACTAACCAGTTATTTAAATGTCAGTTAAATATGCTCTAGCTCAATGAATTTAATAGCATTACACAGCATTAATGAGAAGGCTTGATTTTTTGTAGACATATTTTTAAAGTAGAAACAAACCTATAAAACCACTATAGTAAATAGAGTGGGTTGAATATCTGCTGTGGTTTAACCCTACTGGCAGCTAAGCACCACACAGTTGTTCACTCACCCTCCCCTCCCAGTGGGATGGGGGAGAGAATAAGGAAAAAAGTAAAAGCTTTTGGGTTGAGATAAAGACAATTTATTAAGACAGAAAAGAAATATTAATAATGATAATGATGATAATAATGATGATACTACTACTACTATTAATAATAAAGTAAAAAAGTGATGCACAATGCAGTTGCTCACTAGTTGCTGACCGATGCACAGCCTATACTTGAGTAATGGCCCCCCTACCCTGGCCAGCCATCCCATATTAACATGACATCACATGGTATTCCTTTGGCCACTTAGGGTCAGCTGTCCTATGTCTGTCCTCTCCCAGCTTTTGTGCACCCATAGACTCCTCACTGAGAAAAAATTTAAAAAAGATAATGTCATACTTCTTTTGTATTAGTATAATAAATCTTCTCTCATGCTTCTATCCAAAGCTTGCAGAGGTTAAACCACAGTGTTCAATTTAAGAATTCATTTCAAATTTCTGCATTCTGTTTTGCTGTTAAAGCTTCTGCTAAAGACACCAAGTTCTAGTTGTTTCATTCTCATCTGTTTGTGTTACATATATTCACAGAATCATAGAATCACAGAATAGTTGAGGTTGGAAGGAACCTGTGGAGATTACCTAGTCCACCCCCCAGCTCAAGTAACATCACTTACAGCACCTTGCACAGGTTCACATCCAGGCAGGTTTTGAATATCTCTAGCAAACGGAAATACACAACCTCTCTAAGCAAACTGTCCTAGTGCTCTGTCACTCTCACAGTAATGCAGTTTTTCCTAATATTCAGATGGAACTTTCTGTGTTTCAGTCTGTGTTGGTTGTCTCTCTTCTTGTCATTGGGCACCACCAAAAAGAGTCTGTCCCTTGTTCATCTAATGTTTATTTTGAATTGCTTTCCATTTTTCAGTCCACTTGTTTTAGCAATACTTTTATTTTATTTTATTTTATTTAATTTCATTTCATTTCATTTCATTTCATTTCATTTATTATTCATGGTATTAGGTGTCTTTTTAAGCAATCATTGATTTAAGGTTAAATTGTCATCTTTTGCCCTTTTCTCATCTCTTTTGAAAATACACATACACTGTCTTGTTTATTAGTAACATGCTGAGATAGTGACTTTCGTGTTTATACCTTTGACATTCTAGGTAAAAAAGAAGGCAATATTCTTAATTACTATTTTGCTTCCTTTTAATAACTTCTGAAAAAGCTTCCCAGTTTGTATTGTTTCTTTGACAAGATCATTCTGTTTCTGACACTAGCTGACCAAAAGGGGAAAACTATTTGACTATTAAAAATAAATATATCGACAAAACCAGAAATACATAATTTGTGTATTTGTCTCTTTAAAGAATATTAATAAGTCAATACATATTTTCCCTCTGAAATTTTGAAAATGAACATAATCAGCTAATTTTTTAATTAGCCTACTTTTTCTATATCTGTTTCCATGATATTCACAAGCATGAAAAAAAAAACTTTTTTTTTTTTTTTTTGATTTATAAACAGTACAGCTCTATTAAACTCCAGCATCTTTTGCTGAAAATATACCACTGATCAGGGTGAAATAAAGGCACAGTCACAGATGTTCTTTGACAAGGAGATGCTTGTGTACACACATTTTGTTCTCAAGATAAAAAAATACCTCTTGCTACTTGAAGATACTGTGACTTCCTGTCTTAATTAATTTCCTTTTTAATTCCAGATATTTTGGAAGGGGCATATTTGGACTTGATTTTAAGATATTTGAGGGTATTGAGGGAGAGTTTGTTAGTTAATCCTTTATATTTCGTGTAAATCCTTTCATATTTCTTTGTGTGAATTTTTATTTTAAACAGTGAACATTCCCAGCTCTTCCTCTATTTTGTGTGAAAAATGATTTCTGCATATGATGTTTATCTTAAATGGAGTTGCACCATTTATTTGCCAGAATAAATCCACTATGTCTGATGCAGATATCTGTATTTGATACAGCTGACTTCAGTGCATGTAATATCCCTTTAGTAGTACTTGGACACTGCAAAATAAATCACTGCTTTCTTAAATAATTTCTCAATATAAATGAACCCTTTCACTCGTTCAAACACAATAATTTGTGTATGCCTGTGTGATTTTGAAATACATGTACATGTGTGCAAACTTGTCATAGCTATAAGACAGTGATGGCAATGTAATGTATGGTAAAGAGAAGATGCAGTCAAAAGCATATAAGCTAATTTTCTCCAAATAAAATTAGAATTAATACTCTAAATACTAAGCAGAATTCAAATAACTTCACCCATGCGATTACAAAATAAGGAAAAAATCCATCCATTTAATCTTAGGCTATTGTGGTTTAAATTTAATTTTGGGTTAATGAGTAGATAAGGAGGTTTATATTTTCTATTCCGTTTCTGTGTATCAGAGCTAAGAATAATTCCAAAGAAAATGAATTCGTATTTCTAACTACTTGGACAGTTAATGGCAACCACTTTGTTTACAAACTACGATTTTGCTTGCAGACAAAAGGTAAGGAGTTAGCATCTCAAATAGTAGGAATTTCGGGGGGAGGGGGGGGTATGACTTATATATGTGGGGTCATATATATGACCCCACAAAATTATCTTGACATGGTTAAAATAATAGGTTATAACAATTCCCTGGGCTCTTTCATAATGTCTTAATGCACTAAGTGAAAATGCCATTTTTGAAAGCTTGAACTTTTCAAAGGGAGACAGTAACTTGTCTGGTGGTGTTACCCTATGCTGTGTTGTTGGCCCAGAACTTAAAATTTCAGAAGTGTTTCCTAAAAAATTAACAATACACCCCAAATTAGCAAAGGACACCTTATTAAAAACTCCTTTTGCAACAAGAAAATGCATATTCAGTGAAATTTCACTATAGAAAATAGGATATATTTTTTCTGCTCATGGTCTGTCATAGTTATATACAGAACTATCTTGAAGTTCTGTATCATCTCTACCAGTATCCCTTGCTTGTCAGTTATGGACCATTGCCTTACATTGACCTTTCCTTGGTCTAATACTTATTAGCCAAAAGGAACCATTGGTATGTAAATACAACTAGCAAACAGACAAGCAGGCAGAAAATTTTGAAGTGGAAAAAAAGTGAAACTAAAAGAAGTAAAATTTTATTTTTCATAGAGTATTTCATACTAGTGCAGAAATCAGCCTGGTGACCTGATTTTACACTTATGTGAAGTATTTTGAGGACATTTTTAATATAAAAAAAAATAAAAAAAAAAAAGAGAAAAATTTTCTCAGCATAGACAGCTGCTTTGGAATGTTTCCGTGTCTACCATTTGCTAAGGTTGTTTACACTGAAAGAAGGAGCTATTATTTAGGTATGTTGGTTGCAGTGATCTGTCTGTTTTCTTGGAGTGTCAACATCTTGGCTACATTGAAGTTCTTATTGGTGAGTCTGATATAAATAAAAATTTAAAAATTGCTGAGCTCCATTCACAGTTAGCAGAAAAAATTGGCACATTTAGGAAGACACTCAAACTAAAAGTTCTTTTCCCTTTTCATTAGCTTTAAAATAATATAGGATGGCAAACTCTGTTTTAGAATTCAGTGATAGAGATATATTATGTGAGATAAATTTAATTACAGGATTTTATCATTTACTCCAAGCTAATCATAAATAGATATTTTAACTTAGAAGGATTGTTTGTGATGATGTTTATTCCACTTCTTTTCATGTTGTTTTGAAAGTTTACATAAATTTTACTAGAAAGTGACTCACAGTCTTCTTCTGAAGTATATATAAATATATACTTAATTGCACGTATTGTGTGCATTTTTAAATTATTTTTTATTTCTTGCTTGTTTGTTTTCTGTTCCATAAGACAAAGAACATGGTCAAAAAAAAAGCTTTCAGCCAGTCACCATTTTAAGTACATGTTTAATGCTGCTGATCAACCATTCTTCCTCCCTGGGATTATTGTGTTATCTGCAGTAAGAATACAGTTCTGATCCCAGTGAAAACAACTGTTTAACATAATGATGTTAACATTCAAGATTCACACTTTTATCCATATCTTGAAAAAAAAAAAAAAATAAATAAAAATCAGTGAATCAAAATTCCCGAGAAATGGGCTAAATACAAAACAGGTTAACTACAAAATTAAATTATATTCCAATAGCATGTCCATTCCAAGGATCATATTTACATGATTAATTAATAACTTATTTATTGCACTATTCTTTCTTTTTAAATGACCCCATTTGGGCTATATTAATAGTGTATATTGAGGGACTACTTTATTATTATTATTATTATTATTATTATTATTATTATTATTATTATTATTATTAATTTTAAAGTTAGTAGGTAATAGACATAGATATGGAACTCAACTCCAAAAGAAAGTGCTGAGAAAAGCTCCTTATTTCCACTGTGGAAATGAAGGTTAGTCTTCAAAGCATTCATATATCTTAATTAATTTTATTGCCATGATCATATTATATGACTGTAATAACAACCATTAGATATTCTGCTTCCATATAGATTCTGAAAGTAGTTGTTTTATACATTCTATTGTTATACAGAGTTCTGCATTTCAATACTTTGCTGTGCTAGCAAGTTTATCTAAAAAACATTCAGTGACAGCAATGAAAGTTATACGAATGAAAAAATTACGAGTATGCTGCTAAGCACATCACCAATGACAAGAAAAAACTCATTTGGTCCATGCTGTAACAGTTCTCACAAAAAAAAAAAAAAAAAGGAATTGCAATATCAGTAAAAGTCCATTACCCTTTTTCAAACTGAGAACCCACACATAGTTCATAGTCCCTGCTACAGAAATGTGTTTTATTGTTTTAAGAAAGAATCTCCAATTTCATGACCCTTCTTGCTGGAAAAATGTATTTATTTTTAAATATTATTTTCCTCTGTTTCTGTTCTTTCTTTTTTTTTTTTCTTTTCTTTTCTTTTCTTTTCCATAGTCTCTTCTCTTAATCAGACTTTTCCATATCAGTTGTCTTCTTCATAGGGAATCAAAGGTTAGCAGATTCCAGATTCATCTGAATTTAGACTTCCTTCTGGACACGTGGATACGTTTATCAAATATTTTAAATAATACTATTTTTCTTAGATAAAACTGATGATTTTCTTCTGAATGTAGCACTTCCTTCTGTTAGTATTAGGAATGGATATTTGTCTGAATGTTACTTTGCAAGGAGTCAATTAAAGACATATATGAGTCAAGTTTGCCATGCCAAGTATAAAGCTTTGTTAAGGGCTCTAACATTCAGATCTATAAAAAACAAAGCCCAAAAAGAAATTAGGTAAGTCTTGGAAACATCCAATCCACTTTTTTTTTTTTTTTTTTTCATTTTTTTTTTCTCCTCTGTACCCAAATGATGAATGGATTCTTCCTGCCTTATATGGTCTTGTGCTGCTTAAGCAAAGACAGAATTAAAGAACGCCTTTCGAATGTCTTATTCATTATTCAAACTATTAATTAATTACATAAAGAGTCATTCGAATCATTCCTTTTTTCCACACAAAGTAGTAAAGTAATATTTACAGCATAAAGGGTGTGGTCATGAAGAATTAGACAACCATAGTGTTTGCCTTAAAGCCTCTGCACAGACAAGAGAGAGGGTATGACTGCTTAATTAAGCATAGCTAATGAACTTTATAAAAATCCTATACCAAACTGCATGTTTCTTAGACTATTTGAATAATTTTTAGGCTATATACACTATTTTAACCTATTAAACAAAGTCACGTTTCTACCACTAGAAATGTCTTATGTTCTAATTTCTGTTGACATCAGAATTTGTAAGTTATGTGATTGTTGCTTGCTTTATGTTCCCAGTTTTTTCTTGCATATTATCTATTCTTCTGTTCACATATAAATTGGGAGTAGTGGAGATGATTCAGCTCATGGCCTTGAAATTCAATCTAGAAAATTGGAATAGATTTTATTGTAGCTGCACAGGTTTCTCCTCCATCAAGTGAGCAGAGAAATCTCATTTCTTGACTTAAGCATCTAAATTGTATGGAAAGTAAAAGCTGCAATTCGTGTCATGGTTGTAATGACTTAGAATAGGAGACCTTTAATTTTGTGCACATAAATTTCATTCTCATAGAAATCAAAGAAAGACAGAAGGGGGATACTAAGGTCAGCTAAGTTTCTCTGGGTCTCCTCTCAATGGTGAGCTACTTGATGAGATATAGTGCAGCTTATGCTAATTTTGTCAGCATTTTCTAGGAATTTGGTTACCCAGACTTTCTTTGAGGAATTACAGTTACTGTCAATGGTAAAAAATATATAATATAGTTTAGATAAATGATGTAATTACTGAAGATTTTTGACAGGCTTGTAATTACACCTCAAAATTTATAAAGAATTTCCTTTTTTTTTAATTTTGTAAATCCAGTGTTTAACTAATATTACCTGGGTAATATCTAATATCTACTGAAGTACAAAATTGCAAACTAAGCAGTAAACATAGATTAAACAATATAAATCTGTTGTTCATAAGGCCAGCTGCAGTTGTCCTATAAGACATATTCTTATAAAAAGAAAGACAACCCACATGAGATTACTTAGAGATAATGTATTCACATTTTAGGTGAAAACATTTGTTACTGAAAAACTGTGAGGATCACACTGATGCCATTTAGGATAAGCCAATAATTTTTGTTTCAGTTTTCTCTCAAGAGCAATTTCTCAGCCAAGTGTTTGGGAAAAGACTCTTTGGGAGTGAATTTAAAAGATTTTTTTATTTTTATTTTTTATGTTCTGGCATTTCATTCATCTTATTTTTCAGACCGGTTATACCCAAGATAATTTCACTAGTTAGTGGACTAACATATTTGCTACTTCGTGAACATGACAAATATAACAAATATATCATTTGTTCTATTCATTTTCTTCATTTCATATCATCTACCATTATCTCTTTCTCATTCTTCTTTTCTCCATCTTAATCATCTGATATCCATTGTGCCATTGTTTGGCTTTAGATCCCATAATAGAAAAATATACAGCTGATAAGAGACTGTGATAAAATGATAATTTATTTCTGAAAAATTGATACCTCTAATTGTAGTGGATAATTATATCTGATAATTCATGACTACATTAACACTGCAGATTGATTTTTTTTTTTTTTGGTCATACTGCAAGTCATTAAACAGCATAAAGTGTTTAAATGATACTGGTCCTCTCAGTTAAGTGTTTCTGTCCAGTGTTTTTGCCATTATATGTTTATATGTGGTAATTGTAGAAAGTAAAAATAAACATACTGAATAAAACTATTTTAATGCATTTTATGAAGCTTATTATATCTTCTTTATTAAATGGAAGAAACAGAATTTTCAAACCTGTAAATTGAAATAATATATTTACAATAAAGCAAAAATGTTAAAAATGGATGTGGTAAAAAGTAAACTATCATTTATATCTGACAAGGGGACATGAAATGTGGCATTTATTATTTTTTTTTTATTTTTTAATGTTTCTAGTCCCATTCTAGTATATTGGGGCCCTGAGGGCACTATCAGACCAGAGTAGCCCCACTTTTCTTCTCAGGGCCTCCACTGGGCCCTGTCCAGGCCCCAGATCTCCATTTAAGCCCCATCATGTCCATCATGGCTGGTATGTGTACCATACCAGTGAGGCCACAGCAGGACCATTGCCCAACCATGTCCAGCCCAGCCCCTCTCTCCCACTGTCTCCCACAACCACTCAATGCCAAAACAATTTATTAAAAAAAAATAGGGTTTTATACATATATATATATATATATATATATACATATACATATACATGTATATTGTTGTTGTTCTTACTGGGGATGGAACTGTTTCTCATACACCAGACAGGTAAACTATTGCAGGAGCATCAGGGTCAAAACATCTGTCTGAGCATTCAGTGTATAGCCTGAGTTTTTTTTTTCCAATATGTGAGAATTACACAAATTTGATGCAGTAGGGTATGTGGCATTCAACAAAATGAACCTGCTTATGGAAAGCAATGTAAGAAACAGATTTTCCACGTTCAGTGTATTCATTATAGGAGAAATAGCATAATATAGGATGGAAGTAGAGAACCATTATCTTCTACTGATAACATTTCTGTGGTTTGATATGTAGTTGTTTCAGTTTGTTCCAGTGTGCACTACTAGAGTAGGAACAAGTGAAATAACAAAATTTACAAAACCTAATTCAAAGTTTTGATTTTATTGTAAGAAAATACAGAACTTAATATCCCATTTTCCCAGAATTTTTGCTTTTATAATATTGGACTTTTCTAGAATGTTTCTAAAATAATACTTATTGTGTTTCATCTTTGAATTCATCCTAAATTAAGATTCTCCCAAATATTCTGTAAAATTAAATATGTAAAAGGTTGCAGTGCCTTCTTCACAGATTGTGTCTGAGGATGAGACACAACAGCCACTTCTGCCATCTCTCTCTTTAAGTCAAGTATGCATATTCAAGCTTTAAAAAGGATTTTCTCCTACCATTTAATTAATGTGAACTACTGTGTCTAAGCTGTTCTCTGTGCTACAAAAACAAAACAAAATAAAATCCCAATACACAACCAAAACAACTACTGAAAAAGGTCACATGATCATCTTAAATGTCTGCTTATGCTACTTTTTTATGACTTCTGCTTATTCTTATGCTGCAACCAGTAAAAATGTTTCTGATATCTTCCTTCTGCCTGACTTAAATCTCATATTATTGATAAGAAGTCCTCTGATCTAATGTTAAACTGGTGAAATGATCACGTTATTTTTATGCTGTTCTCTAACATGGCACAGAAACATCAAAGAAATATATATATATTTAATTTGGTGCTAAAGAAACCTCTTGATACTTTCTGAAGACTTTATGTGATATTATTTTATTATCCAGTATTTTTTGCTACTAGTAAAAATTTGCAGTACCTGCTCTTTGATCTGGTATTTCAGCTTCCTCTTACCCTTTCACTCCGAAGTCCTTTTCCATTATATGAAACATGCTTCTGATTGTAGTTGGTTGTTATTTTTATACTGAATAGGATTTTTTATACTGAGTAGGTTTTTTTTTGCTGTGCTACTGCCACTGGACAACTGAGAGTTCTAACCTGGTATTAGTTAGTGGCAAAAGGAGACTCCCTGAGATTTTTAGCATAACTTATGTTGTCTAACCACCTAAATTTTAAGTATCTTTTTAAAGATAGTAATTTAGACTGTTTTTGAGACAACTGATAGATGTCCATTTTGGTATGACCAATTGTTTTCTAAAATTGTGTACTGGGTCTGGCTGGAATGTTAACTTTCCCGGCAGCAGCCCATTCAGTGCCGTACTCTGTACTTGTAGCTGGAACAGCAGTGTTATCACACCAGTGTTGTGGCTACTGCTGAGCAGCAGTGGCACAGCATTGGGCCTTTCTCTAACCCTCCTAGGGGGTGGGCAAAAAGTGAGGAGAGAAACATCACTAGGGCAGCTGACCTAAACCAATCAAAGGGATATTCCATACCATGTGATGTCACACTCAGCAATAAAAGGTGGAAACAGGAAGAAGAGGGGAGGGGTGGGCTCTCGTTGAGAAGACGTCGGTCCTCCTCTCGAACACTGGCTGCGTGCGTTGAGGCCTTGCTTCAAGGACGTGGTCAATCATCGCTCATTTGTGGGAAGTAGAGAGTAATTTCTTTCCTCTGCACTTCCATATAGCTTTCATTTATTTTGTTTGTTTGTTTTCCTCCCTTTTTCCCCTTTTCCCTTTTACTTCCCCTTAGTTAAATTGTTTAGTTCATGGTAGTCTTTATTTAATTATTATAATTATTTCCCTTTAATTAAATTATCCTTATCTCAACCCGTGAGTTGTTCTTTGCTTTACTTCTCCCCCTCCTCATCTAAAGGAGGGGGAGTGAGAGAGCGGTTGTGGGGTTTAGCTGCCCAGCACGGTAAAACCACCACAAATTGAAATAGAAACTGTTACGAATTATGCTTTGAAAGATTCTTTGGATATAGATTTATAAATTACTTTTGAAACAACAGTTTTTACTGTATTTGTATTTTCTACCTAACTACACATTATTTTTCCCAGTTAAACTCATTTACTCTCTCTCTCTCTCTCTTTTTTTTTTTTTTTTTTTTTTTTCTGTTGCCTCTGTGCACCAAGAAAAGATGCCTGGAGATGATGATTCCAAATGCAACCCTCAGCATTTAGAATCAACCATATTTGAATGCACCACTTAATATTAGGGATTCAACTGTCTTAACAAGATACATTTCTCTTCTCTTCTCTTCTCTTCTCTTCTCTTCTCTTCTCTTCTCTTCTCTTCTCTTCTCTTCTCTTCTCCTCTCTTCTCCTCTCTTCTCCTCTCTTCTCCTCTCTTCTCCTCTCTTCTCCTCTCTTCTCCTCTCTTCTCCTCTCTTCTCCTCTCTTCTCCTCTCTTCTCCTCTCTTCTCCTCTCTTCTCCTCTCTTCTCCTCTCTTCTCCTCTCTTCTCTCTTTTCAAATAAAAATACTTTAATTGTACTGTCTGTAGTACAGGACTGTCCTGCACTTCACTGACTGAGATTTATTCATACCTCCTTTATACCACTGTGTACCCTTCTTTCATTACATTCAGTTTCTGTTCTTGAGCAACATAAAATATAAGAGTTATTAGAAACATGACTGTTTTTGCCATAGACTCTATTAATGGTGTTTTAGAGATAAATACCAGTCTATGAAATTTTGCAGTCACAGTACTCCATACAAAAACTAGTCTACTCTTCTAGTCAATGGTGATTTAATATCTTGTCCTGAAGGTGTGCATGTGCTTTATTTTTTCCTTTAGACAGGATTCATTTTGTTTTCTGATGTTATTTTTTTTTTCTGTTAACATTTTAAAATTTTTGTGGGTTTTGTATGTTCAGAAATTTTTCTTCAGTGCCCTATTTATTCTATTCCAATGAAAGACAATCAGTGAGATTCTTCCAGTTTTTAAACTTTTATAAAATGTCTTTTTTTCTTCCTAAGGTATTACAGCAAAGATTAGCAAACTCAAAAATAACTGTAAATTGCCACATACTATTGTTTCTTGCTATAATAATTTTAAAACATTGAATCATACATGATAAGGTTTGCAGGTATCATCAAAGCCATCTCTTTCTCTGTTTTAGCACATGTAGTAGAAGAAGCTGTAAAGTAAATACATAAAAAGCCAGTAAGCAATAATCTTCAGGGAATTTTAGATGAATTAATTATTAGCAATAAAACCATTTAGGAGTAGAGAAACTAACAAGACAGAGATAAAGAATAGAACCCTGCTTCTACCAAAACAAGCTAAAGAGCAGGAGACATATGGATTAATGTTACTATGCATATACTAATTAAAATGGGGTATTTTGCCAATTAAAAAGATTCATGACCAGGACAGAGGCTGCCAATTTTGCTGATGATTCATGAAAACAAAATAATTTATCCCTCTCTAGTCTACAGCTTGTTCAACTCTGCAGGACAAACAAGTATTCACTTGTTTTTGTTAGTATAAGAAAATCCAAGATGTCAACAAAGGGAGTATAGTGATTTTTCATCCAAATATATTTTAAATGTACTTACTTAATGAGTATATAATGCCTAAGTGTTGAATCAAACCCCTTTGTACATTCTAGCTTAAATGATATGAAGAAAACTGAAAAGTCCCCAATGAAAAGAAGATAATATTGCCTGTTGGCTCATTGAGAGACATTGCTCTTCCCGATAATAAATCAAGGGGAAGAATAGAGGGTTTCTCTCTTAAAATACCATGTAGGTAGTCAAAGAAAATCTTGCCATGATTCAAGCCCACTAAGCAGAGTTCAGTAGATAGTGAAAGATTATGGTAAATAATTTTCACTGGATTTCGATAGTCTAGGAAACAATGGAAAACAGAAAATGTGATCAGATTATAATATGATAATATAATAATATAAATATAAATAATATATTATAAATAACAAATATAACGTAACATAAATATTATAATATAAAGGACTAAAATAGATTTTTTAAGGAGGAACATAGTAATGTAATATACAATGACACCAAAATAAAACTTTATAAACCTTATAAACCATAGGCAAAGTTCTTGCTGCTTATCTTTTAGCAAAAACTGTGCCAAACTTACTATGTTGCCACTTTTATTATTTTGAGAACTGTAGATATATGAAATATTAGAGAGAAATGAAAGCACTGAGAATTCTCCAGAGCTTTATTCATAGCTCCCACAAACTGTTCTTTGGAGAATAGTAGCATATAAGAATTCTATGTACTTGGCTGAGATGGCGCAGATATGTCACTAATGAATAAATCAAATGAAGATGAAATAGTGTTCATTTCTCAAATATTTTTCCAGTTTAAACAAATGAACAAACAAACAAACAAAAATGGGTGCATTAGTTAACCTTGGAAGGATTAAAGGCTGTACAGACTTGCAAAAGAGACATCATAGGTGGTGTTGCACTTCTGCATCTTTATGGTCATGAGAGGTACTGCCTCTACTCATTGAAGTGGTGTATTACCCAAAATAGTACTTAAGATTTTACAGATATTTACCTCTAGTGACACCACTCAAACAAAATAAAAATCTCTGCAAAAAAAAGTGATATAATTCTGGATCTCTTCGTTTTACAACAAGGCATAGAAAACGTCAACTATTATGAAATTTATGAGAATTATATTTATGAACATTTATGAATATTATTGAAATAAAGTAGAAGCCTAAAAAAGGCTCGAAGGTCTTTTCCAACCTTTATGATTCTATGAAAACAATAACATAATATATGGCTATTTCAAACTGCAAGATACAAGACTGCTTAGTTAGAGTCAGAGCAAAAAGTCACCCCAGATTTAATTGAATGATGAAGTTGAAAAAATACAAATAATTCTTGAATTTTCTTTTCACAACAGAACATTTTATTTACTGATAGTGTGTATTTTTCTGCATTAAATCTTTACATATGAAAGATAATATGAAAAATATTTGACCTATTTGAAAAGATTTGTCTCTGTATTATTTTCATAAAATTAAATTAATACACTAATTTCTGGCACTAATTTCATAAAAAAGTTCAAAATTTAAAAAGTATTTTACTATTTCTACTACATAAATATCTGAAAAATTCAAGCTTTCTCTTGTTGCATTATGTCAATTAAAAATATAATGAAAATGAAAGCACAACAAAATATACAACAGATTTTGAATTTAAATAATTAATATTTACACAGAATTGGACTTGTTGACTAAGCAGAGTTAAGGGATTTCAGAAATGAAGGACGGAATTTCATAGAAATCGTATCGCTCAGTGTAGCAGATGCAAACAATTATCAGAATAGTTGTATTTCTCTGAGCTTCAGGAGTTAGAATTGTACAGTTTTAATTTCACCATGTTACGGTGAAAGAAGGTCAAAAATGAACCTTTTCTACCTTTTCAAAACTGCCTGAAGAATGAGGTGCCCAAACTTTGGTGTAGATACCATGTAGTTTATTTGACAAATGTGCATATATATACCTTTAAAAAAGGTAGGGAGGTGGATTAGAGAAATATTTTTCCCCATCAAGAAAAATAAATAAATAAATAAAAGACTATATTCTGTAGAAACGAAAATTTACTAGCATGCAGTGCAGGAAAATAGTAATTGTTTATTCACTATCCCCTTCTGCACCTTGAGATAGTGCTTTCATTTATTTAATTTATTTAATTACATGTGATATTTTCACTATTGTAATCACTATTTTTCACTATTGAAATGTAATATTTTCACTATTCTGATATTCTAAATATCCTTATTCTATCTTCTGGTGAACAAAAGAAAGTACACCTTCTTTAGCTTAATCCTTCAAGAAGAAGCATGCACTTTTCCAAGACAATATGGGGCTGTTAAAAAAAAATATATATATTTTGTAATTAAAAATCACTGCTAAATTTGGGCTTCTGACTTACGACACAGCTCTTCTGTCCATGTGAAGAGTTTCATGAGAATATGATACTTAAGAACATATGAGCTGGATTCTTGTCTTTGTGGAATTCTTGTGATTTCAGTGGGCTTCTTATCAGACGTTATAGTACATACTGCAAAGCTATAGTCACATGCTGCTGCAAGGCAACTTTATATGTCTTGTTTTTGCTAGAATTTAATCCATCAGTAGGTGAACTGGAGCTAACTGTTTCAAGCCTTCATCTGTCATTAAAATGATGTTTGTCCTAAAGCTGTCTATGTGACTATTTTTTAATATCCTTATTTCGGAGAGTTAGATAGAGAGTGTAATATCCTTGTTCATAAAGACTCATTGTTTATACCCTGTTGTATCAGTTTTTGCTGTGTTCCCTTTATATCTAAATTTTCCTGCTTTTATTTTAGTGCACCGTATTATTTACATCTATTTATTGAAACTATATTAAAAAAAGAAAAAAAAAAAAGCAAATACATTTTTTGTCATTCTTGCTGTTTAATGGAGAAAATCACTGCTAATACCTCAAGAAAGCAGACATCGAGCATTGGCTCATTTTATTTTTCCATGTCAGCTTCTACTGAACTGGTTCTTAGAATGGTATGTATGCAGAGAAGCATTTCTTCACATTTGTCCTGTGTAAACTAGTGCTCCTTGTAACTATGTAGCCCTGTTTTAGTGTTTTGCCATTCCTGGTAACAGTCCATAAGCTTTGCACTGAATTTTCAAGGTGTTACGACTAAACTCAATCTGTGTTTAGCTTTGTTTCACTTGGTTTGGCTGTGAGAGAAATTTCTCTAATTGACTAGGCATATATGCCTGATTTGTTTTACTTTTGTTTAGCTTTCTGTAGTAAAGACGTAGTTTTATATAGTGTGTGGTAACAAGCAGTTATTCTACATAGAATTAGATATTTACAACTCTAGTGCAGTGATGTAGGGTAATACAGGCCTGGTATGACAGCAGAGACCCTGAGAAGCTGAAACACGGTATGAGACATGCAGTACAGGCATGGGATGATAGTGGATGAGTCACAGGCCTGGCCTTGGAAACACCATGGCTATGAGCAACAGCCCATTGTCAGATAAAGAAATGGAGGCCCGGAGCTGGAAAGAACTGCTTTTGCAGATAACAGAACAGAGGAGTAGCATCTAATGTCCATAAAGGTCACAATACATAGCAAATTTGGATGTAACCTTCTGTAGGCCCTTGGATAAATAGGAATTTGTAAAAGCATGTTAGTAAACTTATAAAAATAACCCTAAGTTTATCTTAGGGTTATTCAGGGTATATTTTCACTTGTTCTGGAAGTTTCAGTCTTATGGATTTACCCTCTCCCAGATTTGGTATCTGATCAGCTTTGGGGAGTGAGGCAGAGAATGTATACTAGACTGAGTATATTAACACGGTGATGCCCCAAGGTAAAGCCTTTTTTTGTTCAGTTGCAAAGTAGTGTTAACAGACAGAAACACAAAGAGGTACTCTAAGAAAGCTGATATTGCAATTCTTTTCCTATTGAGAAGTCTTTGGCTTTTCTTTCCTTCAGCTCCATATGCTTTAGAATGTATAATAGTACTTTCTAATGCCTTTGAGGTATGTTAAAGACAATCTTATGAAAAGGCTTTTAGATGCTTTGAGCTTTTATTAAGGGAGTCTATGTACATATATTAGTTGTTTGTGCACATGTGGTTTACAATACATTTAATGAATATAGCTTTGATAATTGATGTGCATATTGAAAAGAGAAAAATAGAAACAAAAATAGAATAACAGTCAAACGTTATTTTTAACAAAATGAACACTTCATTATTCTAATATATATGTCTGCACAAAATCATGACTTAAGGTGTAAGTCTCTGCCTATTCCTGCCAACCATTATATCTTATCTATATAATCTTTTTCAGTGTTTGGTAGCTCAGTAGTTTTAACCATCTCTTTGACCAAGATCAAAACTAAAAATGTTCTGACTTCCAGAAATACTTCCCTTATCAGCGTATCTGCTTAGATTCTACAGGGAGTGAGGGGTGGCTTCGTGTTCATTTGGTTGTATAGAAAAGGGAATATATTGGCTGTATGCTTTCAGAACAGCACAGAGTATCAAAATTCTTAATAACCTGGGGAGCAAAACAACACAAGCAGAGAGGTTTTCCTGCTTGTAATAGATTTTATTCTACCCATTGTTTACCAGGCTACTGCTTTAATCATAAGCAATAGATTTTCAAGAGATATTAACTTTTCTGCGAGATTATTATTACTTTTAAGTTTTGAGTATTTTGTATTTCCTCTGTCTACAGAGAAATTTATATATGTCTGTCAAATATCCCTCTGACCTTTGCAGAAACTATAATTGAATGCTTGCACAAAAAAAAAAAAGCATATTATTTAAGTACTGTTGATATGCTGTGTGTTTTAAACTTATTTAAAGATGATAGCAAACTCTACATCCTTTCAATATGTGTATATATATGTGTGCATAAATATAAATATATACATAGTATACTTCTGTTCTCAAATGTATATACTAAAATATAGCTGTAGGCATTAAATCCATTCATGAATCCTGTACAAAATTTTGTAGCCCTCATATTCCTTTTTCTACTTTTACTCTCTAGCTTTGTTTTTGGTTTATATTATCCTGAAAATCTTAAAATTTGAGAATTAACTAGTGAAAAATAATGAAATAGTGAACGTGGTATATGTTTGGGGAAGAGTAGTTGGAACGATGCCTGATAGGAAAGGACCTGGGTATGTTGGTGTCTTGGTTTCATCTAGCATAGAGTTAATTTTCTTCCTAGTAGCTGGCAGGATGCTATTCTGGATTTAGGATGAGAATTATGTTGATAACATGCTGAAGTTTTAATTGTTGCAGAGCAGTGCTTACACTACGCCAAGGACTTTTCAGCTTCTCACGCTATCCTGCCAGTGAGCAGGCTGGGGGTATGTCAGGAACTGGGAGGGGACTGAACCAGGACAGCTGATCCAAACTTGCCAAAGGGGTATTCCATACCATATGACATCATGCTGAACAATTAATGTGGGGTGGCTGGCCAGGGTGGGTGGACCGCTGCTTGCAGATAAGCTGGGCATCTCTCAGTGGGTGGTGATCAATTGCATTGTATATCATCTGTTTTTTATACATTATTAGTAGTATTATCACCATTATTATTATTCTCCTTTATTTTCTTTCCTGTCCTAATAAACTCTCTTTATCTAAACCTACAAGTTTTCATTTTTTTTTTCTGATTCTTTCCCCCACCTCATTGGGGTGGTGGGAGGGGAGGGTGAGTGAGCAGCTGTGTGGTGCCAGCTGGGTTAAACAACTGCTGGTAAACAAGCAGGCTGAACATGTCAGCGTGCCCAGGTGGCCAAGAAGGCCAATGGCATCCTGACCTGCATGAGAAATAGTTTGGTCAACAGGAATAGGGAAATGATTGTCCCCTTTTATGCTGTGCTGGTGAGGCTGCACCTTGAATATTGTGTTAATTTTTAGGTCCCTCTCTATAAGTAAGGGTATTGAGTTTCTTGAGTGTGTGTAGAGAAGAGCAATAAAGCAGGTGAAGGGACTAGAAAACAAGAGATATGAGAAGTAAATGAGGAAGTTGGGGTTGTTTAGTCTGAAGAAGAGGAGTCTGAAGGGAGACCTCAATGTTCTCTACAGCTACCTGAAAGGAGGCTGCAGCAGGAAGGGTGTTCTTTTTTCTCAGTTGACAAGTAATAAGATGTGAGGATGTGGACTCAAGTTTTTCCAGAGAAGTACGTTAAGGAAGAATTTCTTCATGGAGAGGGTTGTTAAGCATTGGAATGGACTGCACGGGGAAGTGGTGGAGTCCCGATTGCTGGAGATACTTAAGAGATTTGTGGACACACAGCATTAAGGGACATGGTTTAGAGATGGGATTCAATAAGTCAGGTTGATGGTTGGACTTGGTGATGTTGATGGTCCTTTTCAACCCAGATGATCCTGTGACTCAGTTAATTTCCTATGGCAAATCTTTCCTGTGTAATTTGCAAGAACTTTAGGATTGAGAGAGGTCAAATACCAGACATGATAGAAAGCCAAATAACCCCTACTCAAGAGATGTTCATATCCGTCTAAAAAGGCAGGCTGCAATTAATTAGAGTAAGAGCAGGAATGAGAGAGAGAATGATGATAAAAGTTGTTAAAGCATTAAACTATGATCATTAATCATGTAAGATTATTAGTTGTCAAACTGGGAAAGATTCCATTGATGCCATGAAAAATGCTATTATTTGAACACAAGAGAAGACCTTACCTTTCAGACTTTGTCTTCCTGATACATAAGTATATATAATGGTACAATTCACGTTTTATTTTTTACCACCCAAACACCAGTTAAATTTAGTATCAGGGTAAGAAATTTGGACAAACTACGGAAAAGTTGATTAGCTGCTAGCTTAGTGGTCCAGGTAGGCCCCAATTCAGTAGCTAATGAGTTAGAAATGGGACATTTGGGGATTCTTTTTAAAGACATATTCAGGTTTCATGTAATTAGAACAGCATTTGGAACAAACTCCAATGTGTAGTCCAGAAAGATGTTTAAAGTAACATTTCATTTGTGAGCTTAAGCTTCATATTATTTTGTTTTTTCCTATATAGTCATCATCATCATTTGCACTTCTGTTTTTGTACATGTATGAAAAATCCAATCATAACCCTTCTGTGGTCTGTAGAGCTTCTTGGGTCTGTTTTGCAACATCCTACAGATGATGAGTCTTCCTCTTCTCCTTTCTTCTAATATATTTTTTTCTTTTCTTTACAGAATAACTGTATTAGGAGGAGAAATAGAGTTATTTTCATGAATCAAAACTGAATGTCTAGATCAAAACCTGTCTCTAGAGATAAGAAGTTGTCTGAACCTTTTCCAGAAGGAGAAAAAAAATCTTAAAGCTGATCACTCACTAGTCCAAGTGAGTCCTAACTAACAGACTATTGCATAAAACCAGATTGGTGAAACCTTTTGCAGTTCTTAACTTGTTGCAAAAGTATTTTATCTATCATCAAGAGAGTTCAAATTCTAACTGTTTGCTTCTGTACCAGAGATCCAAGTGCGATATATGTTATTATTGATAGCTCTTATTACTGTCATAGGGTCTGTTTAAAAGTACCACTAGAAACTTGGGATGACTCATAATTTAGGACCAAGTCTTCTAAGACTGCCAATGACAGTTTTGCTATCTATTTGCGTGTTAAATCCTGATTCTCTTACTGCATTCAGTAGCACTTTATACCACTCTTATCGTCATAGAAGTCAAAGGCTTTTGTTTTTATCTGCAAAGATGCAATTTACATTTTCAGTTTGGCAACCAGATATTTCAGTAAAGGCTGAAGACTGAGCTTTTAGTGTTGTTCGCCAATGTATGTTTTTGGTGGAATACTGTCTTCATTGCATTCACTCAACTCCATAAACTGAAAGGAAATCAAGATTCCTCTGATATGCACTATGCATAATAGATGCTTGAAAGCTGGTGCATCTTGTTTGGTTCTATGCCTTTTACTTCTAATATCCTTTTTGTAACATCTGTTATTATTATTCACATACATCAAAATCAAAGTACTTCTTTGTACAAAGAACACAGTGATGAGCTTGATCAATTTGCTGAAACATTATTCAGAAAACCCAAGGATCCCCCTGCCCTTTCGACCCTCCCCCCCCCCCCCCCCCCTTTTTTTTTTCCTTCCTCCTCAAAATGTTGCTTTAATGTAGACATTTGCACAACTCTTAATCTAGAGGCTGGAAAAATCATGTGAGAAATAGATCATGCATATCCTACATGCATGTAGGATATCCCTTCTAGAAAAAGTGGCTTGATCATTGGTTTTACACTACTTATTCCTCCCTCAAACCTCAGTCATTACATGCCATAACCATCTTCAGAATGGCATGCCCACATCTGAGTCCTGCAATATCCAAAATGACACTCAGCTATGAAGTCTACAGGTTCCTGCCAGGCTAGTGATTATCACCTCTTCGAGGTGATAAATGACAAAAGCTTTGCTTCAGGTTCACCCATAGTGCCCACCTACCTTTCTTCTGTTTGCTTAACATCCTTGAGTATACTGATACAACAAAATGTGCATTTGTTATGGTGTAACTATAACATGTTATAGAACAGAGAACTATATCCTATGAGAAAGCATTTGTGTGACCGTGATTTTGCCTACATAAAAATTAATATCTATATCTGTATTTATGGGAATTAATGGTCCAATAGCATTAATGCTGTATTATTCTATGTTGCATATTCTCTTATTCTCTACTATGATTTAGAAATGAATTCTGCATTTCTTTGTGGAGCTATGATTTTCTTGACAATAATATTAAAGCATTCAGCACAATTCTTATTTCCATGGAAAATGTCCATCTCTTCAGATTTTCCCATGGGAGTAATTTTGTACCTGCTTCTCCACTTAGTCTTTTTTAAGACTAGTGAATCTCTGCTCATAACCAGAAAAAAAAAAAAAGTTGTTCAGTTTGTGATAAGTGAGAGTAGAATGGGTCCTGTACTTGTTAAGTATTTAATGCAAGCTTCTGACAGGTAATTTGCTGTATGGCACAATGCACTATAGACATTCAGTTTCTTCTAAAATGCTTTGAAAAAGTACAGAGCACAAGCAAGATTACATTTTGTTTTAGGCAGTCATATCTGTTCTGGGAACACTATTGATCAATTGCCACCCTCTGTCTTAAAATAAATACCTGAAAACTTACCTGGGATGCTCATTTAATGCAGTGAGTTGTTATACAAGTTTCTGTTCCACAGTTCCTGTTTATAATTTATTTGCAAAAATAAATAATAAGGTGTTTAAATGACAAATTGTTGGAGGAGTGGAAGGTGGAGGTGTGATGAGGTTTATTTATGTAAAAGTAGTCACAGTATGAAATTAAATGTGGTAAACTCTGCCTGATCTGAATCTAAGGGGTACCAACTTTTTATTATGTATTGTTCTTCAAAAGGAAGTGAAAAGAACTAGCAAATTATGTTTCACTGTCAGTGAATTCAACCCCCCCCTCCAAAAAAAAATAAATTACTCTTTTTCTCTTTCATTAATATTGCAATTAAATTAGTCATAAAAGACTAATGTCAGGATAACTTACCTGAAGATATTTAAGAATAAGATTGAATATGAAAAGAAGATAGGAAACTTTTGTTGGAATTGATCTTTTGCTGGATCTTCAAATCACAGAGGGTTTTTGTTATAAACATATAGTTTATTATTAGAATATTTCCACTCTGCTTTGTTTTATGGAATTAATCCTTGCCACATGATCTTCTAGAAGACTGAATTCAAAAGGATTAAGAACGTGATTTAACAAAGTCATGCAAAAATGCCTTTAGATCAATGACAACAGAGATGAGGTGATTGTAGATTCAGACGTTCTAGTTCAAGACTGATGAAAGAATGAGACAGCTGTCTGCTTTTCTTGCTACTCTATGCATTTGTTACTGGCCTGTATCAGACACAGATATGAACTAGTGATCATTTTTATTTTCTTTAGGGTACTGAGTAGTCAACTAATGAGAAAATCAGCTTTGGTGTTGTGACGTGAGGGATAGTGGTGTACAGAGGGGGGTTCCTGAGCCAGGGATACCCTAGGGTAGCGCAGAGACCCAACATGGGCGGGCAGCTCTCACGGGAGCACCTGATGAGGCATGGGCTAGACCAGAAGCAGTGGTGGTGTCCCCGCCCCACTCACAAAAGGTATCCCTAGGGAGCGTGATGACCAGAGTGTGGTGCATCAGTCAGGGAGTGGAGCAGCACTTTGCGCAGAAAGGTGCCTCTTGGAAGGAGAGCCACTCTCTGGCTGAGTGAGAGCCTTCAAGTATGTATGACCCAGAAGACAGGCACTGTTCTGTGACCATCTGCACTCATCCTGCCTGATCCTCGAGGGCAGAAAGGTGGGCATTTGTCTGAGAGAAAAGGCTGCAGATCTGTCTGCACCATCTACTCCAGTGGTGGCTGATGCTTCCACCCAGACTGAGCTGCTGAAGGGATAGGCTATGGTGCAGTCCTCAGATTGCAGGAAGCCCCTAGGCCTTTCTCCTGTGGCAGGGACGGGGGGAAAATCTGCATGTAAAAGTTGTGCCCAGGTGGAAGATGTCCTGCAGCAGAAGGTGGTGAAAAGGCTACATAACAACAGGGAGGCTGAGAAGGAGTTAAATAGCAGGTTTCAAGTGCCGTCTGCAGCCCCTGGCCAAACAGTGAAAAACTCTCTGCACCAGCACACACAGAAAAGAGGGGAGGCAATAGTAAACACAGAAGAATGGAAACTTGCAATGGTGTACTGTGTCTGGCTGGGATGTTAACTTTCCCTGCAGCAGCCCATACAGTGCTGTGGTCTGCAGTTGTAGCTAGAACAGCAGTGGTATCACACCAGTGTTGGGTCTGCTGCTCAGTGCTGGCACAGCATCAGGACTCTAACCCTCCTAGGGGGTGGGCAAAAAAGTGAGAAAAGAAACATCACCAGGGCAGCTGACCTAAACCAACCAAAGGGATATTCCATACCATATGATGTCACACTCAGCAATAAAAGGTGGAAACAGGAAGAAGAGGGGAGCGGTGGGCTCTCGTGAAAACGTTGGTCCTCCACCCGAACACTGGCTACATGTGCTGAGGCCCTGCTTCAAGGATGTGGTCAATCATCTCTCATTTGTGGGAAGTAGAGAGTAATTTCTTTCCTCTGTACTTCCACATAGTCTTTATTTTTTCCCCCTCCCTTTTCCCATTTCTTTTTTTTTTTTTTTCCTTAGTTAAATTGTTTAGTGTACTGGGTCTGGCTGGAATGCTAACTTTCCCGGCAGCAGCCCATACAGTGCCGTACTCTGTACTTGTAGCTGGAACAGCAGTGTTATCACACCAGTGTTGTGTCTACTGCTGAGCAGTGCTGGCACAGCATTGGGCCTTTCTCTAACCCTCCTAGGGGGTGGGCAAAAAGTGAGGAGAGAAACATCACTAGGGCAGCTGACCTAAACCAATCAAAGGGATATTCCATACCATGTGATGTCACACTCAGCAATAAAAGGTGGAAACAGGAAGAAGAGGGGAGGGATGGGCTCTCGTTGTGAAATGTCGGTCCTCCTCTCAAACACCGGCTGCGTGCGTTGAGGCCTTGCTTCAAGGACGTGGTCAATCATCGCTCATTTGTGGGAAGTAGAGAGTAATTTCTTTCCTCTGCACTTCCATATAGCCTTCATTTATTTTGTTTGTTTGTTTTCCTCCCTTCTTTTTATTTTTCCTTTTCCCCTCCCTTTTCCCCTTTCCCTTTTTATTTCCCCTTAGTTAAATTGTTTAGTTCATGGTAGTCTTTATTTAATTATTATAATTATTTCCCTTAAATTAAATTATCCTTATCTCAACCCGTGAGTTTTTCTTTGCTTTACTTCTCCCCCTCCTCATCTAAAGGAGGGGGAGTGAGAGAGCGGTTGTGGGGTTTAGCTGCCCAGCACGGTAAAACCACCACATTTAGTTAATAATAATCTTTCCTTAATAATTATTTTTTTTTCCTTTAGTTAAATTACCCTTATCTCAACCCATGAGTTGTTCTTTATTTCCACTCCTCATCTAAGGAGGGGGAGTGAGAGAGCGGTTGTTGTGTTTAGCTGCCTAGCACGGTAAAACCACCACAAATGGCAAGGATCAGCAAGAGGAAGAGGCTTCCCTGTAACCTAAGGTGCACTTGCAGTACTGCTTCACTGCTCTGTTGACTGAAGAGGAAAGATCTGTCACATCAGGAGAGATGCTGGAGCTGACTAAGGCAGCCTGATCTGCTCTTTGTATAACAATCAATGCAACTAAGAAAAGGTGACAGGTGATAGAAGTAGGTGACTCTCTTCTGAGAGGTACAGAGGCACCTACCTGCCAACCTGACATACTTTCTAGAGAGGTATGTTGCTTGCCAGAATCTCGTTTCAGGGATGCCACCAAAAGATTACCAAGCCTCATAAAGCCCACTATTATCCACTGCTGTTGTTTCCAGTGGTCATCAGTGATACAGTCATCAGCCCTGGGAGGGATTCTGGAGTGCAGGAAGTTTTTCCCCAGTCCTCACAGTGAAAGGGAAGGGATTTAAAAGGGACAGTCAAATCTGGAAAATCAACAAATGGTTACAGGGCTCATGCTACAGTTAGAGGTTAGGCTACTTGGACTATGAGACTTAGACCATGAGACTAGCTTTGAGAGTCCTAGTCTACTGGGGGCTGATGGGGTTCATCTGCCAGAGGAGGGGAAAAGCATCTTCAGTCACAGGCTTGCCAAGGAAGAACATGAATTGTGCAGGGAACAAATGCAAAAGTCTTTTCTGTCCCAAATCAGGCCTCACTACAAGTTGTCTAAAATTTTAGCCAGTATTTCAGAGTCCAAACATTAATAAATTTTGCATTGATAATGAACTGAATGATAACAATAATGAACTGAATGATAATGAACTGAAGCAAAGATCCCAGTACACAGAGCCACAAAACAGCTGAGGTTGCAAGGGACTTCTGAAGGCCATCTGGTCTGATACCCCTGTTCAAGCAGGGCCCCCTACAGTCAGTCACCCAGGTCCATGTTCCAATGGGTTTTAAATATCTCTCAGAAGGGAGTTTCACCTTGGGCAACCTGTTTCAGTGCTTGGTTACCCTCACAGTAAGAAAGTGTTTTGAGGAAATCTTCTGTGTTTCTGCCTGTGTCTGTTGCATCTTCTGTCACTGGCACCACGGTAAAGAGCCTGACTTTGTTGTCTTCACACCATCTCTTCAGGTTTTTGTATGCACTGATGAGATTCACCCCAAATCTTAGCTTGTCTAGGCTAAACAGTCTCAGCTCTTCAGCCTTTCCTCATGTGAAAGATGTTGTAAACCTATTTCTCCAGACTGTCCAAGTTCCTCTGGCACAACTCTTTGGTCTATCAGCCACTCCTCTCACTTTTGTGCCTTACACAGACTTTCTGAGGGGAGCACTCTGACCATCCAGGTCATTAATGAAGATGTTAAACAAGAGTGGAGTTAGTACCTCTAGGGTACACTGCTAGTTACTGGCCTCCAACTAGACTTCATGCCTCTGATCACTATGTTCAGCTAGTGATGACACAAAATAAGAAGTTTATAATTAAAAGTACTAAATTAGATCACACAGAAAACTTTTGTCTTTACCATGTAACCTATATATTTTCAGACTATTTTTTTTTATTTTTTATTTTTTTAATGTAACATTATGATATTGTACATGAAAATAAGAAAATTGCACTCTTGTAAAGTAATAGTGAACTGAGGTGGGTAGAGAGATAAGAATCCACTTTTGGCATGGAATGACTAGGTAGAAGTACTGCTGGCTTGAAAATAGACAAATTACTCATGAACTGTTGTATTGTACTGAGGAAAGCACTCAGGACAAAAAAATGCAGAGCAGAAATCATCAATTAATATGTTTGTTAAAAAATCAGAACTGATAAAAAGTATCTTGGACTCTATTTGTATGTATATGTGTTTGAGGAAATCACAAATGTTTGAAAGGGAGTAAGCATATGTCATCTATGACATCCAAGACAATTAGAGTCAGTTGCACTCTATGTGCCCTGACATTTGTTTAAATTATAATTTAAAGGATGTGACAGGAGATTTGAGCTCTTCCTGAACTGTACATATGGAAAAGAAAATGAGTCTTTCTCAGAAAGGGGTAACTTTTTTGACAACTTGGTATACTGCCATGTCATAACAAGATTACCAAGAAGACACACCATTGAGTCTCCAAACCACACCAGCTGAATTCACAAATATGAAAAGAAAGAAAAGGTTACTACAATAATGCCAAGATTAGGCTTGTGCATTTCTTTTTCCTAGTACTTCAGAGTGAAATTTGTCTAATACTTAATTTTAGGAGTAGGCTATCCCTGCAGAAAATGTCTCCAAGGATTTTTTTTTTTTTTTCTGATTGATCTTTGAAACAAAACAATTAATGCTTTTACTTTTTGTATGGGTTCTGGGTTCTGCATAGGAAATGACTCAAAAAAAAAAAACAAAACTCAGTGCAGAGTTTACATTGTTACTCTGTAACCATAATCATTGGCCTTGGATATTTATATGTATAGAATATATGAATAGAATAAAATATATTAAACAATTAGGGGAAAAAATGAAATAGACTTAAGCATTGATTTTTAGATGTGGGTTGATAAAACGTGAAATACAGAGTACCTCACAAAATTCTGAAACATGTAGCAATTTTCTGTTTATTTTTTCCGCATGGATGCAGAGTTTAGATTCCTCTAGCTGGATGATTGACTTATTTAGGACTATGTCTTGAAAGATCTCTAAACATCAGACTATTTTATGGCTAGTAGCTAGGGTTGTCAGCGATCATTCAAAAGCATCAAAAGCAGTGATCTTCAGAAGCACCTGAAACACTCTAAAACACTGTAAAAACAGTATGTCTTTGTTTCTCACAGTTAAATAATCTGCCATTTGTATGACTTTTTTCTTTTTCTTTCTGTTTTAAAATAACAACATACTGAGTCATTTTACTTTAATAGCATATATGATAAACTTAACTGAATTTAGGGTCTCAGTGGTTATAAACCACATAGCATTGTTGTGTAATAGTCAGCGATGGTGCACTTGTTAAATGTTAATGAGTTATTAGCAATACCAACCTAATTTTGGTTCAGAGACTACAGTGATTCAGAAGCCAAAATTATGAAATACACTCATTTATACCTCTAGATGAGAAACCAGGGCAAAAGTTTTCTGTGTAGCAATACACAGTTGCACAGGATAAACATTTCTTACACTGTGAACACTTCAAAATATTATAAACTTGCTGTTCCACATTGAAATGAACTGAACATTTTCTTATGCAAGGCATAAGAAAAAAACTATACTAAATCCATAACAAAAAGCTGCTGCATGGCTTCATCAGTATGGTATATCTCTTTTGGTATTTGACTCAGGTCAAAACTTGTATTGCAGTCTTCCATATTTCAAGTGAGAGCTAAGATCACTGAAATGTCTTTTACTGCATGTGACTACAAACAAATTCTGCATGAGAAATCAAAATCTGATGGATCAGAGACCTTAGCCTTAGTCTCCCATTTCCCAATGGTGTAGTATTAAGCAGCAGATGACAGATAGTTATTGATTTTGGAAAGGATTCAGGTTGTTCCTCAGCTTTCACTGGAAATTGCTCTATGAGAATATCGTATGTACCCATGCAAGTACTCCAAATTTGTCTGTAAAGTCTACCAAAAACACTTAGAGTTTCAAGTGGAAGAGGTTTTCAGTGTGTGAAAAAAATAAGACAAAACAGCCCTTCTCCTAACATGTACTTCACACTTGTCTCTGGAGACCTCTAGTTGCCACAGAATTACAGAATCATAGAATGGTTGAGGTTGGAAGGGATCTCTGGAGGTTATCTTCTCCATCCCCTCTGCTCAAGCAGAGGCTTTTAAGATCTCCAGGAAGGGAGACTTTACAACCAACATGGGCAACCTATTCCAGTGCTCTCTCACCTGCCCAGTAAAGTGTTTCGTGATATTTAGATGGCACCTTTTGTGTTCCAGTTTGTGCCCTTTGCCTGGCACTGGGCACCACTGAAAGGAGCCTGGTTCCATCCTCTTTGAAGTCTTCCTTTACATATTTATACACATTGATAAGATTCCCCCAAGCCTTCCTTCTATAGGCTGAACAGTCCCAGATCTCTCGCTCTTTCCTTATAGGAGAGATGCTCTGGTCCCTTAATCATATTTATGACTCTATGTTAGACTCTCTCCAGTATGTCTCTCTCACACTGGGGAGCCCAGAATGGGACACAAAGAAGAAAAACTGAGTTCTTCAGTTATCTGTGAAATTTTTGATCAATACCTTTACAGTCCAAGAAGCTGCATTCTTAAAATCAGCCTTACCAGTGACAGTTTGACTTCTCTTCAATCATAAGTGCACTTTATTAAAACTTTATGAAAAAGTTTAAATTTGTTAAAATGTTCAACAAAGCCAGCCAGAAGACTGATACCTCAGTTTGAAGTACTGTTAAATTAAGTTTTAACGTATGAGGTTACGTTGCTGTAACAGTTGCCATTATTCAAAGAGACATGAACTCAACTATATATTTTTTTCTACTGGAAATGATAAGTATTCATCCTAAACTTAGACTAAACTGAACATCCCAAAGCATTTTGCATCACTGAAAGAGTCTATTGGAAGTATTTCACCACTCGATATACTGAATATTATGATACTTTTCTCTTGCCTTCTTTAAAAAGGATTTTATGTATTTCTGTGACTGAATACTAGACTTAAAATGTACCTAGCTATTATATATTTGACATCATCTGGTAAGTTTTGTTTTCTGAGTGGCCATCTACTTTTACTCTCTGACAGTCCTGCTATTTTAATGTAACATCAAGACTACATAAGTTAGTGTAATTCAGCATTCAGCAGCAATTTGCTTGTCAGGAGATTTATACAACTGTAACAAACATATCAATTTAAAATACTTAGAAAATAAGAAACGTTGTTGAACTCAATGTGATGTCAAGAATTCTGACTGGCCTAGTGATTAATAAGTTTCTAGGCTAAGGATACTGCAGTTCACTCATCAATGAACCATTAGATTTGCTTGGATTTTATAGATAGCTCTGCCATTTGAGATCCATTTTTGAAGTGTTCTGTCAGTTCTTTCAAAGCATGTGACTTCCTTGATGGCCAAGATATTTTCGATATCTGCTGGTTTTGGTAAATAGATAAATAAATAAGTAAATCTCAGTTTGTGATTACTCACTTTAGATCTTTTCTTAGGAAACACCTGAGCTTTGGATACTGCAGAAAAAGACATGTTTTACAGTTGTGGTTCCTAAACAAATAAATATGATTAAATTATTAGGAGGAAGTCTGCAGCAAGCAACTGCATTAAATTTGACCCAATCACCAAAATGGCACTTTTTCATTTGTTTTCTTTCACTGAATTATCTTAATATTTGCCTTTCTTTGCCAGTTAAGAGCTTGGAAGTAATATGATTTCCTGGCATATTCTCTGCTGGAAACAGGGCATTTGGCATTTACCCCAGATTTTTGAGGTTCAAAGTTTTAAAGTTTTTGATTTTATTTAAATTAAACTGCTTTCACTAAGCAGTATTTTTGCTTAAGTGATTCATCCCTCCCTCCTCCTCCTCCCCCCCCCCCTTCCACCCCCCCTTTTTATTTTTTACTGTTACACACTTAAAAAGCAGTATTATTAAATAGCAGTATTAGCTGTATCCCAAGCTGGTCAGGGATGAAGGAATCCATATACAAATGTACAATGAAGATAAACCTCTGTAAAAAAGAGACATAATTGGTGAATGAGACAAGCAAGAACATAAAAGCACAGGAAGATGATAATTCAGAAAAGAAAAGTTGAAGGATTAGTAAAATAACTCAGTAAACCTAAAGCTCAGGAGCCAGTGAAAGGGTTAACAATTGACTAACATGTTATATTCATATTTCAGTCTTTAACGTATATGCTGTGTATCAGTCAGCTATTGCAGTGCAGTGCCTGTATATATATGAATGTGTGTTTGTGCTTCTTGAATGTTTCAGTTATCCTGTTTATGTGAATACCAAACAATTCAATAGCACTATCATTTATCTTTCAGGTATAATGAAGTAGTAATAGACCTTCCTAGCTATGAGAACATTTGAGTTTCTATGTCTAATTACAATTTTTTGAACTGTAGTCATGAAAAACTAACCATTGTCACAATAGTCTTCTGGAAATTATACTGCAGAAGCACAAAATGCAGGCAATTTAATGTTTGCTATGGTTCATCAAATTCTGACTCCTCATGCATAACTTGGTCACATTTATTTGTGCTCCACAGGGGTGTAACTCCAAAAGGAAAGCCAGGCCCAGAATGTGTTTCACAAAAAAAAACACACATTGTTGCCTTGGCAACTAATACAGTACTAAATGTTCCAACAGGTAGAGTATCACACAACACTGAAACACATCGTTCTTGTTGCAGAAAATGTATGCAAACCAAACTCCTGTACTACAAGTGAATGCAGTGCATGATTCTTTACTTTGCATCTTCAAATATTTGATCAACATGAAAAATATAATTTCTTATTTCTCTAATCCCATCTAGTAGACTTTTTGTCCAGTATATTTCTTATCTAGTGCATCAGCCTTCCCCCCCCCCCCTTCAGCTATTTCTCTGTGTTCCTTAATTTTCTGTATCCAAAGTTTTTGTTCCCTCTATTTCTCATTCTTTTTATCTACATGCATATAAGTTTTTCTCTTTTTATCTGAGCTAAGGAAATTCTTAGGAAAAATTTTTCTCTATGAGTTTCAGTTCCTTTGCATTGCCCCACCAATTATCTTGAATCTAGTTTCAAGAGAATTTTCAGTGCCAGTCTATGAGCTAATTTCACAGGAAACAGTTGGGAATAGTTTGTTGTGGCCAAAATCATATATTTGATGACTCTATATATTACGACAAATATTATGACAGATATCATAATGTTTGATGACTACTTCAAGCTCAGAACTTTTTCTCTGTCAGACACCTTGGTTCAAATTGATTATTCAACAACATATGACACAAGTAATATTATTGATTAAAAAGGTTCTGTGAATGTAGAATGTAGAAATGGGACAGTTGTACTGGAGGTGAAACTTCAGAAATATGAAAAGTAGCTGGAGATGATATATACTTTAAGAGATACACACACAGCTAGCAAAAAGCACTCAAGTAGTTATGTTTCTGATCTTGTCTGTCTTTCAGGTCTTCAAGAATAACAGTTTTCAGTTTCCTTAGTTATAAAGAATTGAAAAGATTTTAAAGATTTGTTGTTGTTGTTGTTGTTAATTGATTTATTGTCATCAGATTTTTTTTTCTATTATTTGTAGATTTTTTTTTTTTTTGACTGCAGAGTTCTTTCTCTTCAGCCCATTTATTTTAAATTTCTTCTTATATTTCATAGTATAGTTTTATAAGTGTACATTTTTTTTAAAACTCAACATTTTGATTCATCAAACATTACTAGTTAAGGAAGGAAGTACTTTAAAGTGCTAATATATTTTATATTTTACTTTATATTATATTTTATATCTTACTGAGAATTTTATAAGCACACATAAACACACACAGAAAATAAAATAAAAAGTCATCCAGTTTCTTAAATTGATTCAGTGTAACCTTTGGCTTAGAATTAACAGTTTTTCCAACTACTTAATGCAAAATAGCTTTCTGATTCAAAGCCCAGGCCAAGGGCAAGATCCTCTTTACTTTTTATAATCTTTGGTCTAGCCCAAACTTATATTGTCTTAAGTACAGATAAGATTGCATAGTCTTAAGTAAAGATAATGGAAACATTTTGAATAATCAATGAGAATCACATTGTAGATTTTTTAGAGCTCAATAAAATTTAGTTAACATTTTGTTTACTTAGTCTCACTAGAAGACAGGGAATTAAAATTCCATGAAAAAGTAATTGTTATTTTTTTCTATTTCAGGTATTTCTGATACAATGATATTTTAGTAATCTCACCAATGCATGAACCAATGAATAGAGTTTCAAATGAAAACTCATTCAAAAATGAACCATACCTCCTTAAAAAATAAATCTGCATAACAGTCTTTTGCAACTTTCCGCACAATAGAAAACAATGAATAGCAATTTTGGAATGAAAACAAAACAAAAACAACTTTCTCTTCTTACTGTTTAATGTGTGACATTGCTTTCATAGGTTATATATAATTCAACTTTCTCAAACCTAAGCAGGTTTAATTCTGTTAATTAGGGATAAGATGTTAAATTATGCAAAGAGCTGAGGAAGTCATTATCATAGAATCATAGAATCATAGAATATCCTGAGTTGGAAGGGACCCTTAAGGATCATCAAGTCCAACTCTTGACACCGCACAGGTCTACCCAAAAGTTCAGACCATGTGCCTAAGTGCACAGTCCAATCTCTTCTTAAATTCAGACAGGCTCGGTGCAGTGACCACTTCCCTGGGGAGCCTGTTCCAGTGTGCAACCACCCTCTCTGTGAAGAACCCCCTCCTGACGTCCAGCCTAAATTTCCCCTGCCTCAGCTTAACCCCGTTCCCGCGGGTCCTGTCACTAGTGTTAATGGAGAAAAGGTCTCCTGCCTCTCGACACCCCCTTACGAGGAAGATTATGTTGTGTACAGAACTGTTTTGATTGCTTGGAGTCTGGGTGAAATGGTGAAATGGTTCCCAAGGTGGTGAAAGTCAGGGTTGCTTTTTTTTTTTTTTTTTTTTCTCCCCAGCAATCAGCTTCATTACTCTTACTTGTGTAAGTTAAGTTTGTTACTCTTGGTGTTTCGCTCAAACTGGGCTCACATCATTTCCTTAGCAGACTACAACTTTAGAGCCATCTTTTGTATCTTATTAACATCTAAACATTGTGCCTTATTTGCAAAGTACATATTTTTATGAAAATTTAACTAAAAAATTAGCATTAACATTTTCTGTTTTATGACCTTGCACTTCATGAAACTGTAGAAAAGAAAAAAGACACCTCTCTATTTTGCACTTCTTTAACTTTTCAACAAGATGGAACTTTTAGTCATCATAACATTGAAATATTTTGGTAAAAGTAGCAAAGAGAGAATAATGAGGAAATAATAGAACCATTTTGAAATTGCAAGTTTCATGTACTCATGAATGACAAAATTAGAAAAGTTATGAGATTGAATTACATGCATCTGAGGCCATTTAGACAACTTAATATACCAATATAAGTATAGATGATGTAATTTCTAGATAAACTGCATTTAACAGCTTGTGGTGTAGCATATATAGTTTCATTCCATATCATATATACTTCTTGTCTAGGTTGACAGATGTAGACTGCACTTGGTACCACACTTGTTTTCATTCTAAGCATATAAAATAGAAAGCTGGAATGACCAAGTCAGTTTTCAGCAGACTGGAACACATTCACTGATAAAACGTTAATTTGGAATGTCTGTGATGTCTGAGTCAGACTAATGAATTAATGCAATAGTAATCATATTGGTAATACCTGCATGTGGGAGAGGATGTTGTATACAGTCAATGAAGAGGAAAAGATGTGAATTCTTATCCACAAATTTTGTGAACAGAAATTAGTTTGAAATATGCAATCTTTTTATTAAAAACATTTTTTCATCAATGCTTATGTTAACTATTTTATTTAACTATTTTTATTTTTCTTTTTTACATTGTATTTGAATGTCAATTTATTAAAGACCTTCATGTAAATGTAAGGTTTTGAAAAGTACACTTTATGCTTTAGCATTTTAATAGTTTAATTGATCAAAAAGTGGTGTATTCAATAAAATTAAATTTGTAATTGATACATCCAAATTAACCTTTTTTTTGTTGTTCTGTTTTGTTTTCTTCTTTTAATTAATAATATCATTGTATTCTGACCATATATTGCAAGGGCATTCTTATGTTATTTTTATTTATGAATCTGATATTTGTTGTCATGATAAAAACAATTTCATTTAGTCTGTTCCACAAGAAAGCTCAGCTGCTTAATCCCACTACAACTGCTCTGCCAGGCCTGCCTCAGGAGATACCTGTTTTATTTACTTAGTGCAGTATATAAGACAATAAGAGATGAAACTTCAGCAATGGGTACCATAAAATTATAGAAAATCTGGAATTCTTTAAAAGGTACAGAATTTGTCCCTGCCAACAGCAACAAAATATTTGGGACTTAAGAAGTCTCATGATTCTGCTATCAGAATGAGCAGCTTAAATTTCATAATAATAATAATAAAAAAACTATATATTTTTTCATTAATCTATGAATAAGTATTTAATAGAAGTCTAGTTTTCATGTTTTGCACAATGATTTCACATAATCCCATTTTATTATACTTAGGGCACCTGTGCTTACTTGATAGAACTATTGGTTTCTTCTCAATAATAAGTTTTATCAAATACAAAGTAACACAAATATTAAAACCTTGATAGTGCACAGCAGGAGTTTTAAGATTTACTCTGTACAATTGCACAATAAGAAACTGAAGAGAATGTTGAACACATAACAATTATATAATGTAGACCGCAAACAAGTGTATTATTTATCTTGTTTTGATTCGGAAAAATGGTAAGCTGGACTGAAGTAAAAGAGATAAGACTTCACCACAGACATGTTTTATCATGTCATATGATGGAATGGAATGGAAAGTAATATGAAGAAAAGAGATAGGAATTCAGAATGTACAGCTGCTATACATCTTGGTAGCTCTTCCTAAGTTTGACCTTTTTTATTTATTTATTTTATTATTTTATTTTATTTTATTTTATTTTATTTTATTTTATTTTATTTTATTTTATTTTATTTTATTTTATTTTATTTTATTTTATTTTATTTTATTTTATTTTATTTTATTTTATTTTATTTTATTTTATTTTTATAATTTATATTTATTTTAATTATATTTTAGCAAGACTTGGAAATGCCAGGAGTGATCAATGCCAGGTAAGCCGGGTAAGATCTCTTTATCAAACTCCTCTAGCAGGACTGATTGCTTCAGCCACAAGTGCTTCTGTGCACTCCACTTTTTCCACCGGATTAGGTATTTCTGTAAATAATCTATACATCAGTCTCAGAAAGGAGACCTTCCCTCTATCTCCCCTCATCTCCCTTCCTCCTCCCCCCCCCCCCCCCCAATGAGACTGAACTTGAAATGTCATTTAATTTCTTCAGTGAGATAGAATTTTGTCAAGAATATCAAGGCTAAGAGCACCTCAGCCAAGGTAGATCATGACTTACCTAGTATAGGAGCTAGGAGAGTTTGAAACCAAATTAGTATTTTTTATACAGTACAGATCTCCATGGCAACATCAACAAAATACTGCTTTTTTCCTGATGTTTAGAGTGCTGTTCCCATAAATCTCTTCACATTCTTGGGAGGACTCTGAAATAGTAGATAGTTTCTACCTTATTTCTCTTTTGTATAAAATTGCTGTCTGAATCCTGAGTTGTTTACAGATTGTAGACCTGAGAATAAAAATAAAGCAGCAGGAGAAAATAGGTATCTAACTGAATATGTGCATCCATGGGCTGTAATACTTTGAAAGATATCTCATTAACAATGAAAGCAAGAATTAGAAAGCTGCCTTCTCAAACAACACAAAACATGTTTAATACAGTAGCACCATTTTGAACAAACAATAGGGAGTCCTGGATGAGATTCCATAGGCATGCACACATGTCCATTAAACATGGTGCTGTACTGTGCAAAATGTATGTAAGCCAGATGAGAATTATATAATAGGTCTGGAAGCCGATGCAGCATAGTGTCATGAAAGTAGACACAGAATGAATATTACTGAAGTGAAGTACTTGGGCTAGTTAGTGTTACTGCTGGAGTAGGTCAATTAACTTATATGTGGAAATAGGTTGACAGAGGTCTGTGGCTATGACTCTGGAGTTAGTTCATTTGCTGCCTGCTGCTTCCTACCTTATGCTCCACTGAACAATGGAAACATACACTGCACTTTTGGTGTAGTACAGGCTATGCATAAGCCAGCTACGTTGTAATAATTCTTTTTGGAAAAGTATCCTTTCCTGGTATCCTCTATTTAGTTACGTATGTTATGTGAAGAAAGGATCCCGGCTTTCTCAAGGAATTTTTCTTTTTACTTCTAGGTACTTTTGGTGTTCTCTGAAGGTCTTTATTACTAAGGCTATTTTTTCCTCTCTGTAAGAATTTATTAGAAGTCTTCTAGAGAAGAATTTTTCTTGATGCTGTTTTGACATTCACTTGAACATCTGCTTACAAGTTTTGCATAGTAAAGTCTGTGGGTGAGGCATGATTAGACTGAACTATCTAAAACATTCATGCAATTGAAACTACTGCTTTATCCTCCCCTCTCCTCCCCTGCTCCTAAATAGATACACAGATTCTACTAAACCATGAAGGATTCATGATACTAAGCTAAGGTAATCAGTCTAGAAAATTTAGAAATTAATCATTTAACTAAACTGGAATAAAAAGAAGATACTTGGATATACAGCTTGATCCAGGTATAAAGCGATGCAGTTGAAATTAAGAGCTACTACATTTGGACAAGTGAGTGGATGTGTCCACAGCTTGCATTGTAAGACAGACCCTTAAGCAAGTATCACCTGACCTGAATACATGGGGTACATCAAAGTGTGGCACTGCATATCTACCAAATGAAGTCTGAAAGCATCTCAGCTGGGTATTTTATCTTCATAGAATCCTAAAATAAGATAGACTTGATGAGATATAGAATAATTTAGCTCAGACTGGGGAACCTCCACTCAGGGCAAGACCAGCTTCAAAGCTAGATATAACTTTGAAGTTGCATCAAGTTATTCAGAGTTTTGGGTGAATTTTAGTTAAGAGTGGTGTCAACCTAGGAACTTAATCCTCACAGAGTAGCTGTACCCTCAGTCTTATTGTCTCTGACCTATCAGGCTATCTTTTTCTCTGTCTCTTTCAATTTATATACTGTCTTTCCTCACAGACTTTTCTTCTGTTGAATGAGAGTGAAGGCAGACCAGCTCCTGTTCCCGTGATCAGAGCAAAACAATATGGGACATTTTATTTGAGATGTGTTCTTTTTTGTATTTTTCTCTCCTGTACAAACAACTTACTAGAAAACTATTTTATTTATTTTCAGTATCTTCATTCACAAAGTCTCCATTGAGAAATTCTGGGAACAAGAGGATTTAGATCTCTCTTCTGGCATGAAAAGGCCTCTAAGTTATAATGCTCACAGAATAATGTACTTTTTGGAGTCAAGTGAGTATATTCTTTGGTGTATGATAACAAGAGTTTAAAAAGCTGCCATAGCTTTCTGAATTGTCTACCTACATCACGTACAGCCAAAATAAAATCAATCAAACAAAAAACCACCTCATCCCACATTGGATAGCTGGGCAGGGGGCACATTGTGAAGGCTGACTCCACAATATACTAGCAACTCATGCCTGAGCAATGAGAGGGAATAAACTATACAAGGAGGAAGAGGATGGCAAAATTTCTCCCTTCTCAGGAAGTACCACCAAACTGTAATGAATCCTTTATCTACTTCTGACACACCAAAACGATATACTCCCCTAATTTAGGTCACTTCAGGAAAATATTCCAACTATTTTTGCAGTTATAGATTTCTTTATTTAAAAATAACTATGATTATAGTGGGGAAAAAAAAACAACACACACACACAAACAAAAAAAAACGACTGTAGAAAAGTCCTCTGTATAAAAGAACTATCCTAAAAGGCCACTTGTTTGTCTCACTGCATGGTCTTAGGCTAGGATTCTTAATGCTGAACAAGATGAGACAAATTGCTGGGTAGAGTAGAATAACATCACCTATGTTTATTACTTACAGAATTCTGAAATCCATATAGATTTTTAAAAATATTGCTTTAATGAACTGGGATATATAAAATAACCCTTCTATCACTTTCACCAGTTTTAAATAGATATCTCTCCTTTAAGTGTTAATGAAATATACCTCATGGATTACATTTGCATTGTTGGCAGAGATGGTAGTGTCATGTTTTTCCTCCCTATGTGTCAGTCTGGTCCTAGCTAAAAAGAACAGAAGGGCCTTTGAAAAGGATTCTTAAATAAACATATCAAAACATATATGTTTTATATGAGAATTAGGAGTAGCTACAGGGAATAAATGGGACAAAGGAAGAACTCACTGACTCATTAACAATTGCATTTAGACTCATGTGCTGATTACACAGCAGTGAAATATGTTTAGAGGCAAATATGGATATGCTGTTGTGTGATATATTGTGTGATGTTAAAACTTGTATTGGTTATACTTATAAATGATAACTGCAACAAGCAGATGAGGAAAGGTCAACCACTTAAATATTTTTATGGGATTCTTCATACCTTCGGTGGCACACTGAACACACTGGAAGAAGTGTAGACTTCTTTCTTCCTTCTTCAGTCAGTTTTTGTTTGTTTGTTTTAAATTACTTTTTATGCTTCCCCTACAGGTTTTAGCACAGTAAAAATGCTATTAGGATTTACATGCTTTTTTTTTTTTTTTTTTTTTTTTTTTTTTTTTTTTTTCCCCTTGGTTAATAGAGCCTAGAAACTTGAAAGTAGTAAGAAAAGGTTGATTAATGGTTATTTGGTTATTAGGGGCTGTTCAGGATGTGTAAGTTTTTTTTTTGTTGTTGTTGTTGTTTTGTTTGTTTGTTTGTTTTTTCCCTTGTAATTTATTTTTATTTTTCTATCAATAATGGGGGAGGTAGGGGCAAATACCTGACATATGTATCTCTTCCTAGCTGAGATCAATGACATATTTCTTCCAGGCAAGAACTCCAATTTACAATCTTCAGAGCTGACCCTAAGGTTATTGACATCTTGTCCTTGTAGTTGTTGAAGGAGTTCAAAGTCACCTACATAGAGTTCGAAGTGGGTCAGAATGTGATGATACAATGAACATTCACATTGTATTTTCTCTTGTTGTTGTTGTGCTGGCTTGGATTGTTCTATTTTGTGTGGAGGTGGGAAAGTGAAAGTGGCTCTTTGGAGATCAGAAATTTTGTCGTTTTACTTTGTTGCCCACACACGAAAAGTAATACAATGGAGTAGAAACGCAGAAGGAACAAAGAAGCAGATAAACAACTAAGGAGTGGGAAGAAGAGGAAAAAAAATGCAATGAGGAGTGGGGGAGAGAAATTGGGAGGAGAAAATTATGTGCTGTAGGATATTTTCATATCTAAAATAGCCTTTCAGACAGTTGTGAGTGAAGTGGTATTTAAAATAATGAGAAATTGTGTGGAACAAATGATGAAAGAATGAGTGCAAAGTTCTTTATATCTGGTATTTTACCCAGGATTGCTAGGGAAAAAGGAAATAAGAAAGGTAGGAAAAATGACCTTGTGAATCAAAGAGTAACTGCAAACTGGAATGCACTCTTCTGCAAAATAGAGCTTAGGGATATGGTTTAGTGGGGACTGCTAGTGTTAGGTCAGAGGTTGGACTCGATGATCTTGAGGTCTCTTCCAACCTAGAAATTCTGTGTGATTCTGTGTGTGTGAAAATAAAACCAAATAACCTGCTCTCTCATTTGCTGCCACACTCAGGTGCTGATTTTCCTTTCAGTGTGAATGTTTCTCTGAGACCTGCAGCTGTGCTTCCATGCCTGCTCAGAACTCAAGCACAGCCTAATAGTTGTGGAGGTCCTGGATATGCTCTGTTGGGGTTCAGGAAAAGGGCAGAATAGGACCTCTTTCCTAAAGGGCACATTCCACAGATGCAAAGAACACTGAGCACAAAGTGCCAAGATGAGATCTCAAACATTATGTAGCCCATTTTTAAAACAGTGATGAGGATATGCCATCACAGAATAAAAAGTGAAAGAGATGAATTTAAAGAATCAGTCTGAAGATTCAAGTCTGCATCTTCCCTATTCTGACAGTGCCTTAGGCTACACTTACATTATCAAGTAGTGTAGTAGAATTAAACAGATGGTGCTGATGAATTTATGGAATCCATGCTTAGGAGTGGTGCTTTGTGATGTGCTACTAAGGACTGAATGTCAGCTAGCAGCTGGAGTGTGTTAGATGAGTTCCAAGGGCCTATTTTTAGTTTTATCTAAAAAGAATCAACTTTTATCTATAAGGAATTCAGCTTGTTGAAATAGTTCCACAGTGTGAACCAAAGTGCAGTAAGAAAAGAAGCTCAGCTTTGTTTCAAATGTGCAAGAGCTGAACTAAAATTCTGATGCAGCTTCAGTGATACTCTCCATGCTGCATGCTTCTATCTCTCTCTTGTGGACTCTGCATAGTTGTATGTAGTGTGTAGTCATTGTCTAATATGCAGCAGTCATTGGCAATTATCTGTATTTCATTCTTATTCAATTCTAGAATTTAGATCACAATGAATGATCACACATACTTGCTGTCCTGTTTTAAATACCTGCATTTCTAGTGAAGAATCGGAGGGAGATCTGCTTTTACAGATTTGCTTAGCATTTGTGCGAGTGAGTTATGAGAATTCCTCATTCAGTGTACGAAATCCTTTAATTCTTTGCAGTACCTTATCTTCCATGACAAACATTTTAAAGGAACCTAGAAAAAACAGCATTTCACTTTTATTTATTTTGAGGTATAATACAGAAAATATGTTATATCACTTAACTTGTAGACCCTTAAGCCCTTTTCCTGGATCACACCCTCAACTGAAAAGAGGTCATGCACCTCATACATACTGGTAAATTAATGAAAAATGAGAAATCTCCCTTAATTTTCACAGCAGGTATTTGAAATATGCAACTATATAGCTTCCACTTGTGTTTTCATATTTTATTATATGACTTGTTCTGTTGAGCTTGGTCACTTACACTGAAATAAACAGAAAAATTCTCACTGGTTTCAGCGGGCCTAAATTCGGAATCAATGTTACTGAATGCTATTATTTCTACATTGAAAAAATAAAATGCCTAGAGATTAAGGATTCATTCTGGTAAGGGCTTTGTAGCTAAGAGCCTGGAGTCTAAGTAGGTATGAAAAAAAAAAAAAAAAAAGAATAGGAAGTACAGAGAAGTAAGGAAGCTTTGTAAAATAATGTAGCAAGTTAATGACAAAGAAAGAAATAAAAAACATAGATTCTGAAACTTAAATCCTTTATCCTTTTCAATAGAAAAATGACGTCAGTGAATAGCTTGTTGCAACAAATGGAGGTGGCTGAACAAAGCTGTGCAGATTAAGACATGACTTCCTATATCTGAAGGATGTTCTGTTGAATAGGCTGATTTAATGAAGCACTAGTACCAATGAATTAATGAAATTTGTTACTGGTTTAAATTGCTTTGGATTAAGACTATACACTATAAGGAACAGAGAGTCAATCCAAATGCCATGACAGTTCCAACTGGCATTCTGTAGTATGTCAGTCACATTATTTATAAAGAAGTGCAAGGAGGAAAAAAAAATGTTTAAAGGAAAAAAGTGAATCTCATACAAATTATGAGTTTATAGACTGCTTAGACTGCTGACAACCCCTCATCCTAAAAACATCAACAAAACTACAGAACATTGGAGCAGGCTACTGAATCACTGTATTTGAAAACTGTGCTTCAGTTTAGACACTTGGTATAGCTATTTAATAACATTAATCGTTTTCTGACTTTCAAAGTGATGCAGCTGCCAACCTGTAAAAGAACTGTGACTCAGATACCCATATGCAAATATTCCTAACCCTGGAGACAGGCAATAAATATGCAGTGTCTTCTCTAATTACAACAGATAGGTCAAACTTACATCTGTTTACTTTCAAACTTTGCCAGACCTGATAATCAGAATAAGGTCTAGCAATTTCTCCTCTGAAGAGTTTGCCTCAACAATACTAACAGTCCAGGGAAGCACTACCTTTGTCTCGTATTACCTATATTTAGCCAGCATAAGTTTCCTTTATGCATTTATCACCTTATTTTCTTAACATTGGACTTAAACTTCTGATTCTGTATCTGTGCTTAGCTCTTGCAGGCATTAAGATGGTGACACAATGATTGGTATAGTTATTTATGGCAGTTGCAGAACAAGTTTGAAAGATGGACAGACACCAACTGAGCAAGTGGGGCACAAGTGTATTGGGGAGCAAGCTCTCTGGGCTGATTACCAGGGCTTTAAACTAGGTTTGATGGGGGAAGGGAGGGGAGCTAAAGGTGACAGAGAAGGGCTGGGGGAAGTTGTCACTACTGTCACTGTTGAACACAGGGAAAAACTTCTGAGCTGTCCCATAAGATTGTTTGAGGGCTCCTCAGAGAAGGTAGTGTTCCCAATCCCCCAGCCAGTATCTTCTTCTTGCATCACCCCAAGGGTAACTGCACCTGCTACTTCCCTAAAGTGCCTGTACACCAATGCACGGAGCATGGGAAATAAACAGGATGAGCTCGAGATCTGTGTTCAGTTGCAAGGCCACGATCTTGTTGCAATGTGGTGGGACAGCTCGCATGACTGGAACGCAGTCACTGAGGGCTATGTCCTCTTTAGGAAAGGCAGGCTGGAGAAGCGAGGGGGTGGGGTTGCCTTTTATGTGAGGGAGCAATTAGAGTGTACCCAGCTCCAACGGGGGGAGGGTGAAGGACAAGTGGAGAGTTTGTGGGTAAGAATTAAGGGGTGAGCTGCTATGGGAGACATGGTGGAGGGGGTCTACTACAGGTCTCCAGATCAGGAGGAGGAAGTCGATGAGGCCTTCTACGAGAAGCTGCTAGAAGCCTCACGATCACGAGCGCTGGTCCTCATGTGGGACTTCAATTACCCAGACATCTGCTGGGTAAGCAACTCGGCCAGGCATGAGCAGTCCAAACGGTTCCTACAATGCGTTGAGGACAATTTTCTGATGCAGGTGGTGGAGGAGCCACCGAGGCGGGGGGTACTCCTGGACCTCGTTCTTACCAACAGGGATGACCTTGTGAGGGATGTGAAGGTTGGGGGCAGCTTGGGATGCAGCGACCATGAGATGGTGGAGTTCCAGATAGAACTAGGCAAAGGAAGTAAGGCTAAAAGCAGGATTGCTACCCTGGACTTCTGAAGAGCCAACTTTGACCTTTTCCAGGACCTGCTTGGGAGTATCTCATGGGATAGGTTGCTAGAAGGCAAGGGTGCTTCTGAGATCTGGGCTACATTTAAGCAGCACTTCTTCCATGCTCAGGATTGGTGCATCCCAAAGAATAGGAAATTGGGGAAGAAGGACAGAAAACCCGCGTGGATGAGCAAGGAGCTCATCAATAAGATCAAAAGGAAGAGGAAGGTCTATCAAATGTGGAAAAAGGGCCTGTCCTCTTGGGAGGAGTATAGATGTGTTGCCAGAGCCTGCAGGGACATGACAAGGAAGGCTAAAGCCCACCTAGAGATGAGGCTTGCAAAAGAGATAAAGGATAATAAGAAGGGTTTTTTTTCAGGTATGTAAACAGCAAGAGGAAGACTAGGGATAATGTGGGTCCCTTGCTGAATGAGGGGGGTGTCCTGGTCATGGGAGACACTGAGAAGGCAGAGATACTGAATGCTTTCTTTGCTTCAGTCTTTGCTTCAAGGACACTCCCCTGGGACTCCTCGCCCCTGGCAATAGGACAAAGGGTCTGGGAAATGGAGGGCTCCCCCCTGGTGGATGTGGGAGTGGTTTGGGAGCATCTGAGTGGGCTCAACACACACAAATCCATGAGTCCCGATGGGATGCATATGCGTGTGCTAAGGGAGCTGGCAGATGTGATCACCGAACCGCTCTCTATCATCTTTGAAAGGTCCTGGAGAATGGGTGAGGTGCCTGAACACTGGAGGATAGCCAATGTCACTCTGGTCTTCAAGAAGGGCAGGAAGGAGGATTCAGGAAACTACAGGCCAGTCAGTCTCACCTCTGTCCCTAGAAAGGTATTGGAGCAGCTTGTTCTGGATGCCATCTCCAAGCAATTGGAGGAGAAGAAGGTTATGAAGAGTAGTCAGTATGGATTCACCAAGGGGAAGTCATGCTCAACCAATCTCGTTGCCTTCTATGATGGCATCACCAGCTGGGTAGATGGGGGGAGAGCGGTGGATGTCATCTACCTTGACTTTAGCAAGGCTTTTGATACTGTCTCCCATGACATCCTACTAGCAAAGCTGAGAAAGTGTGGGATGGATGAGTGGACGGCAAAGTGGGTTGAGAACTGGCTGACTGGCTGAGCTCAGAGGGTGGTGATTGGAGGAGCAGAGTCTGGCTGGAGACCTGTGACTAGCGGTGTTCCCCAGGGGTCGGTGCTGGGTCCGGTCTTGTTCATCTTCATTGACGACCTTGATGAGGGAATAGTGTCTGCCCTCAGCAAGTACGCCAATGACACAAAGCTGGCAGGAATGGCTGACATGCCAGAAGGCTGTGCTGCCATTCAGCAAGACCTGGACCAGCTGCAGAGATGGGCAGGAAGAAACCAAATGAGATTTAATAAGAGCAAGTGTAGAGTCCTGCACCTGGGAAGGAACAACCTGAAGTATCAGTACAGGCTGGGGGATGACATGCTGGAGAGGAGCTCTGAGGAGAAGGACCTGGGGGTCCTGGTGGACGACAGGTTCACCATGAGCCAGCACTGTGCCCTTGTGGCCAAGAGGGCTAATGGGATCCTAGCGTGCATTAAAAGGGGCGTGGTCAGCAGGTCAAGGGAGGTGATCCTCCCCCTCTACTCTGCCCTGATCAGGCCTCACCTGGAGTACTGTGTCCAGTTCTGGGCTTCCCGGTACAAAAAAGACAGGGATCTCCTGGAAAAGAGTCCAGCGGAGGGCCACAAAGATGATACGGGGCCTGGAGCATCTTCCCTATTAAGAAAGGCTGAGAGACCTGGGTCTGTTCAGCCTAGAGAAGAGAAGACTGAGAGGGGATCTCCTCAATGTATGTAAATATTTGAGGGGTGGGGGACAGAAGGATGTAGCCAACCTCTTCTCAGTGGTTTGTGGGGATAGAACAAGGGGCAATGGCTGCAAGTTAGAACACAGGAAGTTCCGCACCAACATGCGAAAGAATTTCACTGAGTGCACCCTCAGTAAGTTTGCAGATGACACCAAGTTAGGTGCGTGTGTCGATCTGCTTGAGGGTAGGAAGGCTCTGCAGGAGGATCTGGATAGGCTACACCGATGGGCTGAGGTCAACTGCATGAAGTTCAACAAGGCCAAGTGCCGGGTCCTGCACCTGGGGCGCAATAACTCCAAGCAGAGCTACAGGCTGGGAGAGGAATGGTTGGAGAGCTGCCAGGCAGAGAAGGACCTGGGAGTGATGGTGGATAGTCGGCTGAATATGAGCCAGCAGTGTGCTCAGGTGGCCAAGAAGGCCAACGGCATCCTGGCTTGTATCAGAAACAGTGTGGCCAGCAGGGCTAGGGAGGTGATCGTCCCCTTGTACTCAGCTCTGGTGAGGCCGCACCTCGAGTACTGTGTTCAGTTTTGGGCCCCTCCTACAAGAAGGACATCGAGGTGCTTGAGCGGGTGCAGAGAAGGGCGACGAAGCTAGTGAGGGGCCTGGAGAACAAGTCCTACGAGGAGCGGCTGAGGGAGCTGGGCTTGTTCAGCCTGGAGAAGAGGAGGCTCAAGGGCGACCTTATCGCTCTCTACAGGTACCTCAAGGGAGGCTGTAGCGAGGTGGGGGTTGGTTTGTTCTCCCACGTGCCTGGTGACAGGACGAGGGGGAATGGGCTTAAGTTGCGCCAGGGGAGTTTTAGGTTAGATGTTAGGAAGAACTTTACTGAAAGGGTTGTGAGGCATTGGAACAGGCTGCCCAGGGAAGTGGTGGAGTCACCATCCCTGGAAGTCTTCAAAAGGCGTTTAGATGTAGAGCTTGGGGATATGGTTTAGTGGGGACTGCTAGCGTTAGGTCAGAGGTTGGACTCGATGATCTTGAGGTCTCTTCCAACCTAGAAATTCTGTGATTCTGTGATTCTTCACGGTGATGGTGACAGAGCATTGGAACAGGCTGCCTAGGGATGTTGTGGAGTCTCCTTCTTTGTAGATATTCAAGGCCTGTCTGGACGCCTACCTGGCCAGCCTGCTCTGAGGAATCTGCTTTGGCAGGGGCGTTGGACCCGATGATCTTTTGAGGTCCCTTCCAAGCCCTACAGTTCTGTGATTCTGTGATCTGAGAACACAACTGGCAGATGAATTTCTCAGGATATAAAAACAGTCCAAAGAATGTTTTTCACAATTATAATTCTCTTACTGTTCTGGATATATATAACTTGGAAACTATCTAAGGAGGAGGGACAGACAGATAAATGAGTAGGAAATGTTGTCCTGTTCTGGGAATAAAATAATGCGCCATACCTTCCCCAGATTGTGCCATATTTTGCTCACAACATCTATTATTTTAGCATTATAACATTTTATAAACATTTGGAAAAACAGCTCTGTGTCTTAGCTTCCTTCTAAGATGATATTAATATTACACAGTCTGAAAAGATTTTGAATATGATTTGTTTATTTGTATTTTCCATGTTTTTCCTGGAATAAAGGTACCCATAAAGACCACTAGAGTGATCCCTTTTTTCAGGAATTCTAATGAAACTGTCAGTATATTAGGAACATATCTGACTTGAAAACTAAGGCACCTGCAGATTTATGACAGCTCTACGAATAAGAAAAATCAAAAATTAGCATCAAAGACTTTTTTTGTGTGTGTGTTTTGTTTCCATACAAACACTACTGTGTTTGCATAGTGGAATACAGAAACTATAATGCATGTTAGAATGTTAACTAAAGGCTGCTTTACGGAATTAAATTGCTTTACCTGGAGTTGCACCATCACTGAAAACTCTAGTTCAGTCACAAATACTACCTGCCTTGTCTATGACTCATTTCAGGATGAGAATTTGGAAACAGGACAGCAGAAATAGGCAACCCCCGACTGCCTAGAGCTGTATGTCACAGCTCTATGGAAGATGGTTGAAGTGTTGGCATGTAATACACGATTGTCTGAAAATATTTTCAGAGAACACCTTTTTAGTAATTGTGACTATTTAATATAGATCTTCAAAAAGTGATAATTTACTCTTTTGTAATAAAGTTATAAATTAAGTATGATAAACTAGAAAACTGAGTAAATGGTCTTCTGAGTTTCACCAAAGAAATGTGAGGATTCAAGATGCTGTATCAATATTGTATCTATGGATACAATTTAAGTATTTGCCTGTATAGCTGACTTAACCACCAAGTTAGAAGAAAACCTTTTTTTCTAAAAGCTTTAGGAAATAAAAACATCAGCCATCTTCTAAAATACAAAAAAAAAATTCTTTTAAGAACATACACCATCTTCTACATGCACTAACCATTTTATAATAACAAAGTCATACGGTAATATTACAGAATAGCACTATTGAGAAATATGTTTTATTTTCAGGTGAGGAAGGCAATTGGTGATAGGAACTAAATGACATATCAGAGTTAAGAGACTTTACACAGAAAAAAAGATATGTAAATCAACATAGTAATCATGCAAATCTCAATCTTTTTTTTTTTTTTTTTTCCCCCCCCATATACAATCTCACAATGACTTTAGAGAAAGAACAGATATAAATATATTGAAGGAAATTTGACTCTACCTGCCCTGTTTTTCGTGTTCACTTGGGAGCTAAATTGTTGAATGATTCCAAATACTTAAATTTTCTTGAGACTCAAGTGACACAATGCATTTTACTTTCACAGCCTACCCTGATATTAAATATTCCAAAACGACTGAATGGCATTAATACATTTAAATATATAGGCGTGTAATCATTTCTGATTATGTTTACATATTATTTGTCCATTCAGTGTATCATTGCAATTTGATATTATATTTCATCAAAATGATCGCTTTTTGTGAATCTGAAAGAATTTTCCTCAATGAAATTTTCTTGAAATACTTTTTTTTGTCTCATGCAAGGAAGATCTTTAGACTTTGTTATGCTGTTTGCAGTATATATTTCCAGTAAAACTTATTCCTAAAGATCCACTTAGTACTTGCTTTTGTACTTTTGTTTTGTTCTTTTTTCTTGTGTTATCAAATAAAAATTTTAATAATGTGAAGAAAACATACTGGGATGCAGAAATCATGGACCACTTTTGAGGGCTAAAGGTAAAAAAAAGTCAGGCTAAATGCATTTGAAGTCTCAGAAAGGGACATTATGCAAATCAGAAAAATCATCAAATCTTAGACAAAAAAGAGGAGAACTTCCTCTAAGAGCCATTGTCGTGGTTCCGCTCGAGTGGGCAGCCGAGCTCCACCACAGCCGCTCTCTCACTCCCCCTCCTCAAAGAGGAATGGGGAGAAAATATGTGAAAAGGGCTCAAGGATTGAGATAAGGACGAGAAAATCACGCAATAATTATTGTAACGGGCAAAACAGACTCGGCATAAGGAGATAGTAAGATTTATTGCCTACAACTAACAAGCAAGAGAAGTGAGAAAACAAAGGAAAAAAAAACAAAAGCACCTTCCCCCCATCCACCCTCTTCCACCTCCTCCCCCCGAGCGGCGCAGGGGAACGGGGAATGGGGGTTATGGTCAGTCTACAGCACTTCTTCTCTGCCGCTCCTTCTCGGTCACTCTCGTCCCCTGTGCTGTGGGGTCCCACCCACGGGATGCAGTCCTTGATGAACTGATCCGGCGTGGGCTTCCCACAGGCAGCAGCTCTTCCAGAACTGCTCCAGATATGGGTCCGTACCACGGGGTCCATCCCTCAGGAGAAAACTGCTCCAACCTGGCTCCCCTACGGGCAGCAGCTCCTGCCAGATCACCTGCTCCTGCGTGGGCTCCTCTCCACGGGCTACAGGTCCGGCCCAGAATCTGCTCCGGCAGGGGTCTTCCACAGGCGGCAGCCTCCATCGGTGCAGGGCCACCTGCTCCACCGTGGTCTCCTCCACGGGCTGCAGCGTGGAACCCTGCTCCACCGTGGTACTCCATGGGCTGCAGGGGGACATCCTGCTTCACCATGGTCCTCACCACAGGCCGCAGGGGACTTCTGCTCCGGCGCCTGGAGCACCTCTCCCCCTCCTTCTACACTGACCTTGGCGCAAGGCTGTTCCTCGCTCCTCTCACTCTCCCGGCTGCTGTGTGGCGCAGCGTTTTTTCCCTGTCTTAAATATGCTCTCACAGAGGCGAAAAACAACATCGCTTATTGGCTCGGATCTGGAAAACAATGGGGCCCTTCCCAAACATGGGGCAGCTTCTAGATCTTTCTCACAGAAACCACCCCTATGGCTCCCTGCTACCAAAACCTTGCCACGTAAACCCACTACATTCCACCCCTCGCCTCTGTTAAAAGCATATTTAAGACCACTCACAACATACTCTTACTTTACAATTATCACAACAACCTTCACAAAATTCACTTAAATCAAAACGAAAAAAGAATTCACCACACCAAAATAAACATAACATCATCACAGCACCGACAAGGTGGACATTTTACACACACACACCACCCCTCGTCCCTTCACCACACTAACATATCACAGTTACTGCTTTCTTAAATTCTTCACAACTTGTACATTCCTAACAATCATCCTGCACATATTTTTGCCCGTTACTTCTACTAACTATCATCCTTATCTCAAATTCCTCGAGCCCCACATTGGGCGCCAAAAAGGACTGTCGTGGTTCCGCTCGAGTGGGCAGCCGAGCTCCACCACAGCCGCTCTCTCACTCCCCCTCCTCAAAGAGGAATGGGGAGAAAATATGTGAAAAGGGCTCAAGGATTGAGATAAGGACGAGAAAATCACGCAATAATTATTGTAACGGGCAAAACAGACTCGGCATAAGGAGATAGTAAGATTTATTGCCTACAACTAACAAGCAAGAGAAGTGAGAAAACAAAGGAAAAAAAAACAAAAGCACCTTCCCCCCATCCACCCTCTTCCACCTCCTCCCCCCAAGCGGCGCAGGGGAACGGGGAATGGGGGTTATGGTCAGTCTACAGCACTTCTTCTCTGCCGCTCCTTCTCGGTCACTCTCGTCCCCTGTGCTGTGGGGTCCCACCCACGGGATGCAGTCCTTGATGAACTGATCCGGCGTGGGCTTCCCACAGGCAGCAGCTCTTCCAGAACTGCTCCAGATATGGGTCCGTACCACGGGGTCCATCCCTCAGGAGAAAACTGCTCCAACCTGGCTCCCCTACGGGCAGCAGCTCCTGCCAGATCACCTGCTCCTGCGTGGGCTCCTCTCCACGGGCTACAGGTCCGGCCCAGAATCTGCTCCGGCAGGGGTCTTCCACAGGCGGCAGCCTCCATCGGTGCAGGGCCACCTGCTCCACCGTGGTCTCCTCCACGGGCTGCAGCGTGGAACCCTGCTCCACCGTGGTACTCCATGGGCTGCAGGGGGACATCCTGCTTCACCATGGTCCTCACCACAGGCCGCAGGGGACTTCTGCTCCGGCGCCTGGAGCACCTCTCCCCCTCCTTCTACACTGACCTTGGCGCAAGGCTGTTCCTCGCTCCTCTCACTCTCCCGGCTGCTGTGTGGCGCAGCGTTTTTTCCCTGTCTTAAATATGCTCTCACAGAGGCGAAAAACAACATCGCTTATTGGCTCGGATCTGGAAAACAATGGGGCCCTTCCCAAACATGGGGCAGCTTCTAGATCTTTCTCACAGAAACCACCCCTATGGCTCCCTGCTACCAAAACCTTGCCACGTAAACCCACTACAGCCATCAGCATATTTAGGGAATAAATAAACGTTAAATAACATTTAAAAATTATATACAGACAGTCATTTACATTAGGATGGGAAATCTTTTACTGCCATTATCAGTCCCCTTAAATTCAGAAAGTTATCTTTTGAATTCCAGAATTTGAGAATTCTGGTTTGTTTGTGAAGTTATGGAGGGAATGCAAAGTATGGGACACTTCTGAGGAGGAAAGAAAGATTTGTGGTTCTGCTAATGGTTATCTTTTTATGGCAACTACTTAAAATATACTCAACATCTGTCAATTAATTTTAGTTGGCTTGAATTTATCAAAGAGGTTCTAATGGTTGCTTAAGGATCACCTTAAAGAAATCAAAACAGAACAAAACTGGCACTGAAACTTCATGTTCAAGATATTATAATGTTCTTCATGCCATCACTTTAAAAGCAATAAGTACACTACAGGAGAATCCAGAATGATAACATACATTTGACAGCACCACAGACAGTACAACAAAATTTCTGTCAGTTGTCTTGCAGAGCAACCTGAATGAGTATAGAGCCAAACCTGATGTACCCTGAATGTTAGGTAGACACATACTGACTTTCCACTTCAAGTATTCCATTAGCTTAGGCTGAAAAGTTCTTATAAACCTCAGATTACCCTGATGGCAAATAAAAAATAAATTACACTTAGTCTGTCATCCATCTCATGCTTATTTCTTTTGGAATTGCTTTAACAAGACCAAGGGAGGGATATTTCCAAACACAACAGAAATTACCTGTCAGAGCACTTTTTGGAGAGGCTGGAGTAGAGAGAACACCATTCAAATATGCAAATTTAAATTTTCTACATTCAAAATGGCCAAATGATTTCAGTAGTTGAAAATATCAGAGATATCATGAGGACGTATAACAACAAAGTCTCACTAAAGTTCCACAATAGCTGCAACTGCAAAATAAACATATATATATATTTTATATAGAATTGCATGTTAGAAGAATTCTGTGTAATTCTAAACAGTCTGAACAGCAGAATAAACATTGGTGATAAGGCCTGGGTGGAAAAATCTCTCAAAGCAGACTGTCTATTTCCTTGATATGGCTACTAACTACCTACATTTTTGCTAAATTTTCAAAAATTATTTAGCAAAGGATCTGGAAGTGAACACTAAGTTTGACGTATCTTTTTTTCCCTGATCCCTGCATCTCAGAAAGTTTTGGAGGATACACTGTAACTGTATGACTTAGGGATATCTGTTGTAACTCACTAGAGAGTATTAACAGTTACACAGCTGTCTTTCAGCAGCAAAGAATACAGAAGCTGTGCTAAAAGTAGACCTTTCAGTGTAATATACAAATTGCTTACATTTCAGTTTTTAAGGCAGATGAAATAATAATCTATATTGAATAAATGTGGTTAATCTATTTCTGATGCATTTTACAGATCAAAACAATAATTAAGAAACAAAATCAATGCAAGCTTGTTCTCTGTTGTGAACTCTGTTGGCTACAATAGGAAAAGTCTGAACATATTTTTTACATAGAATAGTTTCTTTCAATTTGATCATTAAAAGCAACCTCTTCAGGTATCTGTTACCCTTCCTTACTGGAACACTTGTGTGTTCTCTCCTTTAGCCTTAATTTTCTTTTGCCTGATCTCACACAGTGCACAAATACTGTGGAACAGCACTTATGTGTACTTTACATTCTGTGGATATTTTGTTCATTTTAAGCATTTTTTTTTTTCCTAAACATCATGATGTGTTTCTTAGCTTGTGGTAAGAAAGGAGATGAAAAGACAAAGTCTACACAACAAAATGAATGCCAGAAAGAATCATACTTATCACTTATAAAGTTTCCTAGGACTTTACAGGCATGACAGTACTGATAATTTGAAAAGAGTCCGGGCAGGATTTATACTATGGTGCATGTCAATCCATATTATTTAACTGTTAATCTATTCTGAGGATTGTTTTGTCTTTGCCAACTTAGACTTTAAATAATGCCCAGGTGTAGTTCAGGGGTTGTAATGCTGAAGGGTCTATTTTTAAACAGTAAAACAACTATAGTGAGTTGGTCCTTTTTTTGTTTGTGTTTCTGGATTTAGGAGAGGCACTGAGTTTAACCCTAGAGATAGGAGTTCTGTTGCAGGACTTGCTGTCAGAGCCAGAAATAAAGACAGAACAATAATTGGTCTGTTTTGTTTACTAAAACGTAGATGAGGGGATCATATCTTGCATGTACACTTTCTAGCAGGCCTGTTCCATGGGCTAGCAGTAAGAAACAGTGAAACAATATATTTTTTGAAGTAATTCAAATTCTTTCTTTCTTTAGATACTTTTTGTTAGGAGAATACAGTTTTAGGTGAATACAAGAAGTAGAGACAGTGCCGTGTGTTTTGTGTAGTAAGTATATTCCTGCACCGTATGAGCCTAGTACCACCTCACTTCCTGTGTATTAGGCTCCATGTACATGGACAGAAAGGACTAATCCAAATCTTTGATTCAAGGTATTCGAAAGTCTTCAGTAAGTTTGAGTCAGAACTCAGATGATAAATACAACAAAGTTAATGAATAAAAAATCATGAAAGGTGAGAAAACAAACATTTTTATTTTGTTCATTAGCCCATTAAGATCAAACCTTAGAGCAGAATAGAGAATTCTTAATTTCAATACCAGTAGAATATATTCACTTTTTGCAGTCACCACTGTATTGTAAATTTGAAGGATATTTCATAAGATAAGTGATCATTGTCTCTTACTTTTCTCTTACTGTCACTCTTACTGCACACTTCTGTGGAGTGTATAATATGTTTATCCTGACAAGATAGATTTAATTTATTAATTAAAAAAAAAAAATCTGTTATTTACTGAATGGAATGGTTAAACATAAAACCTGTTTAGAATTTGTTACCCAAAATAAGAGATAATGATAATGTAGCAGATTAAGAAAGTAAAAACATTACAGTAAAGTCATATACAAAAACATCACATGAATGTCAATCATATTTGTTGACTTTAATTTCCCTGTTGTAAGAAAAGCTGTGAAAAAAAAAATAATCTCACAAGCGCATTAACTGCATTAGAATTTTTCAGTTTGCTTTTTGTTCATATACAAAATATACACACAACCAGACAGAGAATAGATGAAGACCATGTGAGTTACTTGGTTCAGACAGTCATTAACGGGACATTACAGGCTACAATGACTTGCATCAGTCTGCATACAGCATCCAAGCTGCAGCCAAGACTGACGGTGAGGGCACCAGCCTAAAAATGTGCAATTTCTGTGGGCTAAGGCAACACACCTCTTGTGCAGAGCTAGGAGTTTAAGTCGGAAAATTTGTCAGTTTAGCCAGAGAGTTAGGCTAGTAGTCTAGTTACCATTAAACTAGCTAAACTAATGCTAATTTAGCATTAAACTAGCTAAACTAATGCTAATGCTAATTATTGCTAGCCAAACTAGCACTGATACTTATATGCCAAGTATTAATTACTATAATTCCTGATAATGACACAAATAAAATTGATAAACACATACTGCCCAGTACCTCACACCCAGTACCTCGGTATTGTACTCACCCTTCCAACACCCTTCTGGGCCTGAGTGTTGTGGTGCCAGACTTTCTGTCATGGCACAGTGGGAGTGGTTGAGGGATGCTCCCCAGAGGTGGCAGGATAGGACGTGTCAGCCAGGCCCATCCCATATTCAGGAAGCAGGTCAGGAAGCAGGTCAGGAAGCAGGTCAGGCCAGGACAGCCCCCGGCCTGGGCACTGGGCAGCTTCCTGGGATGGACCAAGGCTTGACCAACAAGTTAGTCTTGCTCACTCTTTACTCATTCAATTAGTAATATAGTGATTAAATATGCTATATCTAAGTTTTATGATGCATGTTTAATTTTACCTATGTTGACTTTGTTCTTCATTCTCTTTGTTAACTTGTGATGAATGACCAGCTACTGATTGTTTGCAATTGTTACTGACAGCCCTGGGGCCTCTATTTTATTCCCTTACTTGCACTTCTCAGGCCTCTGCTCTTTTCATGGGCTTCTAGTTGTTAATGATTTTTAACTTGCTAACAACTCTCTTTTTCTTCAGCAGCTCTTGACCTGTGTTTTTCTTTGAAATGCAACATTTTATTAGCACAATGTAGTGACAAGTACATCTTTTTCTGGATGTATTAACTTGTTCACTTTACAAAAGTAGTAATCTATTAGAAAGCACAGATTTAATGATGACTATTTGTTATTAATATCTAGTAGTTATACCAAAACTGCAGCTATGTTAATCAGTGTTACAGTGGGAGAATCATCATCTATTTCTAAAATCTAAATTAAATTTTCATTTCTGAATAGGGAAAAAAGAGCAAAGTTCACTATGAACATTACTCACAATAATATATTTGACTAGATCTATGGGTGATTTTAAAAAGTGAAAGCAATATTCTATAGAGCACTTGAGAAATTACCTGTTATAGATGAAGTGGTCTTATTTTTATTGGCAGAATTTCTCACACACAAACCTAAATACTTCCCAACCTGTGACAAGAGCAAAGTATCTTAGGAAAAATCATAGCCATATTCATCAAGGGTCTTCTGCAAAATGCATTGATGTCACTGTTCTTGTGCCACTGGGCATTGAGCAGTCACAGACCTCAAAGTGTATATACTGTAAAGGTTGAAATGAAAAAAAGAAAATACGAAAACAAACCCTGCATTGAACAGATAATGAAAATGCCAAGAAATAGATAAAACTCCCAGCTGGCATGTAGATGATCGGGGTTCAGAATGGCATTGTTCCTTACTCTGTTTGTCTCAATAAACTTTTCCTTCAGATTGAAACTCCAGTATAAGAAAGTGAGACAGAGAAAAAAATCACCCTAGACTACAGTGGTTAGTGCACATAAGTGACTGGAAGATGTGAAAATTTGTCAGACTGAATATATTTCCTTGCAGCAATATGATGAAAACTACCCTTGTAGTTGCAGAATGAACAGGATCTTACAGCATGTAATGAAGAATATTATGTGAAGTAACATTATTTTTTAAAAAGTCTCTCTGCTAAAATTATGAACAAAAGTGAATGCTAAATTGTGCTGGAATCCCTATGCAATTCCAGGCATATCACATAAAAATCAAATAATTCATCATGAATAATGCTAGTGCTGAAAAAGGACCAATAAAATAATTTTAAATAATAATTAGCTTGATGCTGTAGCAAGCTGCTTTAATGTTTTGTTAAATTGAGTAGTAAGTTTATACTCCATTTGGCAAATGCATATTGCAAACTAAGAATATTGCTGTGTTTCAGAATCCTGATATTAATGTAGCCTGACTTTGCCTGCACACAGCATAGCACACTTAATAGTAGACTGTGCCTCTTCTGTTATCACCTTACATATTTTTGCAACTTTTACATAATGGGAAAAGTAAGCCACTTTGCTTACTGCTATCATCTGTGCAGTTAATGAGGAAGCATTACATTAAACTAATACAGGCTGAAAACTGAAAGAGAGCGTTTCAATGACAGCAGGGCATCTAACTCAAAAGCTCCTAGTTTGAATCACTTCATTCTCTTATTGACAAATGGATTAATCCAATGTGTCTGCTTGCACTGAGTAAAGCTTATTTTGTTGTAGAAGGCATTCACTTTCTGTTGAGCACAGCAAAATAGGCAAAAATGTCCTTTAAACTAGCCTGTTCTTTCTTCCTCCTTCCCTCTCCCTGGAAATTCTTCACTCCTCCCCCTTCACCCCCCCTTGTGTTACTGTTCTGTATTTCTATGCATGTATTTTTATGATCCAGACCTACTGCAAATGGATAGTCTTTTACTCGTTATAAAATGCCTATTTTGGGGGCTGCACTTTTCTGAGAGACACCATGGTTGTTGTAGAATTTATACGTAATAGCTTTGAGGTTTGGAAGCAATAAGAGAGCTAGAGAGTTTCAGGTCAGAGCTCAGAGTAAATTCATTAAATCCTTTTTTTTTTTTTTTTTAACAGAAAGCACATAAAAAATTAATAAATCAGGCCTGCTGAGCTTAGTTTGCTATATATTGCAGTAAACAACTTTTTTTTGGTCAAGGATTACTTGCAGCTTTACATTTTTAATCTTCAGACAAAGATGTGAAGAGAGGGAGCAAGAGAAACAACATTAGGGGAATAATTTGTCCCACATATACAGTGCTCCGCATTTTGTGCTATGTGTTGCAATTACTGCTATCCTAGAAAGAGATCATCCTAATACTCTAACACTTCAGTCAGTACAAATGTAGGTATTAACACATACACACATATATACATATAGCTAAGGGGATGCAAAGGCTGTTCACACACAAATCTACATAAATGCAATAGTTTGGCATTAATTATTACTGGAAGCAGATATACAGAAAGCATCCCACATTGACATTTTGGAAGTGAGTTGGTTTGTCTTCAGTCTATTACACATCTTTTTATCTCTCCCAAGGCAATTGGATACACATATTTTAGTACCAGCTGCTGTGGCAAGCATAGCAGCGTCTTATGAGGGGTTAGCTAATACAGCTGTCTGCTGTTGCTTTCAAAAATATAGTGCAAAGATACCCAAATGATTTCACAAGCCATCTAACCACACTCATGAAGTGTTGCAGCCAAACCTTATTAACTTGATTGTGGAATTTTGCCATGTTGATTAACTATCTTATGTTAGTGCCATTTTACTGATTTCTATGCCTCAGTCCCCTGAAGAATGTAGAGATGTCCTAAGGACTGATGGAAAAATATGATAACAATTATAACAAAACATCAAATGATTATTTTAACAATTAAGTGGAGCTTCTCAAACACTAAGCTATTGCATTCTAGACCTAAACCAAACCTTTTGGTTTCTTTAACAATTATGAATACTTCTACATTGGATGTAACTGGTACCGTGTTACATGCTTAACATTACTATGCAATGGAAATCTAGTAAAATTAAAAGTTGATTTATGTCCATTTGACTTACAATGAAGGGAAAAGCCTTGTCAACTTCAAAATTTTTGTAATATTTCTTAGTTCATCTACTATAAAAGTAGTCAGAAGTATTCAGGACAAGCAAGTTCCAAGCACACATAAAAAAAGGAATAAAATTCTTTTAATGATTCCTTTAATGATGATATGTAAAATAATATCATAAATAAAAACATGCTTAAAGTTAGGAAGAGAATTAATACATATACAGAATATATAAATCAGGATATAACATGTTATAATGCAGAATAGATTTTTAGATTAGATTTTTCAGCTGGATTTTTTCTGTGATTATTTTTACATGCACATTACACCCAAACATACACACATTACTATAGATGTGAAAATCCAGGAAATATGCTTCACAAAAACAAACTTTGTTAATCACATTTAAATTTCAGGAAAAAGAGTTAACACTTTCTATTTCCACTTTGAAAAAAAAAAATAAATCAGCTAAGTTAGATATTTAAAAAGGTACAGCAGGTAAATCATGATCCTTATGACTAACTTTTTTAAACTGTGGTATTTAATTACTGGTACCATGCTAGTGTCATCTTTTAGAGCTAATAGTAAACAATGTTTCACAATAGAGATTATTACAGATGCCAAGAAGTCCTCCGGACATAGCTGATCTTATGGGACAAAGCCTGTGGTCACTCTAGCTATTTCTAGAGCGAGCATGAGCCCAAGTACATAGTTTGTCCACTCTCATGTAAAGCCATGTCTGTGAGCAAAAAATCAGACTTAGACTTCAGAGTCAGCCAAGAGAGCTAAAATGCAGTCCTGCCTGTTGACTGAATCAAATATGACTGAATCAAATCTTCCTTGAGAATAAATTTTACATGTTCAGCCACAAGCAAGCAATAAGTTCTGTGGACAGCCTATAAGGCCACCCATTTATAGTAGTTATAAGAATACCATTGTCTTCTGTGAACACAGATTTGGAAAATGCAGAGAAAAAATTCTTTATGAAAGAAATGTGCATGAGAGGGAAGAAATATGTAAATTTAATCTTATCCCCTGCAAAACTTAAGTGACTGGACAGATGAACAAAAAAATATATTCCAGTTTGTTTAGGAAGATCTGATGTTTATTCCTTTAGCCCACTTGAGGAATGTGTATCTGAGACAAATGTAGTGCCAGAAATAGTGTATTTTGGCTTTAAATAGCACCCTAATGTTTGGAGGATATGTTGACAACGTTCATTGAATTCAGTTAGACTGTTCAAAATGTCTGAAAATCTGCAACCATCTTAACACATTGGACTAGATGATCTTAGAGGTCTCTTCCAACCTAGACGTGTGATTCTGTGAAATATAGATTTCAGTGCTTTGTATCACATACTATTTTCTGAAAACTTGGCCTTCAAAAGTTCTGCCAGCATGGTATAACTTGAATCTATTCTGTAGTGTTGTGCATTTTTATGTTCCATATGCACGTTACTGCTTCAAAAAGATGTTTATAAGCCAATGTGCGTAAACCTATAGCCAAAGACAGCACTAAAACATAAACAAGGAATGTATATACAGATTAAATTTATAACATCATTGAAACATTATAACATCATTTTTTTTTTTTTTTGGTCTGTGATAAAATAATCACTTCTTTTGCTTACAGTTAATTTGTTTGAACATGCATGACATGGATAGGCACAAGGGAGGGAGGTGCAGAATGGTTGAATGCTATTAGGAACTTAGTAGATACCTGTTAAATAAATGGCTGTATGGACACACCATGGTCCAAAACATTAAGGCTATTGTAATACAGGCACTCATTTGAAAGACATTTATAATCTATTATATTCATGTATACTAAAAAGAGTGTTTCAAGTTAATATTTAAAACAAGCCAATTACTTGTTTTATACAACATTTTCAGTAAGAACCTTTATGAATCAGGTATCAGTTACAAAAAGACAGTCAGTTATTTGAAACTGTAAACTCCTGATTCTCATGTAATTGTTTTCTATGTTGGAATTTTCTGCTTCAGAGATCAGGTGTCCTTCTCTTGTTGACAAGTCCAAATTCTTTTGCTTCTCGCCAGTTGCTTCATTTCAGCATAACATAGAAATATTCCTATTTGAATATGTTTCATGCTACTTTCCTGTACAGCCATCAAAAAAGATAGTTTTACACTTCTTACACTCTCCAGTTATACCTAGATAGAGAGGTTATGACATGTTGCAAGATTGAAGTGCGTGGCCCTTGTTGAAAGAGAAGCAAAGGGATATACGTCTTTGATGTCATGTTGATTGTGTTTGTTGTAATACCAAATGTGCTCCTGCCTCTGTCATGCATTTCTGGTATATGCATGGAAAAACTCACCTCTCACAGGCTGCCTAGAATCAACATTGCCAAGAGAGGTATAGTAGAGCAGCAAAGTGCATTCATTCATTTAAGATAAAAAAGCACAGTACTTGCAAGTAACAAAATGGTGAAGAAATTGTATAGTTCATCCAGAATTCAAGGTAGTTACCTGGTATTCCAGACAACTCACATATTTAAAAGAAAAAAAATATATATAAAAATAAAAACAAACAGACAACCCTATCAGGTGTGATTTTAAGAATTTTAAAAGCTCTGTTTTTTTCCTAAGATCTGACTAGCACCATTGAGCCCTACAAGAATCAGTGCAAAATTAAAATCGTAACTGTTACATTTTGGAATTTTCGCAGTCATCTGCAGTAGCATTTCTACTCCTAATATAGCTGTAGTTGTAGGACTAACATTTAGGGAACCTTCAAATGTTTCTATAGCTATACCTCATATTATGGGAAAAAGTAGCAGAGCTTACTTCTTGCATAGATATTAATTCCAAACAGAGGTCAATGCTTATCCTTTCTTTAATCCTACATCAAACCAAGTTCAGGGCTAGGAGTGAATTCTGGGAGTGAGTATAATACTTGACTAATTAGATGAATATGACGTACTGTAATAAATAAATAATAATATTTCTCTGTGATATATACCTATATATCACATACATAAATAATTCATTGGAACGATGAGAGAATGATGGGAATGACTAAAATTTCAAAGATTGAAACATATGCAAATACTCAGTATCTTATACAATCATATTTAATTAAATTATAAAAAATTATATAGCATTAAAATGTTTGAAAACTTATAATGTATTTCTACATTTAATTTTAGCCACTTAGACTATTATTTCACAATTAGAAAAACTGAGGCTATTATACTCACAAAATAGCAAAAATGTGACCAAATTATTTCATTTTTAAAATTTTTTTTGATTACAATTTTATTACAATTAACATATAGAAAAAATGAAAGTTTTTATTAACATCTACTAGTAAATCTTTGAGAAAATGGAAAACCTCCTTTATATAAATTAAAAATAATACAGACTTGCAATATTCTGATGAATGATATTTTCCTGTGTAGTAAATACAGGTAGGCATGTGAATACATAAACTGTGAAATTGAGACGCTAGCCATTGAAAGTTAATTCCACTTCTGTTTAGGCTGGTGTATTGCTTTAAACACCTTTACAAACTGCATAATGAAGGGTTTATTCTCAATAATGAATGTCATGATCCCAAAAATGAACATGGTCAAGGAGTTTAAAACAACGATATAGGGATCAACAATTTATTTATTCATTTATTTATTTATTTTGTAGAATACACACAGGGCTTGTTTAAGACTCTCTGTATCTGGCTGAGATGCAGTATACATGGCCCAGTACTGTAACACCTGCTGTGACTTTGCATTATGTTTCAAAATAATAGGTTCTTCTAGAGGACTGGATGCTATACTATTTGGAATGCTATACTATTATTGATTGGAAGTCTCAATACAGCAGCTGCTTTTGTGCACTTGTGAATATCTTTATTTTAGGATTTTTTTTTTTTTTTTGTGTAATAGCTTTATGCTTTTTTATAGCAGCTCGCATTATTCTTTAGTGGTATTATTTCACAGGCTTTTAGTAACAGTAGGGGAGGAGCTATAAAAGTGCAAAGAAGATTTATTTTATTTTATTTTATTTTATTTTATTTTATTTTATTTTATTTTATTTTATTTTATTTTATTTTATTTTATTTTATTTTATTTTATTTTATTTTTATTTTTTTACCGAGTGTCCTGTTCAAGTTATTAAATTTAACATCTGCTTTGCTGTATAGATGTAGATAACTGCCATTAGTTAAACTCCAGTGGATGGGCAGATGGACAGAAGATGCTTAGTAGCAGAAAACTGCTTCTGTGATTTTCATTATGAACAACATAAAATATAATGCGTAATTAAAATCTGAAAGATATGTGTATTTAGTAAGAATGTACATCTTCAGTCCTAGCACTTAGTAAGCACTCAGGAGCCAAGAAAGATGGGTCAGCACTTTCGTGTATTGTCTATTCACTGCTTGATCTGTTTCCTTCATGTTAACCTAAAACTTTGAATTTGCATTTAATGTACTCAGGGGTTTAATGTAAGTACAAGCATAGATACACTCATATTTGCATCACATTATTGAACTCAAAACTTTCTTATATTAGCAAAGACATTTTCTGAAATGTTTTATAAACTCATTCCAACATTACCTAATCATATTTTGATAATTAAATCATACATCTTCATGATATGCCCTGGGCAGGAGAAAATATTTTTTATCTTCATTTCACACCTTTGACGACTTAAGTGTTTTAAACATTTTAGGCATCTTTAATTGTCAAAAGAGCTTTTTGAAAGCCTTCCTGAGATTGAAATTTACCAGATTTTATGAGGGCAATTTTAAAACTGTCCATTTTGTTTATCCCTCATGCCCCATGTAATAGGTTTACACAATGAGAGAATTAACCATTGCAGAAAAACAAAAATACATAACCACATCATGATGAGCAGGGATTAAAACCTGAATCATTGAGTTAGAGATACACTGTAATCCCTTTCTTTACAGAATTGAAGCCCTTTACTTATAATAACAACAATTTCAGATGAGTTGCTTGACACAAATAAAAGAATAAATTGACTTTTGAGTAGGGAGGAAACAGGAGGCAACACAACTCAGCCTATTTTTTTTTTTTTTAAGGAAGCCCAAGACAATACTGCTTTAGTTATAAGAAGTTCTGTCTGTTAAGAGAGATCAGAAGAGAAAGAGGTGTTTTTCCTAGACAAGGAAGTTTATTATACTGACAATGTATCCTATGATTCCTACAGTTTATGCTTTCATATCATGCAGAATGGCCATAGCTAGAGGATTGAGCAGCCTCACGTCATCTTCTCCTTCTCAAGCCCTACTGAGAAATTCCTGGATTCTGTTCAGGTTTGGGAATTAACTACATGCCAAGCTGTGTGGCCTACAGCACAACTAAAGCACTTTTAGGCAAATTCAAAACAGGACCTTAAGGTGCTATGAAAATTTTATACAAAAAATTCAACTTCATATAGTATCTAAGGGTATGAAGGATATTGCAGGCTTTATTTAACCTTGCTTGCATGGATATATTTCAGTCTTGACAAATTGATAGATATTTTGAACAAGTGACAATTTGCTTTGTCAGCAATTTAACATTAATTTTATCCTAATCTTCATTAATTTTATCCTAATCTTGCATGCTAGTAAAATATTCTATTAGTATGGTTAAAGACAGCTACATGTATAATCTTTACTGTAATACCCAAATAGTCTGTTGTGTTGCCAAATAAGGTGAGTGAGATTATATAACAAAGGAATTTTTATTTATTTATTATTTTTTTTTTCCAGCTAGAGCACAGAAATAATTTGAGAAATCTCACTTTTATGTCAGTTGTGACTTGCTAGGAATCCAGGGTTCGTTATTGTGGAACAGCCAGGTCTGAAGAACCCACGGGGAAACCTGAGTAAGCTTTATAAACTAAAAATTCATCATTCTTTTCCAACCAGGGGCAGTGGGAGGTCTCCTGTGTTGCTCTTTCCTGTGAGGTCTTACACTGACAAAATTTGGCAGTGCCAAGATATTCTTAAAATATTTATATACTTGAAAATATTTTGTAACTACAGATACTGAACTGATGTTCAGTGAAACAGATGTTTTTGTCAGTTTCATAATGGGTAGACAGTTATGACAGAGAATATTTTTATATATAATTTTGTATTAAAAAAATAGAACATCTCACAAAAACTGTATGCATAGCAGTAATGTGATATTTTGAAAAGTATATACAGATCTAACTCTACATATATTTGTACTTTACAGCTGAAATTTGGAAACACTGTTTTTATCAGCTCTTCTCAGAAAGTTGTGATCTACTTGCCATTTCTGAAAAAAAATAAAAAATCTCATACATTACTTTTAGCAAGTCTTTTATTCTTTTATATCTTTCTTAGTTTACAATAAAGATGAAATGGATTCTGTTTTTCCTTTGTTCTTGGTTTACATTGTACTGTGCAGCAGTCTTTTAGGCATCTGTACAATAGGCCCCATAGTAAAAAATGTCTCATCTGTAACAGAAAGTATGAGCCATTACTCTGATGAAATGCTGATAATATATTATCATATATTATCACATATATTCATTCAATAAATTGCTTTCAAAGCATAGAACTTTAACAAAAATGATGAAAAAAATAGGATGCACTGATAAGAAGCTAGAGTCAGGGAAATATTTAAAACTAACAGAACTGTAATGAACAATTTTGTCCTAGATATTTTCCATCTCACATCTGTCTATTAACTGTTCAAGAGAGAAATTTATGATAAGAATATGATTTTGCTGAAAATTATTTGTTTCTTAATAACAAAGATCTGCCAGCAACAATCATCTTTATAACATCTTAAAGAACAGCCAGTAAACTTTGGCTTTTCAGGAATGTTTTATTTTGCAGTGGCTTCCAACCAATTTAAATTGAATTTCTCTCAAAAGTGATAGTTTATGTATTTGAATTTTAAGTGAACAGCTTTAGGAAGATTAAGCAAATAAAGTGCAAAAAAAGACATTCACAATGTTGCTTAATCAATGATAATAAGATTTAAAGGTTGTATAAACCATTAAGCAATTGTTACTCTTCAATTCTGTCTACTGAAAATTGAGTGCGGCAGAGGTATGCATGCAAAGCAATGCAAGGAAACATGGCTAGAGTGGATTTTTAATTATTTTGTGTGTTGTTTTTTTTTTTTTCAAGTCTATTTATTTATGTTTGTTTTTTTTTTTTTTTTTCTCATCTCAATAGACTGGCATTTAGGGACTCAATTTTGCAAGGCACTTAAAAATCTCAGTTGTCACAAGTGTTTTTAGATGCTCAAGTTATGCAAAATCTGACGGGATGAGGTACATAAGTATTAAAAACTCTTGTTGATTTTTTAAATAGATATCTAAAACAAATCAAAAATTATTTATTCTCTAAGTTGTGTAGAGAAAAATAAAATCATTTCGTTTAGAAAACCTCAGAATATTGTTAATCCATGGTAGACTAGAGGCTTTACATAATTTAAGCAGAAATTATAGTACTTGTCTTTTAGAACCATTGAGTTTATATTATCATTGCATAGGTATCAATTTCTAATGTCTCCTATCCTTTCCTACTGAGATTGAAGTTCTTCTGATTTCATTAAGTTACCACTATAGAATACTTCTGAATACTCCATTTTGTATGTCTGTGATTTCCTACATCTTTTAATACAGAATTTTCTATTAACGTCATCTTGACTCTCCAGATGCAAAATTATATAAGGAAAATCCAGAGTAAGATTATTTGGCACATTTAAAAGACACAAAAATAATTTACATGAATTATACAGAAGACTTTTTTTCTACCATCGACTGAACAAAAACGGATATTGGGCCTGATTTTCCTTCAGTAGGAGTCAGTAAGAGTTTTTGTTTTCTGGAAGAGAAAATAGGAGAAAGTCTTATTTGTTAACTAAAGTGAGAATCAAGAATAGTTAGGAATACAACAGCTGAATTTTGAAATAGTCATGAAATTTTCAAGAGCCCATCTTAACAATAATGAAATAATAGCAAGATAATGATTTTTTTGCATGCTTCATTTCCTAAGCTAAAAAATAAATGTTTTAGTTCAACAAAGTCCAACTACAATTTAGGAGTAAATGAAATCAAATTTTAAAACAAACTGACAAAGAAAGAAATTTATCTTTTTTTTTTTTTGCTTTGTTTTGTTTTTAATCAAAACTATTTTTCTTCTGAATTACCTGGTAAGGAGATTAAATGTTTTGGGGTTTGATTATCAATGTAAGACAGTTTCTATCATCACTAGGTATAAGCCCTGAATTTCAAGCTCTAACAAGAATTGAAACTTAAAATAAATTAATCATCATTAGAATAATTCAGGCAATAACAGAACAGTGCAACACTACATAAAAGTTTTATGATGTAGTGTTGTTAACATTTAAATGAGAAATTTCTGTGTATCAGACCTTTAAAAATATTCTGCTCCAGAAGGGAAGCATCGAATCCATTAAATCTGGTAGTTAAAATTTAGGAATACCTAGTAATCAAATAGATCTTCTAGATCTTGAAGCCCTGACCTCAGCACATGCTTCTAGGCAAACTCTGTTTCTGACCTGTAGTTCCCTCTTCCTCTTCCTTCCATCTCTGAAAGGCACAGGATCCAAACATTATCATTTTGGTCTCCCTTCTATTCTATACTCATCATGTCCACAACTATCTTCTCCTCCTCCAGCTCCCACAGTATGGAGTGCTTTCCTACATTACCCCGCGTGTGGGATTGTTTATTTTCCTCCACTTTCACTGAGAAATAAGAAAAAGATCAACAGCTCTACATCCATGTTTTGTTGTTGCTGTTGTTGGTTCTATTTTTTTGTTTGTTTTTACAATGTGTGCATGTTTTTACAGTTTTCCCTTCCACCTACTATAATTAAAACCAATTCTTTTTCCTCTAACTTTTTAATTATCTTTTCATACACTTGTCAATCTATTTCACATGTATATCTTTTCAATACTTATATTGTATCTTAGCACACTGTTTTTGACCAAATTCCCAAATCAGTCTTTTTCCTTATTTTTAAATATACATAAAATATAATACATATGTATATATGCTTATATATATAATATAAATAAGGGTATGCTGAAGGAGAGAGTGTCTGCTGTTTCAGAGTATATGGACAAGGAACTTTATAATGCAAAAGGGGATAATGAGAAAAGGAGAAAACCATGAATCAGAAGATACAGAGACATAAATCCGACTAACAAATGATAAGGGAGGCAATAAGAGGAAGCACACTTGGTCAGTCACACTGATTAGCAAGGGTATGTGGAATGTGGGAATGTTTATTTATGTAAGATTATCTAGCCAGGGACCTTGTCAGATGGAAAAGAAAAATGGGGAATCTAGAAAAAAAAACACATACAGAGACACAAGACTGACAGGCAAATATAGCAGAGACAAAGAAAAGGAGCAAACCTTGTCAGTCGCGCTAGTTGATGGGCTATGAAGAAATTGCAAGGAAACCAGGACTTGCAAACCTGAGGGTAAAATATAAGGATGCAAACCTCAGGGTAGAAGGTGGAGCTGTGCAAACTCATGAGGCAATGTGCAGGGGAAGGGAAGCAGGGAAAACCAAAGATGAATGGACAGAAAGTGGTATAAAAAGTGTTGGTGAAGCTGGTATGGGGCTGATAAGCCTGATCACCACAGTGTGTCCTGAAAACAAGACCCTGGAGGGGACTGGTGTGAGTGAGATGAGTAAGGGGTTAAGTGGTGGTGGCTGCAGTGAGACTGTGGGTCACAGTCCATGTGCCTGGGGCCAGCTGTTGGGGAGGCCAAGTGTCTGTGTCTGCCTCAAACTATGCATCTTATAGACACTGGAGAGATTTTATTTTAAAGACATAAAAGAATAATGTAATTGTATTTATTTTAACATCTTTAGGATGTCAGTGTTTTAGTTACAGTTATAATATGCTCTGGAAAGCTATATTATTTATTTATTCCAGTGAGTAACACACTTTTTAATAAAAATTTAAGGGAAGGTTTCAGTGAACATAGTTAGTTTGGCTTCCAGATGGTTTAGTTTGGTTTGGTAACTACAACATACAATTATCCCTCTTGTCAGTCTTAACCACCATCTCACAGATCAGACTCATACCATGAAGTCAAGTGTAATTCCATTGGATACAAGAAAATTTTAAATATCATGCAAAACTCTGACATCAATTTCCATCAATGTCTGCGAATTCCTGATCAGTTTTTTATTTTCTTATTCATATTGAACCCTTAGTTAACAGATAACTACCTAAAATTAAATTACACAGATGAAGCAAATATTGTCATGGGATAGCACATGTAATGTAATGTAATCTAATTTAATCTAATCTAACTCTAATATAATGTAAATATAGCTTCCTAATAAAAGTGAACTGTTAATTTTAAAAATCAGGATGCATAGATTAACTGCTTCACTACAATGAAAATAAAATACATGAATATGTAAATACTCTTAGTTGTTCTGAAGAGCAGATAAGGTGCTATGCTGTGTGAGCCCTAGACTGTTCCACCTAAACTTGTATCTCATCATTGATGGTGACCAGTAAGAGATATTAAGGAACTGCCTCAAATAAGGATATATACACGTACACACACAGATACAAAGGAAATAGTGCTGCTCAGATCCAAAGAGCTAAACTATGAACTATAAATAAAATATACGTCATTATACTTCCCCTTCTGCACAAACAAATTTAGAAAATCATTGCACCTTTCTAAAATGAAGCCATTAGGAATGCTCATAAAAATCTCACTTTCAGGGCTCAGAGGGCACTCTTAGGCCATCCTCTGCCTGTCCAGCCCACAATGCAACCTGTCCCCATCCTGCCCACTCAGGACCACATTTCAACTCAGTGCAGGGCTATCAGATCATGTATCCCAGTGACACCATAGGAGTGCCTTGTTCAGCCCTGCCTGTACTCACGCTCTCCTGATGGACATCGTATCTCTGAAGTAGACTTGTTTCCAGTCCTGCTGCTTCTGACTGTCCAGATCATCTGGATGGGCCTCAGACTTTGTCTTGCCAGGATCTGTTGGTGGACCTTGTTACTAGCAGCTGGGTCTGCACACCACTCTCAGACCCTGTGGGGCTGTGCCTTGTCAGAAAGGGTCTTTGCTGGGGTTGCCCTTGCTTCCAGCTATCCCCCCTAATGCTCCTTGAAAATGACTGTATGATTGTCTGAAGATACATTATCAAAATACCTTTGCAGTGCCAACTCCATAAAAAACAAAAAAAAACAACATAAAAAAAAAAAAAGGTTTATGGTAAAATGGTATCTCTAAATGGTATATATGGTAAAATACAATTATAGATGGAAAGGCTGAAAAGCCAAATTAATCTTTTCACTGAGGTGTAGTCACAATATTTCAGAGTCTTATTCTTGAAAACCACTACTCAAACATTTGATAACTTGGGCAGAAACTTTGTTTCAGCATTTCACTATTCTCATAACTAACATTTTTCTGATGTTCCCTGCATTTTTTTTTTCTGTTGCAATTTTACACACTGCAAACAAATCCTAAGATTTCTACCACAAATATTGTAAAAATGAAAGCAATTATGCAGAAAATATAGCAAATCTATGCTTACTATATATATATATATATATATAAAAAAAATAAAAAAAATTTAAATGATATTATCTTAGTCAACATTACACAGACAAAGAGTACATGAATGATGTAATAGCCAGACTTCTTGATTGGGAAATATTGCTACTTGACTGTCACTGACGCTGTACAGTAAATTTGGGAAAGTGGTCTAGAATGATAAAAAAGATAAACTGCAAAAATTAACTGGAATAATAAACCCTCTTTTGAGAGAGTCGGTTAACATTTCAGGATGTTAACACTCTTTGTTCTGACAAATCTTTAAAGATTGTGGAGCTGGTTAATTAAAAATTCTTCAGTAATACATCAAATAAACTGTTAACATATTAGTTCTTCACCCTGTTGTGTTTAGAGACTCTGCTGTTGAGTAATGGTACTCTAATAATGAATTAAATAAAAAGGGGAAAACAAAACAAACAAATGAACCAAACCAAAACACAACAATCATCACTACCTGTCAAAGAAATGTCAGATTAGGGATCTGAGAATTGGTGGTTGAGAGGTCAAAGGTCAAAAAGTCACTTTTGAAGTTCACTACTGCTGTACTCTTTTTGTTTTTGCGAAATTCAGGGCTAGCTTATATAGGCAGATATTTCTAGCAGCTTTGTCTTTCAGGATGTATAATTATGATTATGAAAGATTGAGTTCAGTGTCTTCATACATGTGCAAGAGACAGACAAGTATGGGACGTGATTCCAATAATAAAAATGATCAGGGTTATTAGAAATAAGAATATGCAAATATTTCTATTCATAAAATATTAAAGACAAATTATAGCTCTGCAGATGTAAGAGCTAATAAGCAAGAATCTAATAGAGCTTTCTCGTTTCTGAATGAACTTAAATGTAAAGGAAAAGTATGTGTGATTTGTAAATCCTGTATTGTATACATCAATTGATTTGATTTAGCAAGATAAACATTTTTAAAAATTAGTATTTATTATTTTGTCTGATTTCAAATGTGTATTTCAAATTTAGAGAGTGAATTTTTATTTTCTCATCTTTACAAAGAACAACCTATTTTCCCCATGTAAAATAGATTCTTATAGATTTCCTATACATAGGAAAAAATAGATAAGGATGAATTTCCTATTATGCATTAATTATCAAATAAATCCATAAGACCATACCCATAAGTGCATTAAAAATCAGAAACATAGATAAAAAAAATCATTATCAAATCAAATAAAATCGGATTAAAAATCAGAAACACTGATTTTGATCCCCATTTCTTTTTCTTCTGAGGTCAGAACCTATACGATTTTGACAGCATGTCTAAGCAAGATCCCCATTTTGCAATTGACTTACTAACCTTCTGATTATATGAATAAAAAATTAAAACAGGCTTCTTAACACTAGTTCTTTATTTTCCTCAAATAATTTAGAAAATACAACCATTCAGTTTTGGAAGCAATACTTAATATTTAGAACTACCTGGCGTGTTTTTTTTTTCCTTCTTTCTTTTTTAAAATCATAATTTAATGTATTAATTTTTAATTTATGTATCTTGTAATATCCCACTGAGATTTGTAGTCAAGAGTTATAGTATTATACACAAGGCTATATTCATCCTCTAATAGCCCCTTCCTGGCAACTTTATCTTCTTGACTTCAGGTTTCTTCTAAGCCTTAGTAGTTTCTTTTAACACCTGGCATCCGGAAGCCTGCAGCTTCTCTGTCATTGACCCTGTTAGCCAAAATGAAAATTTGTTCCCTAACTGAGTTAAGGATCTCTCATTTTCAAGAACTTGAATATTATGATTTAAATACTTTTAGGCAAGTAATTTTAAAGTGATCAAAATGTGTCAAAATGACAAAATGAGATGAATGGGGTCTTCTGAACATATATTTTGACACAATTAGCAAATCCTATTCAAAAACAGCAGATGGGTTTGGGTGCATTTTTTATTGAATGAAGAAGGATATATAAACACCTACATACTCGATACACAAACAGGCGGAGTTACCAGTACAGTCGAACCCAATTCAAAGCCCTCCTGTCAACATCATCAAGATATCACTCACTATACAAATAAAATTACATTTCATTCATCTGTAGTTATGATCCTCTCTTGGAGCAGAGACAGAAGAGAAAAATTAGTTATGGTAGATGTTGTAAAGCTTTTCAATCTGAGAAAAGTTATTTCTCCTAGGGTTTTTGTTTTCTTTTGGCTTAAGATACTTTGAAGAAATTTAAACCTATACTCAGCATCATAAAGCCCATTAGCTATTAAGACTCTAGAGAAATATAATTTGCTGAAGAAGTCTTGCAGAACTCCTCTGATGCCAAATTTTTTACTGAAAGACCTATCTGACCACATAGCACTGGATATATAAAAATTTCAAATCTGAAAATATACATATAATACTAACTAGAAAAGACTCAGAAAGAAAGAAAAAAAAAAGCACAATTGAATGGAATTACTAATTATTCTAAGTTTACTGATAAATCAAATAATCTGCTATACCTTTTGAGAGTTTAATGTATCACAAAGTAGAAATAAGATTCAAAATGTAGGATACATCTGTCTGAAAGTCATTGAGTTGTTTCATATCCCAGAGGAATATGCACTAGTGCCCTAGTGAACTAGAGCACTAATGTTTGCACTCAGCAGACTTTAAGCAAGTACCTGGTTGAACCACAGCCACAGACTTCACGAAATTTACTTCCTAGGTAGTTGTATGTATAGGTTGCACAGGGACTGTATGCAAACACTATTTGGAATACATTTATATATGAATATTTAAGTCAAAGCCACACATTTATATATATGTACATCCTGTCAAAGCCATACATTTATATTTAGGTCAGTCATACATTTATATATGTATATTTATGTCAAATATATTTATGTATATTTTATGTATATTTATGTATATTTTTGACAGCTTCCAAACTGTTACTTTTGCTCTGTTCTAATGCATATTTCAAGTAGCCAATACAACATACTGGTTTTATAACATTGACTCAGCATTAACTGGAGCTAGATTAGGACTGCCTCATTTTGTGAGCTAATCTAGGAAGTTACCTAGAAATACATATCATCAATAGCTGAGATTGTATTAAATGAATATCATAAATATTGATACAAGTTAAGCATGAAATTGTATCAGTTTAACCACAAGTGAAATACATGTATACTACTTAGTTTCATCTAGTTTCATGTACTGCATAGTTACAGATAGGGAAGTCTTTTGCTTTTCACTATGCAAATGTTTCCTAATTTGACTACATATTTATATATAGTTACTCTGGTATTTTAGTCATTTGAAAGTATTCAGTTATTAAATTTAAATAAATCCACTACATTATGGAAGTTTGTCTTTTTTTTTCTTTATTTTTTTGCTATGAAAGTTCTTATTTCCTTTATTTCCTTTAATGATTACTATCTAAGCAACAAACATATAGAACATCATTTACAGCAAACTAATTTAACCTGAATCAAGATCACTGGGAAATAAAAGAAATAAAACTGAAACCATCATATCAGATAAGAAATAATAGTAAAGGTCAAAAGATCACAAAGTTAATTAGTGTACAGTATATTATTAGTAAATAATTATTAGTATAAATACTAATAAAATACTAATACTAATACTAATACTAATACTAAAATACTAATACTAATAAAAAAATATTAGTAAATCTATAACCATTGTTATAACCACAAGTAGTCCAGATAACACCCTAATGAAATTAACTTTTTAAAGAAATAATATAATAAATGACCTTGCCAACAAATATCTTGTACTTCATAAGCTTGAAATGACCAGAGATTTTGTTCTGATTGTCCTGATCCAATTGTTCTGATCAATATATTTTAGTCTTTTGTTGTGGTAGAATGGTTGTGGTAGAATACCTCTCTCCATTTTTAGTGATTCTTATCAGCACTGTGAGACAAGGGGAAGATTGAAAACTTGTCAAAAAAAAAAAAAAATGCACACACACAAACCAAGGACTATATGCAAGCACATGTAATTATACCAATATTAATCCATGAAATCCTCAAGAAACAAATCCTACAATGTCTTTTTGTTACAAAGAGAAAATAACTCTATTTCTTTTCTTTCAAATACAGGGTTTGGGGTTTATTTTCAAGAAAAGGAAGGATTTTGTAGATTTTCATCTTATTCTCATATCCAATAGTCTTTTTTCCCTATTGCCATCTAAGGATTTTTCTTGTTTTCTAGCTTCCAGAATCCTATGAGACAGAAGAACTGAACAAACAAAAATATCTAAATACCATAACTGCTTTCAGTTCTCACTTGGTAGCTATTACCAGTATAAAGTATGAAAAGAAAGTATATACCAGTCGTTAAGAAAAACTCTTTCAAAGATAATTTAATCAGTAATAGGACAGCAAAAAAGAACACACCTACATCACCAAAGGGATAGAATTAGGTCAAAAGTAGACTTGACAGACATTTCCAAATTATTTTTTCTTGATGAAAACATTTTTCTCCTTTACCAAACATGAAAATTAATTACGTGCCCAATAATTTAGATGTTCCACCCCCTTGTCCCAAAGACATGGGAGAGCTACTGAGAACTTCCAAGTTATATACTTTATATATATATATTATATACATAGCAGATTATTTATCAGTAAACTTAGAATAATTATATATATTATATACAAGCTACGAAACTCAGATCTTGTTTTGTCATGTTAAAAACGATTAGTTTCACTGAAGGCAAATGATTGGCTGGAATATCAGTACTTCTCTATCTTCTGAATATTGAAAATTATTTCATATTCTTTAGAAGGTAGCTTTCTAAACACTTGTCTTTTTGTAGTATCATGATAATTCATCCAGCATTCATTTAAAGCACTATGTTATGATTGTCATTAGTACTAGCTTTTCTTCCCCTTGGGATAAAGGAAAAAAAAAAAAAAAGAGGAAAGGAAAAGAAAGGATTAAGGAGAAACAAAAAAATAAAATAAATTAAAAAAATGTATCTTGAGTTTTTAAGGCAAACACAAACACAAATTTGTATACAATCTAATTCGCTTTGATTTTCTTATTTCAAACAGCCTTTTCAACTGAAAAAAAAAAAGAAAACGCATGGAAAACTGCAACCTGAGAAATGTATTTATTTAATTACATAATTTAAAAGTGAAAGTTTTAGGAAACTTTGGAACATTTTTCCAATAATTTTTGAAAAATGTTTAGGGAAAAAAATGCACAAATAATCTAACACACTCAACTTCTGAAATTCCTTCATTTATATTTTAATTATAATTTTATATATAATATATAATATATAATATATAATTTTAATTTTGAAAAAGTTACTTATTTACTCTTCAACTTTTTTTTACCTCTTGAGATAGTTCAGTTCCTGGAGATCGGCTCTGGGGCAGACATATTCTGCAGTGGAATGGGTGTATCTCAGCGTGAGAGGGTTTTCTTCTGCATCAAGGCAGCTCAAGGCAGCTGAGGTCCGGCAGCTCTTGCGAAAGTGGACGGTGAGGCATGGGCGGAGCTGAGAGTGGCGTCTGTCTGGTCTGTCTGTTCCTTGCCTCCATTCAAAGGGACAGCCCCACCGTGCGCGAGCGGCCCGCAAGGAGTAGAGTGGGCAACCAGGGAGAGGCACCTCAGTCAGGGCAGGGCACGCTCAGACAGGGCAGACTGTCGCTCCCCACTTAGGAGAATAGCTCGTCTACAGGCTGACTACCTGTAGCTAAAGAAGCCATGGTCTGCACTAAGCAGAAATCTCTTTCCAGAAAGTCTGTGGAGACTTTTTGTGGAGATTGAATGCCTGCTCAAAAATGTGGCAGTTCAGGGTGCCTGAGCCTGTTGCTACCATGGTGGCAGAGACACCATGTGTATGAGGTGGAGAGGTTAAAGCCTATCAGGGAGTGTGAGCAGGAAATAGACTAGTGGAGCAATTCCCTGCCAGGCCTGAAAGAAAGGCACTGCGGTGAGACACCCCAAATCGTTGTGGATCCCCTGCACAGTTGCTGTTGGGCCGAGAGAGGGGACCTAGGAGATGAGGAGGAATGGAAACAGGTCCCTGCTCAGCATTGCAGGCAACCCCCCTTCCTACCAGCCTTTGTTCGCAGATGCCCTTACACAAGAGGTTTGAGGCCTTGGAGCTTGAGAGACTGGTGGGTGAGGATGTGGATGAAAGTCCACCCAGGAGGTTGCCTAAAGTGAGGAAGTTGACCCCACGCCTCAAGACTGCCTCCACCAAGAAAGAAAGAAGGGTAATTGTAGGCAACTTCCTTCTCAGCGGAATTAGAGGGTCCTAAATGCTGGCCTGACCCTACCTGTAGGGAAGTCTGCTGCCTCCCTGGGGCCATGGTCGGGGACATTGCCAGAAACCTTTCCAACCTGTTTCGCCCCTCTGATCCAGCCTGGCAGCGATGAAATTGCTGAGAGAAGCCTGAAGGCTATCAAAAGGGACTTCAGAGGACTGGGGCGGTTAGTAGATGGAGTGGGAGTACAGGTGGTGTTTTCCTCTATCCCTTCAGTGGCAGGGAGGGTACAGAGAGGACCCAGGAAGCCCACCTGATAAACACATGGCTCAGAGGCTGATGCCATCACATAATTTATTTATTTATTTATTTGACCACAGGGCACTTTACTTGGCACTCAACCTGATAGCTGCAGATGGGTCCCATCTATCTCTAAGCCCAGGAGTTCACAGGGCTCATTGAGAAGGCTTTAAACTAAGTAAGAAAGAGGGCATGGATAAAATGAGGCTCATTAGAGAACAATAGGGAACATTGTTCCCAGTGTTAGGGGAACAATATGAGGGCTGGGGGAGAGGGCAATGGCCCTACTGAAGTGCATCTACAAGAATGTACGCAGCATGGGCAACAAAGAGAAGGAGCTGGAAGCCATTGTACGACAGGTAAGCTATGACTTGGTTGCCATCACTGAGATGTGGTGGGACTGCTCCCATGACTGGAGTGCTGCAATGAATGGCTACAGGCTCTTCAGAAGGGACAGGCAGAATAGAAGGGATGGCAGTGTGGCTGTCTATATTAGAGAGTGTTTTGATGCTGTGGAACTTGAGGCTGGGAATGATAAGGTTGAGTCCCTATGGGTTAGGATCAGCGGAAAGGCCAACAAAACAGGCATCCTGGTGGGGTTCTGTTATAGACCACCAAACCAGGATGAGGAGATGGATGAGGCATTCTACAAGCAGCTGGCAGAAGTTGCGCAATTGCCAGCACTTGTTCTCGTGGGGGACTTCAACCTCCCAGATATCTGCTGGAAGTACAATACAGATCAGAGGAATTAGTCTAGGAGGTTTCTGGAGAGCACGGAAGATAGCTTTCTGATGCAGCTGGTTAGTGAGTTTACCAGGGGATGTGCCCTGCTGAACCTTCTGTTCAAAAACAGAGAAGGACTGGTGGGAGATGTGGTGGTCAGGAGCTGTCTTGGGCAGAGTCACCATGAAATGGTAGAGTTCACCGTTCTTGGAGAAGTCAGGATGGGGACCAGTAAAACTGCTATCTTGACCTTCCAGACGGCAGACTTTGAACTGTTCAGGACACTGTTTGGCAGAGTCCCTTGTGAGGCAATTCTGAAGGGCAGAGGAGTCCAGGAAGGCTGGGCACTCTTCAAGAAGGAAATCTTAAAAGCTCAGGAGCAAACCATCCCAATTTGCCCAAAGATGAGCTGGTATGGAAGAAGATCAGCCTGGCTGAACAGAGAGCTGCAGCTAGAGCTCAGGAAGAAAAAGAGGGTTTATGACCTTTGGAAAAGAGGAGGTTGTGCGGGAACAATTTTAGAAAAGCCAAAGCTCATCTGGATCTGAATCTGGCTACTGCTGTTAAAGGTAACAAAAAAAATAGTTTTATAAATACATCAACATGAAAAGGAGGACTAAGGAGAATCTCTACCCTTTACTGGATGCAGGGGGAAACTTAGTGCCAAGAGATGAGGAAAAGACTGGGGTGCTTAATGCCTTCTTTGCCTCAGTCTTTAGCAGCAAGACCAGTTGTTCTCTGGGTTCCCAGCTCCCTGAGCTGGTGAAAGGGGAAGAGAAGCAGAATGTGGCTCTCATAATCCACAAGGAAATGCTTGGTGACCTGCTACAGCACTTAGAGGTACACAAGTCGATGGGGCCAGATGGGATCCACCTGAGGGTACTAATAGAACTGAATGAGATGCTGACCAAGCCACTTTCCATCATTTATCAGCAGTCCTGGCTATCAGAGGAGGTCCCAGTTGACTGGTGGCTAGCAAACGTGACAGCTGTCTAAAAGAGGGGCCAGAGGATGGACCTGGGAAACTATAGGCCTGTCTGTCTGACTTCAGTGCCAGGGAAGCTCACGCAGCAGACTGCGTGTTATCACACAACACTTACAGGGCAACCAGGCAATCAGGCCCAGTCAGCATGGGTTTATGAAAGGCAGGTCCTGCTTGACCAGCCTGCTCTCCTTCTATGACAGAGTGACATGCTTAGTGGATGAGGGAAAGGCAGTAGTCTACCTTAACTTCAGTAAAGCTTTTGACACTGTTTCCCACAACATTCTCCTGAAGAAACTGCCTGATCTTGGCTTGGACTGGCATGTGCTTTGTTGGGTTAAATACTGGCTTGATAGCCAGGCCCAAAGAGTTGTGAACAGAGTCAAATCCAGTTGGAGGCCAGTCACTAGTGGTGTCCCCCAGGGCTCAGTACTGGGGCCAGTTCTCTTCAATATCTTTATCAATGATCTGGATGAGGGGATTAAGTGCACCCTTAGTAAGTTTGCAGATGACACCAAGTTAGGTGTGTGTGTCGATCCGCTCGAGGGTAGGAAAACTCTGCAGGAGGATCTGAAAAGGCTGGACTGTTGGGCTGAGGCCAACTGTATGTAGTTCAACAAGGCCAAGTGCTGGGTCCTGCACCTGGGGCACAACAACCCCCTTGCACCTGGGGCACAACAACCCCAAGCAGAGCTACAGGCTGGGAGATGAGTGGTTGGAAAGCTGCCTGGCAGAGAAGGACCTGGGAGTATTGGTGGATAGTGGGCTGAATATGAGCCAGCAGTGTGCTCAGGTGGCCAAGAAGGCCAACAGCATCCTGGCTTGCATCAGAAACAGTGTGGCCAGGAGGACTAGGGAGGTGATTGATTGTCCCCCTGTACTCAGCTCTGGTTAGACCGCACCTCGAGTACTTTGTTCAGTTTTGGGCCCCTCACTGCACAGAGGACATCGAGTTGCTCGAGAGATACCAGAGAAAGGCAACAAAGCTGGTGAGGGGTCTGGAGAACGAGTCTTATGAGGAGTGGCTGAGGGAGCTGGGGTTGTTTAGCCTGGAGAAGAGGAGGCTCAGGGGCAACCTTATTGCTCTCTACAGGTACCTTAAAGTAGGCTGTAGTGAAGTGGGGATTCGTCTGTTCTCCCATGCGCCTGGTGATAGGACAAAGGGGAATGAGCTAAAGTTGTGCCAGGGGAGATGTAGGTTGGATGTTAGGAAGAACTTCTTTACTGAAAGGCTTGTTAGGCATTGGAATGGGCTGGCCAGGGAAGTGGCTGAGTCACCATCCCTGGAGGTCTTTAAAAGACATTTAGATGTAGAGTTTAGTGATATGGTTTAGTGGAGGACTGGTTAGTGTTGTACTAGGTGATCTTGGAGGTCTCTTCCAACCTAAATGATTCTGTGATTCTGTCTATTTCTTAATTCATCCTAAGATATAAGATACAATACATTTCTGGATGGTTCTATAATGGCAGAAGACTGAAGGAAAAGTGACTATAACTTCTCAAAAACATGAGTAATGACATTAAAAAGTACTGCCTGTTAAGTCTTATTAAAATACTGAAAAGAGCCTCGCACGTTTATTTAGGATTATTTGTTTTGCTGTGACATGCCTGACAGTCAATTATAAAGTTTATATTGTGTCCCTTTTAGAGGGTTAGAACAATATCACATTTAGCAACATTTTTTTGTTTATGTGTTAGTGCAGGTGTGACAAAGCTGCTTGCCTGAAGCAATCTCTCTTTTATTAGGGACATTTCTCCTGTTCTTAATAAATTCACATGTGCTTAACAATTCATGCCCTCCCTGCTGTTATATTAACCACGCACACACACAAACACACACACACACAAAATAACAACAACAAAAAAACATTACCAAGTAGTGCTTGACAGTATTGGATTTCCAGTCAATTCTGTGAGCTTTCTTTTTTGGAGCTACTTTCTCTGCAGCTTTGAGGTGCAACATCTTGAAGAAGATTTCTCCAGGCCTATATTTAGATGAACAGTAATTAATCTTTATTAAAGTAACCCTCTGCTTTGACAGAGATCTACTTCTCTCTCCATAATTCAATATTGAAAAAATAAAGTACTCTCTCAAAAATGTATGCTTCTAACATTTAGAAGAGGTGAAAAAAATCCTTATGAAAATAACATTCACAAATATTGATAGCCATCTGTGAATAGCTGCATATTAGCTAAATTGCTAAACTTATGAAATGTTGGTACAGCAATTAAAAACTGGTAAATATTTTTCTTATTCTGCCTTAATTCTGAGTGACACATTCAAGAAGTTGTTTTATGATTACTGTTAGTTGTATTTACTAAATATTCCCCCTGCCTTTGGTAGGGTGTAAGCCTAGAATGATATCAAGGATATTGTCATGGTTTTGGCTGGGATAAAGTTAATTTTCTTCATAGCAGTTCATTTGGGGGTGTGTTTTGGATTTGTGATGAGAGTAGTGTTGATAGCACATCAGTGTTCTAGTTATTGCTGAGCAGTGTTTGTACAGAGTCATGGACTTCTCTGCTTCTCATGCTGCCGCGGCACTGAGTAGGCTGGGGCTATTCCATACCACATGATGTCATGCTCTGCAATAAATGTTTGCGGGGCATTCAGAATGATAGTATTTGTCTTCCTAAGGAACAGTTATGCATGATGAGTCTTACTTTCTTGGGAGTGGCTGAACATCCACTGCTGCTGGGAGTCATCACAGATTCAAAGAATCAAAAAATATAGAATTATAGAATATAGAATATATAGAATTATATCACTCAGGATCCCTGTATGCTATGCTGCCCGGTGAGCAATTCTTGCAACATGGCAGCTTGCTCACAAATTTCATCCAGTTGCATCCACGACACCCACCATTGCCTTCAGGCCCTGGGAAGACTTCCAGACTCTGGAGCTTCGTGAAACTGAGGGGCTGGGCTGCTCTTCTGGTCCTTGGGAGGTCTTTTTGGGGAGATGTCTGCCTGGGAGGGTTGTGGCCCCTCTGTCTTGGTTTCAGCCTCAGCCTGTAAGTCGCCGTGGGTGGGCACCGTGTTTATTTCAGTAGAAGGTTGCTCCTTGTTGTTCCCAGAAGAGAAGAAATTGTTCTGACTTAGGCAACTCCGTAGCCATCCCTCCCTAGGCAACCTCCCACTCCAACTGCCATGCCATGCCCTGGTTGCAGTACTCCCCAGGGACTTCCTTTGCATATGTGCGGGTGGCTGCCAGTGTTCCCTGCTCTGCCCATCAGCCACCCTCACAATGGCTGCAGGCTCCAAGGATCTTTCTCAGCTTCCTGGGGTTTCCTCAGTGCAGGAACCCCTTCACACATAACAGTCCCCTGCTCTGATGCAGAATGCAACTGTGCCAGAGCTGATTGCCTCTGTGAGTGACCATTAATGGCAGTTACGCTGTGTTTAAACATCCCACCACTGAATTTCTTGTTTTGCTTTGTTTGTGCGCTCAGTATTTTCTTTACCTATTAAGCTGTCTTTATCTCAATCCACAAGTTCTTGCAGTTTTACCTTGACAATTCTCTCTCCTATCCCACTGAAGGGAAATGAGTGGCTGTGTTGTGCTTAGTTGCCTGTCAGGGTTAAACCAGGACAAATGCTTTCTTCCCTTTGATTTCTCTTCCAGTCTTCTGGTAAATTGTTGGAGATATATTTTATTGGCAGCTATGATTTTTGAGAAGGACAATGGACCATTGTAAGGGCTGATCTGGAACAGAAGTATACTAAACTTTTCTGATATATTGATTTGTCACAACATAGGCAGGTGAAAGTAACAAATAGAACTGCTCTTCCTCTGACACCTTTCTTTCTGAAACAATTTACACTGTGACCTTAGCCACATGATAATTGAAACTTATGCAGTATACAAATTAATATCTGCAGAATGATGTTATAAATCTATCTCTAGAGTTATGTCATCTTTAGAATTATGTTATAATTCTACATGAAAGGTGTTTTAGGAACACTTTATATCTCTTACCAAATATACAAGCCATTCAAGAAAAAAAAAAAGGTTCTTAAAGGTAGTCACTCTCACACTCAAAAATAGATTCATTCACATAGACTCACAAACTCACAAGCACCATAGAGAACAAGGGATGCTGACTGTTACGTCCTGATCACAACTCTAGCTGTCAAGAACTTGCCTTGTCTCTTATCGGTTCTTATTGACTAGTGATAACAAACTAGTCTTTGAACAGGTTGTTTATACCTCCCAGGAGTCACCAGCTGTTACACAGCAATCTTCCAGCTCAGATTCTTGCTTCAGCCGCCATGAATCTTCAGCCATGTTGTGGACTTTTTTTTTTTTTTTTTTTTTTCTTCTGGTGCTAACACACACAGTTTCATATGTTAATTATATAAATATTTGTCTTACAAATCTTTATACTGGGATGTGTTGATTAATAAAGCTATTTATTTTGTTTTTATTTCCTTGTTGTTTTAATAAATCTCCCTCTTGTTGCAATTATTATAGCAATTTATGTAACACTTGTGATAATTTTGTGAAGATATTTCCTGAGAAGGAACACATGCTAATCTGAAAAAGACATTAAGAATTTATGAAACATAAACCCACTTCTCAATTGAAAGGCAGGGTTGTATTATACACATATAGAAAACAATAAGAACTTTATGTGAATTAAGATGAAAAATTAGAGGAAAGAAATTGTAATAATAATAATAAATATTAATATTTGTGGTCCATTAAGATGGAATTATATCTTAAATGTGTTTATTCGCTGAAAGACTGGGACAGGGGAAGAAAAAAATCTACCGTATTTGTGGAGAAAAAGATCAATAAAGGTGGTTTCACAGCCAGTCAGATAAATCTGGGCACTCTTTTTGAGGATTGCATACATGGTTTAAAGGATATAAACGATGTTAGTATATAAGCGTGCAAAAAATTTACAGTGCAATTGCAGACTTTTGAACAACATCTTAAGTTTGTGCAAAATGCTCTGCAAGCAAGACTGACCTGTATCTTATCCCTGTAGAGAGCTATTTAAACAAAAAATGGACAGACAGAAAGAAAGAAAGAAACAAAGAAAAGAAGAGAGAGAAAGAAGGAAAGTAAGAAAGAGAGAGAGAAGGAAAGAGGAGGAAAGGAAAGAAACTTGGATAGCCAACCAATTGTTCAGAGAGTGGCACATGAGTATATGCATTCATACATCTGCATTCACACACAGACCCTCATGGTAGTCACAAATAAGCATAAAGATAATGTCGTTTTGAATGGAATGTTTATAAGAACTTTAAGTTTCAGACTGCATTTTCTTTCTTGCATGCTCAGAAAGATCATATTTCTGAGGAAGGTGGAGCATCACTGGCATGTAGCTGGTTATTAAAACTCAGATGTATAGTTTCATGGCATTATGCAACGCTGCTTATAGCAATGAAAATATAACTAGTATTATGTTTTGAAATTGGTAGAATTTTCTGAATAAAAATAGCCTTATGTTGGTCTGCTGTCATTTTAAGGGATAGGTAGGGCACTTCTATATCACCATCTAACAGAAGTGCTGTTTCTGTCTCAGGATGCTTGCTGCCACTTGTCAATATTAGTGCTGACACCCTGAGGTGTCCTGCATGGGAAAGCAGGAAGTTAAGCAGATGTACTCCTTAGAAATATCAGTTTACTACTTCCTATCACAAGTTATCTGTTCACTGACATCTTTGAAATATCTGGGAATGAAATGAATGATCAAAGGCTTTCTTTCAGGTACTGAAATCTTAGTTTTTCTCTATGAACACTCCTTTTTTATTTTTATTTTTATTTTTATTTTTATTTTTATTTTTATTTTTATTTTTATTTTTATTTTTTTGGGGTTGTTCAGGAAGTACTCATATTATTTTCTTCTCCTTAGTCCTGCTAATCTTCTTTAACTCAGTGATCCTGATGATAACTTAGGTCTCAAATATTTTGTTGTCTTAGGGACTTGGGAAAGATTTCAAAGATTTATTTCATTCTTCTTCCTTCTCCCTGTGTAATTACACAGCAGTGGCCTTAGCAATGTGATAAAGAGATAGATCACTTTCTCTACTTCCATCTGACCTAATATAATCAGTAGAATCAGTTCTTCTAAATTACACAGAGTATATTCGGGATTTCCGAGATAATATCCTCATGTATTACCATCTAGATTACTATTCCCCCAAATTGCCCTCAGAACTTTACAGATATAACATACCTTATCACTTCTCATATGAGTTTGATTTTACTAAAATTCAGCTTATTGGACTCAATCCATTTAGCCAAGATATTAAGATTATGGTATCAGTATCCTGCTCTCTTAATTATTTACTTCCCCTCACTCTCTGTCATCAGCAAATTTTATTATCAAAGACATTTAGATCATCAATCTAGATCATTGATAAAAGAACATTAGTGTCATGCCTAATATCAGTTCTTAAAATACCCCATTAGATTATGCCATGTACATTGATATCTTATCATTAACTATGACAAATTAAGATGCCATATACATTGTATCAGACATAAAGTCAGAATTCTGTCCAGCAGGAGATAAAGCTGCTGTAAAATGTATCTTTTTAGAGAACAAGAGAGGGTACCAATTGTGTTAGAAGAAGGAAAACCTAGCCATAGTAGGTTTTTATCTATAATATGTACATGGATATAAATAAAAATTATGTTCTTTGACTGCTGATTTATGTTGGAAGACTTTGTTTACCACTTTGTGTCTGAAAGCAAAATAACTTATCACTATCTCCAGATTAGAAACTAACTTACTCTGACCTATGAACTGGAAGTTCTAGGATCTATATTTCCAAACAAAAGAAAATCTTAGAACACACAGAAGCAGAACATGCACAACTCAATAAAACCCCACCAAGACAAGAATGGAAAATGAAGATAAATCCATGTACATGTATGTCTTGCAAAATTTCAGATGGGAAGAAGTAGGAAGACAGCTGCAGCTAATGCACCTGGAGTTTCCTCTCCAGTTCTTTTATTACCTTAATTTAAAATGAGTTTAGTGCTAATAAAGTTTCTAGCAGAACAAAGTTTCAGATTACAGACAAGAGTTTGATTCTCTAGGGAAAAATGTTGATGACTACACAGGATCCATCCCTCTGTTCAAGCAAAGAATTAAATTAGTTATAGAACGTTAGCTTTTTCTGCTGCTGAGAGTGGTAAACAAACATCTTTCTTGGCTTCACCTACTCACCTTTGTTATATGCATAGGGAACATAGTAATTATATCTGCTGTATAAGGGAAATAATGACATCCTCTACTCTGTGGCTGTATTTTTTTTCAATATGTGGCTGGGTAGGAGATAAATAAGCTCAATGGAATTCAGAGGAAAACCTGATGTTGACATTACTCTGTTCTAGAGATTGGAATTTTGATCAACTTTAAACAAGTAATTGTGTTAACTTGTAAAAGACAAGAAATTTTCCAAACTTGATCATTTTCAAATCAATTTGTTGTTGTTAATAGTGGTAATAATTTTGTCTTACAGCTAATACTTTTTTTTTTTGCGTAAGGACAACCCATTTGACCTTTCCCAAATGTCAGCAATAATATTTAATATGAATATGCTTCACAGACACTTTAAACACTCGTATAATGTTTAATATTAAAAGATAATAATCTTGGTATTTGTACTCAAAATGTCACTGAATATTGCTTGAATAGTAATAGTAATTAGTAAATAGTAATAGTAATGCTGGCTTAATAGGAAGGTGTGTTTCCAAACCTGATATTATCAGATAGCTTAAGAAATTGGTATGGAGGATGATGGTGTTTACATACATTTTTAAAATTATTATTATTATTTGTTTCTATTTTAAACAACTGAGTGTTTAGAACACCTTTTGTAAGCAGTATGGTTATTGGGATTTATCTTGAATGATTACATGGAAATATGTAAAAGAGCAAAGAAAATATTTGTTTCTTCTCTTAATGAAGTTGTATGTTCACACTTGTAGATCCTAAAAATTCTTAGGAATGGGTACACTGGCAATCATATCCAGTGAAAAAAATAACTTAGCAACTCAGTTACTCAATACTAATTACTCATGAACTAGGTATTAAGGCACTCTGAACAAGCAGAAACCTCAAATGTGTGATCTGAAAAACAAAACAAAAACAACAACAACAACAACAACAAAAAAAAAACAACAACAAAAAACAACTTACATTGATAAGATACTTATGATGAATGAATAGGAAATATCACTAACATGCTATATGCTTGAAAAAGAATTAATTCTGAAGTCAGATCACCTGAAAAGCTTTTCCACCCACATTGACGTAAGCCCTAGAATCGCTTTCCAGGTCTTCTGGAAAAATACATGTATAAAATTTTATTTGTTGGGATGCAAGTAAAACATTTAAAAGCAAAACATTACCAATCATCAGTCCAGATTACAAAAAAAAAAAAAAAAAAAAAAAAAAAAAGAGCAAGAAGAAGGATAAATATCACATGGTCCACAGAGTATCTATATCATCTTTCTCCAACCTAAGTGGTGACAAATAGCATAAAATACAAAGGAACAGGATAAATTAATGAAAGGGAAAGACATAGAGAAATTAAAGAAGATATCAGGCAGTTAACTCTTTTTTTTCCATATGGATGACCAACAGCAGTACTTCTTACAGTGCCTAGTGTTACCCAGTCAAACCATCTACCTGAGAAGATCAGAGGGAGATATAAACAGAGAATCAAATAACTTTAAAAGTAATATTATTATATTGATCCTAATGAGAATGAACAGAAGATGGTAAATGGAAGCATTCTGGTAAATGTTATAACTTGAAGTGTATAGAAACTGGTATATCCCTGTTTTCAAGAAGACTGATGGCTAGAGAAGAGGATTAATGAAGACTATGTCTTCATAGCCAAACCTAGGTTCAATTTTATTACACTAGTTTACTTGGTCTGTCTATGTTTCATAGTCATAGAATCACAGAATTGTTAGGTTAAGAAGGAACCTTAAAGATCATCTAGTTCCTCCATTAAACTATTTTGTGCAAAGCCCCATTCAGACTGGCCTTAAACAAATCCAGGGATGGGTTATCCACAACTTCTCTGGGCAGTCTGTTCCAGTGCCTCACCACTGTTTGAGTAAATAATTTCTTCCTAATATCTGATCTAAATCTCCCCTCTTCTCATTTGAAGCCGTTACCCCTTCTCCTACGACTACACTCCCTGAAAAAGAGTCCCTGTCCTGCTTTCCTGTAGGCCTTTTGGTAGCAGAAGGCTTCTAGAAGCTCTCCCCAGTGCCTTCTGTTCTCTGGGCTAAACAAACCCAACTGCCTCAGCCTGTTCTCGTAGCAGACCTGTTGATCATCTTTGTGACCCTGCTCTGGACTTGCTCTGATTTGTTCATATCCTGCTTATGTAGATGACCCCAGAGCTCCGAAGCTGGACACAGCACTCCAGGTGGGGTCTCACGAGATCAGAGCTGGGAGGGAGAATCACCTCCTTCAGCATGCTGGCCACACTTCTTTTGATGCAGCCCAGGAGGGTATGGTTGGCTTTCTGGGCTGCAAGCACACATTGCCAACTCATGTTGAGCTTTGCATCAAACAACACCCCAAGTCCTTCTCACAAGGGCTGCTCTCAATCCATTTTCCACACCACCTGTATTTATGATTGGGATTGCTCCAATCCAGGGGTAGGACCTTGCACTTGGCCTTGTTGAACTTCACAAGGGATGAGATTCACATGAGATTCATGAGATTCACATGAGATTCACAAGGGCTCACCTCTCAATCCTGTCCAGGTCCCACTGGATGGCTTCCCTTCCCTGCACTCTGTTAACCACACCACACAGCTTGGAGTCCTGGCAAACCTGCTGAGGGTGCACTCAATCCTATTGTCCTTGTTGCCAACAAAGATGTTAAACGGCACCAGTCCCAATGCTGACCTCCAAGGAACACCACAGTTCACTGGTCTCCACTTGGACATTGAGCTATGGACCACAACACTTTGAGTGTAACTATCCGGACAATTCTTTATCCACCAAGTGGTTCATCCATCAGACCCATGTCTTTCCAATTTAGATACAAGGATGCCATGCGGGACAGTGTTAAATGCATTACAAATTTTCAGATAGATTTAAAAACAAACATTAAATATGAAATAGGAAATCCTTTCTTTTGTTTCTGATTGGGTATTCACTGTTTAGAAAGGTTAACAATTTGTGGCTAATTCTCAAAAGAAGTTCAGGGCTACTTGTGTTAGTAAATCTCTGTTTTTGTTTTGTTGTTGTTGTTGTTTTTCTATTATCCTTTTTTATTTTAGTATTAGTATTAGTATTAGTATTAGTATTGAATATGCATATTTCCCAGTGAGAAGAGAAAAAATCAGGAAAAAAAAAAAAAAGATCTTTTCCTGTAAAAGCATTTTTCTTTCTGTACAGCAGAATTTTGGAGAGTTAGACTCACTGAAAAGTTTCTGGAATATTTATGAGCTGAAGCAGTTTTGTAAAGAAAGGAAAAGAAGAATAAGAAAGGCAGAATACTTGTGTATATGAAATTCCTCTTTCACTGAGCTTTTTAAAGAAGCGGAAGAAAAATATCTCTCTTATTTTGAATCAATATACATATATATCTATGATATAGTGACATATATAGGGTGTGTGTGTGTAGATAAGTGAGTGTGGTAAATACATACATGTGGCATTCAGATAACATATTACCTGACTGTCAGTTAGAGTATCACATAGCATTATGACTATTCTTTTTCTTATAAAATGCCACCCGCTAATTCTTATTTTATGAATTTAAAATTAAGAACAAGATAGATTGGGTCAGTTAGCTATGGTATCAAACAAGAATTTAGCTCAGCAAGTACAAGATAGGTAATTAGCAAAGAAACAGGTAAGACTTTATATTCAGATGCCTTTGCAGAAGTTTAAGTTCAGAAGCAGAAAGATTAAAAACACATACTACAAATAATGTTAAAATTAAATAGGTGAAGAGAAACATCAGAATATATTCTGACAAAGACTTTCATTTAAATTGGTTTCACGTAAATTTATTTATGTAGAAATGAATAAAAGTCTGGCATATTGCATACACAAGAAAAGAGAATGTCAAAAATAACAAATCTTAAAGATTTCTGAAAAATACTCTTGAATTTTGTCTTTATTAAATGATAAATTTACAGGAGGGAAATTATAATAAATTAAGAAAGGAGCAAATAAAATCTTGAACATATTAAGTACAAGAAACTCTGAACATTGATCAAGACCCCAGAACCAGATGTGTCCCGAGAGATGTTAATGGGAATGGGAAAAGAAATTAGAGAAGAATATCCTTATTTAAGAAAAAGCCTAGGGACACAGCAGGAAATTAAAGACCAAATAGTTTGACTGCAATTTGTAGAAAGGTATTAGAAACTATTTTAAATCACCAGGTCGGAAAATGCTTAGAAAAGTACAGCTTGATTAAAGGAATTTGGAATAGGAAGGTTATGCCTTACTAATTTGTTAGTTCTGCAAGAGTATCATTGTCACAGTAGACAAAGGATTGCAGTGTAGACATCATATTTAAGGTCTGATCAGGAAGCTTTTTAATATCAGAGGTTGAGTAAGGTGCAGAATCATTGAACAGAAGAGAGTCTGGCATATTAATTTAAAAGAAAATGGCTAAAGGACAGAGAACAAGCCACTATAAACCAGGAACAATATTGCTTGGAGAAAGAAAAAAAAAATGAAAAAAGAAATATGATCCTGTAGAAATAACTTCTGGTCTAGTGCCTGGAAATGTAATATATTGGGTTCAGGATGAGATAATACTGAAGCCTTTCACCACTGTGTATGTCATTCTAAAAAAAAAAAAAAAAAATTAAAAAAAAAAAAGTAAGGTCAAAATTTAATAAACTGTCTCAAAATGTTTTATAAAACTATATATATATACATATAACAGGCATTTTATACATATAACAGGCCCTCTAACTTTTAACAGGAAAGCAAAAACCGTGATGAAAGTATTGTCCATCTTTTTTTTTTTTTTTTTTTTTGGTGATATTCTTAAAACGCTTATCTATAGTATGATATAGAAGCACCAACAGATGTGCTTTAGGTTTTGGTAAGGGTTATAAATGTCAGTGTAGATCAGGAAAAAATAAAATTCACTGTTTTAAAAGCAAGTGGTATTCTTCTGCCTATTTCTAGCCAGAAAAATATTAAGACTCTGAAGTGGGAAAAAAGAATGTCTCATATGAGAAGAAAAGCAAAACCAAACCGAAAAGAAAAAAAAGAAAAAAAAAATCATGTTAACAACTTTCATCTTGCTCTTCATCTCTTTGGAAGACTGGTTTGGATTTTGCTTTCCAGAGCTTTCTAGTGAAGATGATAACAATCTTCTACACATTCTGAAAATTGCTGAGATTCCCCCCTCAACAAACACCCCCCTGTTCTTTTTTTTTTTCATCAATCTTTTTCACTTTGTTTTTAACCTGCCTGCATAACAAAAGAGAAAGCAAATGATAAAAATATTTTCAGTTCTAAAAAAATATTGTATATCAAAAACATATTTCTAACAAAAATGTTTGATAGTATGCAATTTGAAATATATTTTTAATACACGTATAATATTTCAAGACAATGAAATTTAAGATTGTACTGTCAGAATGATACATATTTTTAAAAGAAATAAATCATTCTTATCTCTGATACATACTGTTGTGGTTCCGCTCGAGTGGGCAGCCGAGCTCCACCACAGCCACTCTCTCACTCCCCCTCCTCAAAGAGGAATGGGGAGAAAATATGTGAAAAGGGCTCAAGGGTTGAGATAAGGACGAGAAAATCATGCAATAATTATTGTAATGGGCAAAACAAAAAAATTTCCTCTGTTATTGTTCTATATATGGTCTCAAATATACAGGGCGAGTTACCTTAAATATTGAGATAAGAGTATATAGATAATTCCTATGATACAGAAGTTGAAATTTCCATGATGCCAAGGAAAATCTCACAAACAAAAGCTATAGTGCTCAGGGAGGAAAGGGTTAGATAATATACCATTCTCTGAGGAATGCCACTGTCGTGGTTTAACCCGGCCAGCAGCTAAACACCACACAGCCATTCGCTCACCCTCCCCCCTCCCTCTCTGGGACGGGGGAGAGAAATCGAAAGTGAAGCCCGTGAGTTGAGATAAGGACAGTTTAATAACACAGGAAAATAATAATAACAATAATAATAATAATAATAATAATACAATGATGATAATAGTACTACTAATAATAATGTGTACAAACAAGTGATGCACAATGCAATTGCTCACCACCCGCTGACCGATGCCCAGCCTAACCCCGAGCAGTCCGGCCCCCCTCTCCCGGCTAGCCACCCCTATATATTGTTTAACATGACGTCAGATGGTATGGAATACCCCTTTAGCTAGTTTGGGTCACCTGTCCTGGGTCTGTCCCCTCCCAGCTCTTGCTGCACCCCCAGCCTGCCTGTTGGCAGGACAGAGCAAAAAGCTGAGATGTTCTTGGCTTAGTATAAGCACTGCTCTGCAACAATTAAAACATCGGGGTGTGTAGTGGGTTTACGTGGCAAGGTTTTGGTAGCAGGGAGCCATAGGGGTGGTTTCTGTGAGAAAGATCTAGAAGCTGCCCCATGTTTGGGAAGGGCCCCATTGTTTTCCAGATCCGAGCCAATAAGCGATGTTGTTTTTCGCCTCTGTGAGAGCATATTTAAGACAGGGAAAAAACGCTGCGCCACACAGCAGCCGGGAGAGTGAGAGGAGCGAGGAACAGCCTTGCGCCAAGGTCAGTGTAGAAGGAGGGGGAGAGGTGCTCCAGGCGCCGGAGCAGAAGTCCCCTGCGGCCTGTGGTGAGGACCATGGTGAAGCAGGATGTCCCCCTGCAGCCCATGGAGTACCACGGTGGAGCAGGGTTCCACGCTGCAGCCCGTGGAGGAGACCACGGTGGAGCAGGTGGCCCTGCACCGATGGAGGCTGCCGCCTGTGGAAGACCCCTGCCGGAGCAGATTCTGGGCCGGACCTGTAGCCCGTGGAGAGGAGCCCACGCAGGAGCAGGTGATCTGGCAGGAGCTGCTGCCCGTAGGGGAGCCAGGTTGGAGCAGTTTTCTCCTGAGGGATGGACCCCGTGGTACGGACCCATATCTGGAGCAGTTCTGGAAGAGCTGCTGCCTGTGGGAAGCCCACGCCGGATCAGTTCATCAAGGACTGCATCCCGCGGGTGGGACCCCACAGCACAGGGGACGAGAGTGACCGAGAAGGAGCGGCAGAGAAGAAGTGCTGTAGACTGACCATAACCCCCATTCCCCGTTCCCCTGCGCCGCTCGGGGGGAGGAGGTGGAAGAGGGTGGATGGGGGGGGAAGGTGCTTTTGTTTTTTTTTTTTTCTTTGTTTTCTCACTTCTCTCGCTTGTTAGTTGTAGGTAATAAATCTTACTATCTCCTTATGCCGAGTCTGTTTTGCCCGTTACAATAATTACTGCGTGATTTTCTCGTCCTTATCTCAATCCTTGAGCCCTGTTCACATATTTTCTCCCCATTCCTCTTTGAGGAGGGGGAGTGAGAGAGCGGCTGTGGTGGAGCTCGGCTGCCCACTCGAGCGGAACCACGACAGTACTTTTTGGCGCCCAACGTGGGGCTCGAGGAATTTGAGATAAGGATGATAGTTAGTAGAAGTAACGGGCAAAAATATGTGCAGGATGATTGTTAGGAATGTACAAGTTGTGAAGAATTTAAGAAAGCAGTAACTGTGATATGTTAGTGTGGTGAAGGGACGAGGGGTGGTGTGTGTGTGTAAAATGTCCACCTTGTCGGTGCTGTGATGATGTTATGTTTATTTTGGTGTGGTGAATTCTTTTTCTTTTTGATGTAAGTGAAGTTTGTGAAGGTTGTTGTGATAATTGTAAAGTAAGAGTATGTTGTGAGTAGTCTTAAATATGCTTTTAACAGAGGCGAGGGGTGGAATGTAGTGGGTTTACGTGGCAAGGTTTTGGTAGCAGGGAGCCATAGGGGTGGTTTCTGTGAGAAAGATCTAGAAGCTGCCCCATGTTTGGGAAGGGCCCCATTGTTTTCCAGATCCGAGCCAATAAGCGATGTTGTTTTTCGCCTCTGTGAGAGCATATTTAAGACAGGGAAAAAACGTTGCGCCACGCAGCAGCCGGGAGAGTCAGTGGAGCGAGAGAACAGCCTTGCACCAAGGTCAGTGTAGAAGGAGGGGGAGAGGTGCTCCAGGCGCCGGAGCAGAATTCCCCTGTGGCCTGTGGTGAGGACCATGGTGAAGCAGGATGTCCCCCTGCAGCCCATGGAGTACCACGGTGGAGCAGGGCTCCACGCTGCAGCCCGTGGAGGAGACCACGGTGGAGCAGGTGGCCCTGCACCGACGGAGCCTGCCGCCTGTGGAAGACCCCTGCCGGAGCAGATTCTGGGCCGGACCTGTAGCCCGTGGAGAGGAGCCCACGCAGGAGCAGGTGATCTGGCAGGAGCTGCTGCCCGTAGGGGAGCCAGGTTGGAGCAGTTTTCTCCTGAGGGATGGACCCCGTGGTACGGACCCATATCTGGAGCAGTTCTGGAAGAGCTGCTGCCTGTGGGAAGCCCACGCCGGATCAGTTCATCAAGGACTGCATCCCGTGGGTGGGACCCCACAGCACAGGGGACGAGAGTGACCGAGAAGGAGCGGCAGAGAAGAAGTGCTGTAGACTGACCATAACCCCCATTCCCCGTTCCCCTGCGCCGCTCGGGGGGAGGAGGTGGAAGATGGGTGGATGGGGGGGGAAGGTGCTTTTGGTTTTTTTTTTTTCTTTGTTTTCTCACTTCTCTCGCTTGTTAGTTGTAGGTAATAAATCTTACTATCTCCTTATGCCGAGTCTGTTTTGCCCGTTACAATAATTACTGCGTGATTTTCTCGTCCTTATCTCAATCCTTGAGCCCTGTTCACATATTTTCTCCCCATTCCTCTTTGAGGAGGGGGAGTGAGAGAGCGGCTGTGGTGGAGCTCGGCTGCCCACTCGAGCGGAACCACGACAGGGTGCTATCAGCACTCTTCTCATCCTAAGCCTAAACATAGCATTCTACCAGCTACTAGGAAGAAAATTAACTCTGTTCTAACTGAAACCAGGACAGCCACTCATCACTGGTCTCCACCTGGACATTGAGTCATTGACTGCGACTTTTTGAGGTAACCATCCAGCCAATTCCTTATCCACCAAGTGATCCATCCATCAGATCCATGTCTCTCCAATTTAGATACAAGGACATCATGTAGAACAGTGTCAAATACATTGCAAAAGTCGGTGTAGATGAAGTCAGTTGCTCTTCCCCTATCCAACAATGCTGTAACCCAGCTGTGGAAAGCTGACAATTTTTTCAGTTAAAAGTTGCCTTTAATGAAGCCATGTTGACTGTCACCAATCACCTCCTTATTTTCTATGTGCCTTAGCATAGTTTCCAGAAGGATCTGCTCCATGATCTTTCCAGGCACAGAGGTGAGACTGACTGGTTGATTCCCTGGGCTTTATTTTTCTTTTGTTATAAATGGGGATTATGTTTCCCCTCTTTCAGTCAGTGGGAACTTCACCAGACTGCCACAACTTTTCAAATATGATGGATGGTGGCTTAACAACTACATCTACCAGTTCCCTGAGGACCTGCAGATGCATCTCATTAGGTCCCATGCACTTGTGCCCCTTCAGGTTCCTTAGATGGTTTTGAACCTGATCTCCCACAGTGGACAGTTCTTCAGTCTCCCAGAAAGCCTTTGCCTTCTTCTGTAACTTTCTGTGTGGCTAGAAAACTTGCTAGTGAAGACTGAGGAAAAAAAGTCATTGAGTACCTCAGCTTTCTCCATAACCTGAGTAACCAGGTCTTGCATTTCCTTCCAGAGAAGGCCCACAATTTCCCTATTCTTCCTTTTATCACTGATTTACCTATAGAAGCCTCTCTTGTTGCCCTTGGCATCCTTGGCCAAATTATAATAATTCTGTCAGGGTTTTAGCTTTCCTAACCTGATCCCTGTCTGCTTGAACAATATCTCTGTATTCCTCCCAAGCTACAAATCCTTGCTTCCTCCCTCTGTAGGACTCTTTCTTTTGCTTAACTTTTCGTTGTTCATCCACACAGACTTCCTGATGTTTTTGCCTGACTTCCGTTTTGTTAGGATACATCACTCATGAGCCTGGAGGAGGTGATCCTTGAATATTAACCAGATTTCTTGGGCTCCTCTTCCCTGCAGGACTTTGTCCCATGGTACTCAACCAAGCAGATCCCCAAAGAGGGCAAAGTCTGCTCTACCAAAATCCAGGCTAACAAGATAGCTGTGTGCCCTCCTTGCTGCCCTCAGGATCCTAAACTCCACCATTTCATGACCATCGTAGCCAAGGCTGTCCTTGAACTTCACATTTCCCACCATCCCCTACAGCACAGCACCTCTCCTCGGTGGCCCCTCTATCATTTGGAACAGGAAGTGTATGAAGGAGTTTAACAAGGATAGTGAGTGCGAATCATAGAATCATAGAATCGTAAATGTTGGAAAGTTTCATTGACTTAAGTGGTGATGTTCAGGAAAAGATACATGCTCCTGAGGCTCATCTAGGCACTTGTTAACTCAAAAATGTAGCAACTTCTATAAATACACTAGTAAATGTTTATCAAAAGACAGTTACTTGAACCTTATTATTTGTCATAAACTGAAGAGATGCTTTCATCTGTCCAGCAAAATATTATTACAGAATTTCTATGAATTTAGGCCTGTGTCACAACTGGCATTTAACTGTTTGGGAGGTGATGACCTTTTTTTTACAGATATTTAAATGGATTGGCATGGCAGAGAGGTATAATTGTACAGAAAAGGCTTAAAAATAATAATTTAAAAAAAAAAAGAAAAAAGAAAAAAAGAGATGAACAAGATAAAGACAAGAAATTGCAAACAGGCAGAACTTCTTGCATGAAAATGTGAAAAGAATGACTACCAACAGAAAATAAAAAAAGATGAACAATATCAGGAGTAGATGAGACTTTATGGGAATGAACGGTGATAGAAGAAAAGTATCAGGTAGGTAAGGAAAACTGAGGGAGAAAGAAGACAACCCCACTTTGGTTTTGATATCTCTCATCAAAGCTCTGTCAAACATAAACACTAAGATCTCAGTGACTAAAAATCACAGAACTACAGAGTGGCTGATGTTGGAAGGAACCTTCAGAGATCATATAGCCCAACGCCTCCTGGTGGAGCAGGGTCACCTAGAATATGTTGCACAGGATTGCATCCAGGTAGGTTTTCAATATCTCCAAAGAAGGAGACTCTGCCACCTCTCTGGGCAGCCTGTTCCAGTGCTTTGTCACCCAAACTGTAAAGTTTGTCACCCAAACTTCCTCATATGGCTATGAAACCTCCTGAGGTTCAATTTATGCCTATTACCCCTTGTCTTATCACTAGCCACAACTGAGAAAAGTTTGGCCCTATCCACTTTACATTGTCCCCTCAGGTATTTATAGAGGTTGATGAGATTCCATCTCAGTCTCCTCTAGGCTAAACAGGCCCAGTCTTTCCTCATAGGACAGATTCTCCAATCCCTTCCAATCTTTGTGGCTCTATGCTGGGCTCTATAAGTTCTACATCCCTCTTGCATTGGGGAGCCCAGAACTGCACACAGTATTCCAGGTATGAACTCACCAGGGCTGAGTAGAGGGGGAGGGTCACCTCTCTTGATCTGTTGTCTACACTCTTGATGAAACTAGGATCCCATTGGCCTTTTTGTCCACAAGGGCACACTGCTGTTTCATGATTAAATTGTTGTCCACCACTACCCCCAGGTCCCTCTTCGCAGAGCTGCTCTCCAGCAGGTCAGCCCCCTGTACCAGTGCCTGAGGTTGTTCCTCCCCAGGTGCAGTACCCTGTTCCTTTTACATTATGTATACATACATGTTCTCTACATATTGTTTTTCCAGAATATTGAAACCTGGTATGTAGGTTTATTTATTTATTTATTTATTTATTTATTTATTTATTTATTTATTTATTTATTTAAAGCCTTAGTCTCAGCAAATTGAGACTTTACAAATGGACCTTTCTAAATATTAATCATTGTATACATATATCAAGTGGATAGAACAACAACAAATGCAAGGCTTAGTGTAGTAAGCACACCTGGGAATTCCTGCTAAAACAATGAAAAATGTTGCAGTGCCCATCTCAACTATTCTCCTGCATCTAAGCAGAGCCAAGCAGTTCATTGTGATCAAAACTTCAGCTGTTATGTTCTTGTTTGCCAGTGGGGAGTTATATATTTAATGATTCTTACTCTTAGAACACAAAAGCAATTTCTACCTAATTTTGTGGATAACTTTTTTGATAATTTTATCACCACGTATGACTATTTATTTTTTGTATTTTTGTGACCCAGTCACCTTTTAACATCCCAGTACATCTGAAGTGTCTGTGGTCTCATTTCAAATTTGACAGGACTATAAATATAATCAGGCTTTCCTAACTTCTTCTTTTTTTTTTTTTTTTTTTTTCTTGCCTCATTTTTTTCATATTACCTCATTCTTGACTAATTCCAACAAAGTGCAGCTTTGAATATCTTTAATATTGAATTAATATCAAATATTTTCAATATTAATCTGAGCCCATACACCACATTGTTGAATTATAAACCTAAGAGTATAGCTGCAGCTTTTCTGAATACCTTATGAGTTATTCCCATCTATTTTACTTACTCTGCCTTCTACAGAAGTATGCACTGTCACTGTGGTTCATTCTTTACTATCTGGACTGCAATTTATTTTCAGATCTGGACAAATCTTGTTCACTGCTTGCTTTGACTCCCATCATTGTCAGTGTCTGGAAGAAAAAAAGTCTGTGGCAGCTGACAAAAGGATATATTTAAAATACATGTATTCATCCTATGGGAAACAAATGTATAAGAGCTAAGAGGTAACTGTTGGATGGTATGCCTTTGTGATTCATTGAATGCCACAAACATGCAAGAGGAAAAATAGTCCCAAGAGGTTCACAGGCATGTAGAATCCTGAGAGGTTCCTGAAGTTACATAGCAAGAAATCAGCACTTTGACAATGTCTTCTTTGGTGTACAAGTTTATGTGATTGTAAACATGTAAATCTGCATAATATATGTAACTTGGATTAACAAATGTTTTTTAAAATCTGTTTAACTCTGAACGAACACATTATGTCCTTTACTTGGTGGCAGGTAAGAAGTTATTGATTATGTGATTTCCTAAATACCCAAACATTCTGATATATTACAAAAACATACTCTAATAATTTTACTGAAGCAACAAATGTAGCAATTCAAATAAGTGAAAGTTGCATACACTTCTTTGGTTGAAAGATGCCTTTTCATGTTAAATGCTTTCTGGTTCCTGACATTGTTTGACTTGCTAATTCTGTCTTCCATAGCTTGATATTACTGGGAGAGTTTTGCACAGACTTTACAGTCTCAGACAACATATGAATCATTCCCTATTCTGTCCTTGATAGGGATTTTGTCCTAAGAACAATGCATAAAACTTATAAGATGAATGCAAATTATGGACTTATATACTGTCTACGTAATAACTTATGTTTTTGATTGCCTCTTCAGAGTCCTACTTCATTCTTGTATTGTGCTTGTATTGTGTAGGGAGAAAATTCGGGTGGCCAAAGCCCAACTAGAGTTGAAGCTGGACAAGTCTGTGGGAGACAATAAAAAAGTTTTTTTTTCAGATATGTGAACAGAAAAAAGAGGACCAAAGAAAACATAGGTCCGCTACTTGATGGGGAAGGTCTCCTCACAGACAATGACACAGGCAAAGCAGAGACATTTAATGCCTTCTTCGCCTCTATCTTCAACACTGATGATGGGCTTCAGGCACCTAGGGTGCCCTGAGCTGGAGGACCATGATGGTGGGAATGATAAAGTCCCAACCGAACCTGAATGTGTGCGGGATTTGCTGTTCTACCTGGATCCATACAAGTCCATGGGTCTGGATGGGATTCATCCCAGGGTGTTTAAAGAGCTGGCTGACGTCATTGCGGGACCTCTCTCAATTATTTTTCTTTGGACTCTGGAGAGGTCGCAGTAGACTGGAAGCTGGCAAATGTTGTGCCAATTTTCAAGAAAGGTAAGAATGAAGACCCTAGCAATTACAGGCCTGTCAGTCTCACGTCGGTGCTTGGTAAAATTATGGAGAAGATGATTCTTGAAGTTATTGAAGCGCACCTGGGGAACAATGTGGTCATTGGTCCCAGCCAACATGGGATCATGAGGGGTAGGTCCTGCCTAACAAATTTGATTTCCTTTTATGATAAGATCACCCGTTTAGTCAATCAAGGGAAATCAGTTGATGTGATCTTTTTGGACTTCAGCAAGGCTTTTGACACATTTTCCCATAGGATCCTACTGGACAAAATGTCCAGTGTACAACTTGACAAAAACATCATATGATGGGTGAGCAATTATTAAAATATATATTTTCTTTTCCAGAATGAAATTTTTTGCTGTTTTCTTAGATTTATGCTGAATTATTTTGATGAATTTGTTTACACTAGAAATCTATATGTTCATTCTTTAAAATGTGGCTTACTGACATGGCTCCTCTACCTACTCCAGAAAAAAATCCATTAGTCTAGATTTATTTATTTCAACTGTAGTTTTAAAAAAGCTAGAATAGCTAACTATAGTTTGGGGAAAAAAAAAAAAAAAAAAAAAAAGAGATTATTAAGTCCATAAAAAACTGAACACCAATGTTTGGTATTATGTTGTTGTTTCGTTTTGTTTTGTTTTGTTTTGTTTTGTTTTGTTTTTTCTACATCACTGAGAAATCAATAACAAATTTGTTATTAACTGAACATAACTTGTAAATCAAATCTAGCCATTGAATATGCTGTCATTCATCAAAATTCTGAGGAGATGCTGCATAGCTGACAAAAAAATAAGGAAAGAAATACTCTATTCATTCTTCATAACTGGAATTTTGATTTTTTTTTTTTATATTTATAAAAGTAATATAAAACTTGACAAATGTTAAACACTTTTTGTGAAATTTGCTTATATGTTCCCTTCTTCCTATTCTCTCACCACTATTCTGGCATCAAGAATGTTTGCAAGGTATTGGCTTCTTCCACAGGGCTCCTGACTAGTCATCATTTAGGAGGAACATCAGAGGCACTGGAAGAAGACTCATTCTGAACTGGAACATTCTGACTTAGGTCAGAGTGTATCCTAAATGTGCCCCAATAGATCATTCTTAAGTGATATACAAAAGTTTTGCTTCATTATTATGATAATCTAGTGCATGTATATGAACCTTTCCATAAGATTCCAAGAAACTGATATTAGTTGCAGCAGACAAAAAGCATTCCCTGTAACTAATATATGCTTCATTGAGAGGGGAAGAATGACATTTTGTCATGTCTTAATTTATGATTTATACTTATAAACTTGGATTGGGTTAATTTACTGAATCAAATCAGTGATGGGTCTTCTTAATAACACTTAAGCCTCCAAAAGTATTATAATTGATAAAGCACAGTAAAATTTGTGGTCATAGATACAGTTTGCAGATCTAAGTGATCATATCATCAAGATACGTTTTTTTTTTCCTGTCACAGTTGCAGGAGAGAACCTACAATCAGTGAATCAGTGAATAAAATAAATATACTTTATTGAATGGAAGACTGGGTGGCAGAAAGCACAAAAGAGACCTAGAACAAAATAATAAGCAAGCTAAAAAAAAGCAGGCTTAAAACAGACAAAATACCAGGAGATAAGACGTGTTTTTAGGTGATCCTTTGTGTGCCTCTCATTTTCATTATTTGTTTATTTTAGTACTTTATATTTGTACATAATAACAAATACATAAATGTATTTGTACAGAATACATTTTGAAGAATGTATTTAGTCATTTTAAAAATATTAAAAATGTGGAAAAATAAGGAAGGATATTAAGAAACACGTAGGTTAGCTTCAGGGATGAAACAAAGTCAGCTTGTGTACAGTGTTTCATTACTTACTATTCACCACCAATAAAATGGGAAGAAAAGCTAGGGATGATAAAGGACTGGTTTACTCTTCATAAGTTGTCATATACCAGAATGTTTATCACTAATATTCAGAGATGGTATGAGATGCTATCTGGATCAAAGTTTTAAGGATTGCAAAAACTAACATGATTACATGTACAGAGATAGATTTCCTATTAATTCTAATGTATTACATCATATGAATGCACTGAAGAAGTAAGTCAGATTGACTAATTAAAACTTATTCTTTGTAGAACTTTAAAAATGAAGTTGCTGTTCAGTCTTTCATGTTATTTTCTGACAGTCAGCAGACAACTGCAGAGACTAGCTTGAACTGTCAAAATAATTTATATATATTAAATGTCAATGCAACTCAGGAGGAAGATAAAAATTTGCTTTCAATATGACATTTATATGCCAGTGCTTGATTTAGATATGCAGAGGTAGTAAGACATGTTAGCTAAAAGTAGTCATGCAGCATATTTCTAAACATGATGTCCCATTTATGTTCAAAATGATGTGGACTGAATCAATTAGAAGAAACAAGTGAGTTCCAAGAAGTACTTTAAAAAAGCTGTAGAGTTGCTTAGTAACCTGATGTTATACTTCATTTCCCAACAGAGCTATAAAGCTGTCAGACCAGTAATGGGGAGCTCCCCAAGATAAATGGTGCCTTGTGTTTGGCAAAAACATAACTATATTAAATATGTTATATCTAACTGTCAGGAGTCATGCATATGCATACATGCAACAGGACAGTTATCAAGGAATATGACTTTTAGTTGCATTTCGTCATAAAAATCCCATACTTTTCCTCCTTAAATGCATTATCTTGTCAGACTGAAGAAGGCACTGAATCCAGCATGCCTAAGGGGAAAATTTTAATCTGTCTCTTTCTTAGTGCTACTTGACATCAGCTTTGTTCTCCAGTGACAGTAATCTTGCATAATCCACTGTATGCATGGTATACTTGGAAAGTTAGCTTTTTCTGTCTGGAACCTCTTTGAGGACCTTAAAGAAGCCATCATTGAGGTACAGTCTTGTATCATCTTAAGAGTAACAGGATAGAGTTAACAGGAAAATAGATCTTTTAAATTTCATTGAAAATTCAAACTACAGTACAAGTACACTTAGAGAAAAATACAAACATGCTGAAGGGAACGATATCAGTCTTGCTTCTTCACCAGTGTACTGGGTCTGGCTGGAATGTTAACTTTCCCTGCAGCAACCCATACAGTGCTGTGCTCTGCACTTGTAGTTGGAACAGCAGTGTTATCACACCAGTGTTGTGTCTACTGCTGAGCAGTGCTGGCACAGCATCGGGACTCTCTCTAACCCTCCGAGGGGGTGGGCAAAAAGTGAGAAGAGAAACATCACCAGGGCAGCTATCCCTTTGGTTAAAGGGATATTCCATACCATATGATGTCACACTCAGCAATAGAAGGTGGAAACAGGAAGAAGAGGGGAGGGATGGGCTCTGATGAAAACGTCGGTCCTCCTCCCGAACACTGGCTACGTGTGTTGAGGCCCTGCTTCAAGGAAGTGTTCAAGTATCACTCATTTGTGGGAATTAGAGAGTAATTTTCTTTCCTCTGCACTTCCACATAGCCTTCATTTGTTTTATTTATTTGTTTTCCTCCTTTTTTTTTCCTTTCCCCCTCCCTTTTCCCCTTTCCCTTCTTTTTTTCCCTTTAGTTAAATTGTTTAGTTCATAATAATCTTTTATTATTATTATTATTATTATTATTATTATTATTATTATTATTATTATTATTATTATTATTATTTCCCTTTAATTAAATTATCCTTACCTCAACCCGTGAGTTGTTCTTTGCTTTACTTCTTCCCCTCCTCATCTAAGGAGAGGGAGTGAGAGAGTGGTTGTGGTGTTTGGCTGCCCAGCACGGGAAAACCACCACAACCAGCTGGCTTACCAGTTCTTAGGCCTACTTTCTTTGTACTTATAGAAACAATTTCTCAAAACAAGAGAACCATATTTGGTATTACATGAAAATCATAGTCTTAAAATCAGCCACAGGAGTTCTGTCAGAGTCTGGGATGAATGTAATTAAGTTATTCTAAAATACTTGGTAAAGCAGGAAGAAAATAATGTATATCTCTATTAGATTACTAGATATTATCTAATATAATAGGGTCATCTTATCAGTTGGGGTGGACTATTGAAGTTAGTTCAGCTAAGTTTATTATATTTACTCCAAGTGTTCAGACTATTGATTTATTTTTAATTTTATTTTTTTATTTTTGGCCAAAAATATAATAAAGACATATTTATAGAGAAAAGTAACTAAATAGAACTTAAGGTTTTACTTTTTAAAAAGTACTTTATCAAATTCAAGTACAATCCAAGTAACTTTCACACTTCTGTTCTTAACCAAATTAAGTGCTCCTGGAGGTTTCCTTTAAGACCACACTCTCTAAATAGCAGAACTAGGATAAGGTAGTTCACAGTGCCAAAAGTGAAAGCAGCCCTAAGTTTTCCAAAAAGGTAGAAATACGACTGCAGCATGGCCAAGGTGTCAGGCAGGTATTTGTAGTTTGTTTAAAACTTGTATTTGAAATAAAGTTGAATTAAATAAAATAGAGGAGACAGGGCACTAGGAGTTAATGTGGGCCATAAGAAAGACCATATCTGATCTTCCAATATTGTTACTGACTTCATCTATGATTATTAGTCCTTAAATCATTAATCTTTATGGTGCTTAAATTTTAGCCAGCAGAAATCAAAGAATAATTATTTTCTTACCTATATTGAACATGACATGTATGAAAACACTTTCTTCTTTTCTAGTGAGTGGAAAAGGATGATTGTAAGTGCTTGATTTTACTGAATAAAGCTGTGATAATTCATAGGTGCATCAGGAAATTATTTTTTTTGCATTGCCTTTTCCTGCTTTTCTGTGTCTGTTAACAGCTAATGGTTTCTTCATTTTCAGGAAAATTTCTAGCAATGATTTAAGAGCTTCAAAGAATTTTTTTTTTTTTAACGTTTATTTTCTGAGCTAATTCTGTCATTTTGAACATAACCCTTAGATTAAAATTAGATTAAAATTTACAGAGTACTTAAGTAGATAAAGTCATGAAATATTTTTCTTGCCAGTTTACTCATAGCTTGTTACATAAATAACAAACCATCAATTTCAAAGTATATTATTTTGGCTTTTAATGAGTCAAGAAAGATAAGTCAGCAATACAGCTGGGTTTAATTCCTTTTGCAAATTTCTTTGCATAGTGTAACACAATTTCTCTTATACACATTTTTCTCATATAATTTGACAAGTCTTTTTGTGTCCTATTTGTATATGTTTTCCAAGTTAAAATATTTATGCATTATTCATCAGATGTAGTAGGTTTTCAGCAAAACTAAACAGCATTTTAAAAAGACTTGTATAGATTACTTACTACATGAAAATTTTAATTCATAATAACTTTAATCTTTAATATATGTATTTAGAGAAGCATGAAGGAAATTTCAGAGGCTTTAAATTGAAATGTCTAATAACTATCTATAAAACAGTATTTAATTTGTTCCATCTTTTTTTTTGCTTGTGGACATATGAATTCAGAAGAAGACATAACACATTTACAGAACAAATTAAAATTTGTTTCAATAAATAGTGGCATTAATCAGTTTACAAAATGTTAAAAACAGATTATGAAATATGGAAAGAATAAAAGATCTGTAGAGATTTTTGATATTCATTCCTTACACAGAGCACCACTAGTTCTTGTGATTCTGAGGATGCTCATTTCCTCTGTAAAGGAATGTTGGATATGATGTGAGGTTAATTCTTATTCAGTGCATTAATAGATTGACATAACCAGTGTAGAAAGATTGCAGGTGCTATGATTTTTATGTAGAATTTTTCCAAGAGGAATAGGGGCACTTGACACTATATATGACTTTTGAAAGCTGCCAGCAAAAGGCAGTGCACCCCACTGTCACTATATGACAGAGCAAAATCACTTTGATAAAATGAATCCTAAAGTGAAGTAACTGATAAAATCATATTTTCTTATTTTCAATATTTTTTTCTTATTTTCAATATATTTTTTTTTCTTATTTTTCATATATTAAATAAGAAAATATGCTCTTTTTATGTAGGTGTTTAGAGGTTTTTTTTTCTTTTTTCTTTTTTTTTTTTCTTTTTTCTTCACGTTAAAGTGAAAACCGCTTGTTCAATTTTCATCACAGCAATTACTGCAAAGACATTATACCAATAGGAGGAAAAATTTCATTATTTCCAATTTGTGCATCTTTCCTCAGCTATAGCGAATATGTCAGATTTCAAAATTCATCATGAGATTTATAGCTGAAACTAACTCAGCTGAACTTGCAATCATCTTTGTAAGATTTGACATTCATTGCATGTCAATAGCAGTGCAGAGATCATGTAATCTGTAATTTCTATATATTTATGAGAGTTCGTCCGTAAGAAATATGTATTCAAATATTTAGTCATTTTCATTTTGATATATTTTAAACCTCAATTCCTATGCATACAGCATGTTAAATTCTTTCATACATCAAGGTAGACAGAGGAGAAGGGTCATGTTATTTCAAAAACAAAGTATATATATTTTTTTTCAAGAGAATCATGGAATGGTTTGTGTTGGAAGGGGCCTTAACAATCGCTTGCTTCTAACCTCCTCCCCTGCCATGGACAGAGACACCTTCCACTAGACCAGTTTGTGCAAAGCCCCATTCAGACTGGCCTTAAACAAATCCAGGGATGGGTTATCCACAACTTCTCTGGGCAGTCTGTTCCAGTGCCTCACCACTGTTTGAGTAAATAATTTCTTCCTAATATCTGATCTAAATCTCCCCTCCTCTCATTTGAAGCCGTTACCCCTTCTCCTACGACTACACTCCCTGAAAAAGAGTCCCTGTCCTGCTTTCCTGTAGGCCTTTTGGTAGCAGAAGGCTTCTAGAAGCTCTCCCCAGTGCCTTCTGTTCTCTGGGCTAAACAAACCCAACTGCCTCAGCCTGTTCTCGTAGCAGACCTGTTGATCATCTTTGTGACCCTGCTCTGGACTTGCTCTGATTTGTTCATATCCTGCTTATGTAGATGACCCCAGAGCTCCGAAGCTGGACACAGCACTCCAGGTGGGGTCTCACGAGATCAGAGCTGGGAGGGAGAATCACCTCCTTCAGCATGCTGGCCACACTTCTTTTGATGCAGCCCAGGAGGGTATGGTTGGCTTTCTGGGCTGCAAGCACACATTGCCAACTCATGTTGAGCTTTGCATCAAACAACACCCCAAGTCCTTCTCACAAGGGCTGCTCTCAATCCATTTTCCACACCACCTGTATTTATGATTGGGATTGCTCCAATCCAGGGGTAGGACCTTGCACTTGGCCTTGTTGAACTTCATGAGATTCACAAGGGCCCAACTCTAACTCCTGTCCAGGTGCTTCTGAATTGCAGCCCTTCTCTCCTTGGTTTTCCTTTGTCTTACAGTTTTTGTATGGTCCACTGAAATTGTCCCAGGGGAAAAAAAAAAAAAAAACAAACAAAAACAAAAACAAAACAAAACAAAACAAAAAAAAACAAAACAAAAAAAAAAAAAAAAACAAGACAAGAAATATGAACAGAGACAAGTTAAATAAAGCTAAAAAAATTCATCTCTCCCCAAGCAGGACGTTTTTCTAAAAAAGATCACAGATGAAGCATTTCAGTTTGAAATTGCTCTGTATCTACCTGTAGAGATATCATAAACTGAATATTCAAATGTTACAGCATGCAAAGAAAAGAGGAGCACATACCTACAGAGAGGACACAGGCCTGAATCTAGGACAAATCTAGCATAACGAAGGCCTGAAAGGCATGCTGGATGTGCAGCACACTACAAGATGCCCGAGACTATGGTTAACTGTTGTATGAATAACTAACTATAAGCATAAAGAGGTCTCTTGATCAGGATCAGTACATTCTACCCCTTGATCCACATACAGTTTATCTTTCCTAAAGGTATAAATTTCAGATTATATTAATAACATACAAGTTTCTCAAGTCCTAAGTACAAACTCCAGAACATTGTGTACCCAAGATCACTGAGTCCTTGAACACAATGTCTTCAGCAAGTCTCCCTGTACAAACTGCTAGGCCTAACATTGTAACCAGCACTACAAAGTCCCACTGACAACTAGTTGCTGGTAGTGTTCTTTATGCCACAACAGTGGGACCAATACTGTTCAGTGTCTTTATTACTGATCTATATAATACCAAATTGGAGACAGAGATGAATAGTTGGAGGTTTAGAACACAATATTTGAGATGCTAAAAGAACTGCATATGTTCTACCTTAAGAGGCTCTGGAGAGATCTTTTTGCTGTCTACAGTTACTTAATGGGAAGGTATAGAGAAGATGCATTCATACTCTTCTTGGAAGTGGAAGGTCCAAGAGGAATAAATGCAAACTTGAAAAATGGGAATTTTTGTTAGAGAACAGGAAAAATAATTTAATTTTGAGGGTGGCCAAATATTGGAAGCAAGGATCAGTAATGTGGAGTCTCTATTCTTGGAGGTATTCAGATATTGATTGGGAAGGCACAGACTATCCTTGTTTAATTGTCTGTGCTCTGAGCAGACTAAATGACCTTCATAAGTCCCTTCCAACCCAAATTAGTCTGTGATTCTATGATTAGGTATCACTGCTGAATTTTGAGAGCAGAATACAATTAAAGACAGTAAGCACAATAATTACTTTTAAACTTTTTGCTTCATTTTTGGAGAAAGCTAGCTATTTTGATTAAATAATATGTCTTATGTAAATACTAAAAGTTTGGTGTTGATAGGAGAAAGCAGTTTCCACTTATGCATATTTTTCAATGGGAACCAAGCTGAATTATGCTCTTCTGAAAATGCTTTGCACAGCTAGCTCAATGTAAGAACTCATTTTGTCTACTAAAGCTGATGGCAGATTTGTATTTGTGAAATATTTGAATTAAGTGAAGGAAATGGTGCTTAAAGTGTGGCAACTGTTTAATCAGTGAATAATTTACTCTTAATGTGTGAAGTATTTTTTATGGGCTCATTTATGATAATAGACATTCAAGGCTCAATCAATGTAAGCAATAGATTTATGGTGTATTTAGTCATAACATAATCCAACTTAAGTACTCTTATTTATTACTATTCACGGTTCAATTCATCTTTTTTTTTTTTTTTTTTTTTTTTTTTTTAATACAATTTACAGAATATAACCATGTAACTAAACTCATATAGAGGATTTATCAGAATTTTTCAAGCAGCATTTGTTCACATCTGTCTTAGCATATTTTTGCATTCAGATGTTGGACTTCAAAACACAAGACTATTATCTAATTTGCATAATTACATGAATAGAAAGGCACCCAACTTATTCCCATTTCAAAGGAACAATTAGAGAAATCATTAACCAGGAAATTGATCCATTCCTCTGAAATTTCTTCTTTCTTTTTGTCAAAATGTTGGGGTCTATTTTTTAGTTTATATATTCCTGTTTTTCCCTCATAAGTTGTTCATTTCCCTACTGTTCTTCAAATACTATGCCAAAGAATTAACTCTGGAATTTATGATCCTCTGGATACTAACAGAAGCAAATAAGCTGTAGATACTTGGAAATATCATAAATATTATTCTAATTTTACATAGCTGAGAAGTCCTCCATAGTGATAATGTATAGTCCACAAGGGTGTGTTTTATAGACCCAGAAGATAAGCTAGGAGAGAACCAATTGTCACCTAAAGGGATATGTAGCCTACAGTTAATTATCCTTAATTGTTAGTATGCTGCTTTTAAATGGGATTCTTCCCAGCTAAATAAATAAATAAATAAATGGAAGTGATTTCCATACATCATTTACTTTATTTTTTTATTTTTTTTCTTTCTGAATTAATAACAAAAATATATTGCTACAAGTAATAAGCAGTTCTTAGCATAAGACATTTTGAATGATGGTCAAAATGTCTGTACCATAATGTATACAGGCCAAAGAGTTCTGCTTCAGCAGCAGAGGATGAAAATTTAGCCAAATATTATGTGGATATAAAAGTACTACTGTAATTCTAGACTGCCAATTTACTCATTATGTCTGAAGGCTCTGCTAGGAGAATGGACATCCTGACATTCCTTTCAGCTCCTGAGAGGAGAGCTGATATGCTCTACATATTATGACTACACTGTAAAGTTTAAGATTCTATCTCTGGTAGAATATTAGATGTAATGGGTCTATATGCATGTGCAGAATTTAAAAGATTAACGTGGTGAAATTTTGCATTTAGGTCTTTAACAAACAAAAAGTAATGTACAGAACTTCCTAAAAATTTCATCTAAAATTTACAATTTATAATTTTGTTGGTTTTTAGTTGTTAAATAGGAGAAAATAAAACATATTCAAGGCCAAGGTCCAGCATTTTGTTTTATTTAAACTAGATCAGAATATGTTTAAAAACAAATTACCTGTAATTTACTGAAACAATTCTGATACTTTTCTCCTTTTTTATGGTTAATTTCAGCCAGGTTTCCTCAATATATATCTGTAATAACATATCTTAGTCTTTTAGTTTTTTCCTATATTTATTGATTTTGTTGAATTTCTCTCTGCTTTCTTAAATGAAACAAGGTCTCCAGTTTATTTTCCTCATAACTGATAATTTGGGATGGCGTTAGATTAAGCGTAACTTGGGCTGTACCCAATTTCTACACCATGTGGCTATCAGTCATGTCAGTTAAGTTGTGAATGAGCCAATTTGTCCATATTTTAAAGTACACAAATAAAATTAGTTTGCTACTGACTGTTCCATAATACACTGAAAATGCCAGTCTGTCTATGGAACGAAATTGGAACTCTTGAAGGTCAGTATGACCAAAAGTCTCCTTTTACATGTTCTTTATTTCTTTTACTCTCCACTCAAGTTTGCTGTTACTCAAATCCACACAGGTTTCAGAGAGTTCAGGTAAAAATGGGAGATTCTTATATTTCATAAATTCTTACTTTAGAATTTTTTTTTTTTTTTTTTGAAGAGAAACCATGAATAGGATCTTGAATAAGAGCATTACTTTTGCATGGAATATACAAAATATGAAAAATGAGTTAATGTCAGCCTGAAAGGGCTGGAGTGCTGTATGTGAGTGCTGGTCTAAAGTTGGATTACTTTGTACAGGCTCGTATGAACTAATTACAGAACCAAGGAAAGCTGAGTTTATTTCAGCTTTTGAATATGAAGTTATCATGTGAAAAGTTATATGAAACTATATATAACTTTCTAGGTTAGTGTCAGGAGATATCCTCTAACCAACAATGTATATTTTATCTGGAGTTATCATTACTTATTTGATAGTATTATAATATTACTTATAGTATTGATAGTATTACTTATAGTATTGATTGGGTCATTACTTTCCAAAAAAAAAAAAAAAGTATTTATTTATTTATTTGTTTAGGCTTGTCTAAATGATTTAGCTGTTGATATCAAGATCTTTGGAAAGATTTGAAAAAATTCTTGGTACACATTTGCCTGGTACCATCTAAATATATATATATATTTCATTCAAAAATAGTTTTCATTAATAACCACATTTAAAACAACTGAGTAAAGAATTATATAAATGAATGATCACAACGCCTTTATGTGTGGATTCCCAATTAAACTACTTGTTAAAATAAATTCTATACTCATCTGCTCATGACATATGAGCTACTTTCAAAATAATTAAAATACATTGTCTGTTCAGAAATGTATGTATTACATAAGTCATCCAAGATTCTCTTTTCAAATAAAACTGATTTGTGTTTTGCTAGACAGCAAATACATCAAATCAAACATCAGTAACTAGTATGGATTGTGACTGTAGCCATTTTTGAAAACGAGGTCTTCTTCTCCATGTTTTAATACACTCAGTGAACGCTGCTCATTCCTGTCTTATTGCTTGTTATGTGTCAGGCCATGTATTGAAAATGTTGCTTTTAGATCAAAAAGATATTTCATTTGATACAAATAAATTAAATATATATATTAATTCAGGTTTGTGAGAGATAATGACTCTGAAATTTATCTCATGTTTTCTCACAAAGCATTGCTTTTCTTAAAGAACAAGTTGTGTTTGTTGCTCTTGTTGTTGTTGCTGTTGTTGAGAAAGTTATATTTGAAAGCAGAAAAGTTTCATGTTATTGCACAGTAGTACACCACAAACAATAAATATTTGACTGATTCTATAGTCCAATATGACAGTGACAGAAAACATTGATTTTCTACGTGATTGCTTACACATATAATTTTCTAATTATTTTTTCAAATTTTCCCCTAAATCTTTCTAAAATATTATGTAATGATATGCTGCTTATATTTGTCTTTAACATATTATTTATTGGTATCCTATGCAAATTAAATATTGCCTGCTTATGTGTTTCTCTTATGCTAAGAAAGTAGAATGCCATTTTGCTAAGAAAGTAGAATAAGTAAAAGTTAAAGGAGAGTTCAAATTGTAGTAAGTAATTTTTAGTCTTTTAAATATGAATTATAATAAAACATGTTTTAAAATAGTACAATTAAAAACAACAAAAAAGGTAATTTCTTTTGGCATCCCACCTATGAAACTGGTTTTGGAAAAGACGTTAAGTCTGTTTTCTTTATCTGGAAAGCTAAGCTTAACATATTCTGAGATTTTTATTTTTTATTTTTTTTATATATTTTTTTTACCTTGTGACAATGAACAAACAAACAAATGTGATAGACTGACTGGATTTTTTCGCTAGTTAATGACAATATATTCAGGGGAAGATTCTTGGTTGCTTTTGCTGGTTCTGTGTCTTTTGGAGGAGACAGGATACACTGCAGAATGCAAAAGTTATTTTTACCTAGGGTTGCAGATGAAGTTGCATCAATGGAGATGCAAAGAGGGACATTTTTTGGTATGTAATTCTAGGAATATTAATTAATGTAAAACATATGTGATTACTGTTAATTACAGGGAGATTATTTAGGAGGAAAATTTAAAATAGAAAGTTTGAATTATATATGCTCTTAGGGGTTGTGTTAACAATGTCTTATAGAGGGAAATATAATAAGTATTCACTGTCAATATTGTAAGTCATTACGGAAATTATTATAAATGAAGAAATTTAGTCCATGCCAGACTGAGGGAAGAGATTTCCAGAAGGTAGGCCAGATGGTTAAGTGGGTTATATTGCAAATCTGTGCTGACCCATCCCCAACTGCTCCAATACCCGCCATAATGTCTGTGAGACACAGTGAAATCAGTAGTAATGTCGGCTGAAGTTTTGTGTTCTGCAGGGATCAGAGTTCAAGAATGCAATTTTTTTTGCACTTAAGTGTCAGGATTCTTTATACAGTGTGAGGAATTTCCTCAGCTCCCTGAGAAATGTAGTGAATTGAGAACAATAAAGGAACTGATCATTATAAAATGGTGTTTTAAAAATTATATAGTTTTGAATTTTTTTAAAGTACCCTGTAACTAGCAGATTTTCTCGTCACCCAGTGTCACTTATTTTGACACTTTTTTTTTTTTTTTGAAAGGTAACTGTTATTTTGATAGCCTTCAGCTGTGTTATTATTATTAAATGTATTGTCTCTTTTAAGACATTTGTACACTTTAAAGAATAGTTTCAGGCTAAGCAATATCAAAATTCCCAGATGTAAAGGAGCACTGTAACATGGTGATAGTGTAATACGCAGCAGGCCAAGCAAGCATAAAAAACAAATAAACAAACAAACAAACAAAAACTCCCATCTCCCATACTTTCCAATACAGAAAGCTTTCTTTTATTATGAGTTCTACTTTCCCCAATACAGAACTGTCTTTTTGTAAAAAAAAAAAAGAAAAGTCTTTCTGGTGCTGCCCTTAAATATTACCTAGAAGAGTAAAATATCTGTGACCCCACTCTGAATGTCTATAAATGAGTACTTTTATCTCTTTTATCAATCCTATTTTATCATAATTCTGTTTATTTATTATTTTTTAATCTTCTTTACAGTGCATCAACCCATACTCTCAAAGATATTAAGTAGAAAAAGTCAGTGACAACAGGAAAGCGAACTAGTCACTTTACTTTTGCAGCAAGTTTCCAACAGAGAGGCTTATTTAGGAGACTGTCTAGGATTACTCAATTTCCTGCTTCATCGAGGATCATACCATCTTAGTCAGTTCCCTTGGCTCTGTGTATAAGGAGCTTAATGAAGAAGGAAATTAATTCTCAGTGGCAACCACCTGTAGCTACTAACTTACTCACTCAAGCTGGACCCCATTGGACTGTGAGAGCATATGTCAGTCATCTAAATCCATTTTCTGAACGCTCTAGGATAATACCTGGTTTTGTGTTACACAAACAGTAAAATAAAGTGGCTACAAATATTTATGAAGTATTTTACATTATGTGATAGTTATTTAATTAGTCTCTTTGGACAACAGCTCTAGGCACTTTCCAGGTTTTTCGCATTTGGAACAGGGTTGCTGGACTATCAGATATTGCTGGTACTTGTATTTTGACAGAAATGACAACTAAATAAGATACTGTAGAAGTTCTCAATTAGAAAAGCCCCAAACCTTTAAAGAACTTGACTATCTGATTTTGAATCTGTGCGCTTGTTTCCAGGACAGTGCTGGGGACCATGTATCCCAGCATCTTATCACTCTAAAAAGAACACAGTAGATTCCTCCATCCAATTCCAATTCCATCAACACAGAAAAGTCCTCCAAATTCTGTAGACAACATTGGTCTGTACTTAATACACACTCACATGATCAGACTCACTAAGAAATCTAATCTCATTAATTTCTTTAAAATATTAATTGTATTCCTCATTTTTTTTTTTATTTCTTTATTTTTTTTCCTTGTCTAGAAATTAGTCACATACCCCTAGAGGCTAGCATGTTAGCTATTTAGAGAATTAAGTATCTAGGAGCTTTGAAGCAGAACCCAAAATATATACATATGATTAGTTAACAAAGTAGCTGAGAACATGTTGCATGAAATAAAAATCTACATGCCTTTATGCCTTTCTTAGAGTAACCGAGAATCACTACTATATAGTCTGAAGCTCAATGTCAGCAATCATTGCTGACCATCATATATTCCCAGTTATACACAATACAGGCTCATGTGAGTAAGATTATGAGTGTAAGAGATGAAAATTAACTTCCTTTTATTATGTATTTATTTATTTATTTATTTAATCTTAGAGAATATATCTTATTCCTTATATAAGATTCCCATTTCCTAGAGGGATCTTGTGGACTAATGACTTTCTCACCTCCATCCTCAAAAATTTCCTAGGATTACTTCTTTCTTTTATAATCAGATCTAAGAAAAATGACTAAACACAGGACAGGACCTCTTCTTCCTCAGCAGAGTACCCTAACCCACTGATTATGAATAACTAAATAAATAATGATAATAATAATAAAAACCTTGATATTTTCCTAAAGGACACTTAAGCAATATCTTCTCAAAAAGTAGTCATTTTTAAATTAAGCATAGACAAGTTTGAGCATCTATTTGTTATCTGAAGAAAGGTGTTCTACCTAAGTACAACAGACAAAGGGAGTTTCCAGCATTCATTGCTGAATTTACTGAATCTTTTGAAGTTTGTTAAGCTTGTCTGGGTTCTGGGTGCCTACACAGTCACTATCTTACTCCCCCTCTCCTATCATACTCAGCAGGACAGGACAGGTGAAAATAAAATCAAAAAGCTTGAGATGCTGAGATAAGGACAGAGAATTTGTCTCCAGTTACCACTACAGGCAAAATACACTTGACGTGGGGAAGATTAATTTAATTTATCCCTTCCTAGAATAATGTAGGGTAGTGAGTAAAAACAAACAAACAAACCAACAAAAACAAACAAACCAACAAAAAACTACACTAAAAACACCTTTTACCTACTCCCCTTCTTCTTCCCAGACTCAACTTTGCTCCTTCTTTCCCTACTCTTCTATCTCTTCCCTGTCAAGTGACATAGGTGAACGGAGATCCAAGGTTGTGGTCAGTCCATAAAGTTTTCTTTCTCTTGCTCCTTCATCCTTCCTCTCTTTCTCTGCTCCAGTATGGGGTCCCTCTGATGGAAGGCAATACTTCACAAACTGATCCAATCTGAGTTTCACATGGGCTACAGTTCTTCAAGAGTTGCTCCAGCATTTGTCCATATGAAGAGGTGTTGTCTATTTCAGGAATAGACACTGCTCCAGAGTGGTCTGCTGTCTATGAGTTGCAGTTCCACAAGCCCTGCATGGGATCTCCATGGGTTGCAGCTTCCTTCAGAACATGTCCGCTTGCTGTTGTGTTGGCTGCTCCACAGGCTGCAGTGTAGATAACTGCTCTGATATGATCCTCCATGGGCTGCAAGGGGGACAACCTGCTTCACCTTGGTCCTCTCCATGGAATGCAGGGGAAACTGCTCCAATGCCTGGAGCTCCTCCTCCTTATTCACTGACCTTGGTGTCTGCAGGGTTCTCTCACATTTTTCTCACAGCTACTGTACAACATTTCTAACCCTTTCTTATACATGTGTATGTGAGAGGTGCCACCAACATCAGTTATGGGCATCAGTTATGGGCAGCACTGCTAGAGTTTTAGAGCTAGCTAAAATTGTCTCTCTCCAACACAGAGACAGCCCCTTGCTTCTTCTCACAGAGGTGATCCCTGCATCCTCTTTTGCCCCAAAACATTGCCATGTAAACTCAATACCTAAAAACAAACAAACAATCAAACTATACATGTTCTTTTCATGAATAACATTAAGTGAATTACTATTCAGTGGTTGAAACGTCAACCTGGGTTCTTATATTTGCTTCTTATTGGAGATTTGATTTATATGGAAGTGAACTGATTAGCCCAAAACATTTCAGTTTGTAGGAAACCTCATCATGGGAAAGGTGCTCTGTACAGCATTTGTAATCTGCCTCTGAAAGACAGTCGGTCAAATGTGTTAGGCAAAATCTGTCAGTGAAACATCTTCTGAAAAGACTGAAACCATAATTTTTGTAAATGTAAACAATTACATACACTTGTGTATATAAATATCCAGGCTTTCACGGTCAGTTGAGGTCTTGCTTATTGTTTGTGAGTGTTCTGATAGGAAAAAAAAAGTCATCTAAGATTTTTGGAATGTTAAAAATCTGAAAAGCCTACAGTAATATTGTGTTTCATTTTGATGTAGTTTATCCCTGTGCTTACTAGCAAACAATGTGATAATGTAGTTCTTACTAGTTATGATAGAGTTAGAAGAAGCAGTGATCTATCTTACTATTTACAGAAGCTTCATTTCAAGTATCAAGACAAGTATTTTGTATAATCCATTAAAAACAAATTTAGAGAAATACAGAACACTTTTACTGTCAGGATCAATGTCACTTCATATTTCACAATCAATACACATTCATATATAGCACTCAGTAAGAATAGACATGGCATATCTCTATTTTAATATAAAGGAAAATAATAATAATAATAGAAAAAATCCAAACAAAACCAGAAATGTAGAACGTAACTACTGCAGCTAGTAAGAGAGTAAATCAAATTTTAACTTTTTAAAAACTCTTAAAAATTATTATTCTTTCACAAAGGCCAAGGAAGATTTTTGAAATTCTTCTATGAGCACAATGCTCTTTTAATGAATTTTCTGTCATCCATTCCCCCAAACACTTTTGGAACTCTATAAAACCCTGTAAATAGCAGATACAACTCAGACCAGGAGAGAATCCATATATAGTAGAGTAACAGTGTTGTCAATGAAATTGTTCCATCTATAGTTTGGATATCTTAACAGGCTCATAAACAGTCACGAGAACAATTGTCAATAAGCTGAAAGCTGCTTGACAGAAGCTGTCTTCGCTGGGAAATGAGGCTACAACAACAGGTTAGTCATAGTGCATGAAGTCACCACTATGCATATCTATATATGACTTTCTAAATGTTATTTATTTAAAAGACTATATTTTACTGGTGCAGGTAAAGCTTTAGCAAGCTTTTAGCCAATGTTAAAAAAAAAAAAAAGTTCATTTGTTCGTTCTTTCTTTCTTTCTTTCTTTCTTAGAAAATATCCTCTTTCATTTTGCTGAGCATTGGCTGAGTTTGCTAATAAACATGGTGAGTTAGTATTAGAATAATTATAAGGTGACATTTATAAATCCATGTTAAAATTTTTCAAAAATATTTTTCCTAGTTCAGTTTACAATCAGTTATTTTACTCAATGTAACGAAGAGATAAGGAAAATCCTGAGTGCAGATTTGTTTCTGCACTGTAGAGATGGTAATTGAACTGAGAAAGACTAAAGTTTATGTGCAGGCAGTTCATCAAACAAAAATAAGAGATTTTCTGGTCATAAATTCCACATCTGATGATCTGCAGTAGACACCTTAGGTCTGACAGATCTCACATACAGAACAGGGGAAGGCATATGTACATGATGTGCAGCTGACCTGAAATGTATTAACTGACTCTTTGCTTGGGTAACAAAGGTACTGGACAATTCAAGCCATCCTATTCATAGCTTTAACCAAGTTGCTGAAAACACAGAAATACTGGTTTAGCAGCTAAATTCCCTTTGTCATTATTTTGTAAGCAATTGTACCTAGAAAAAGAGAACATATCTACAAATTTATATTAGCATTCAGATCAGGTTTCAACCCAACGTTTTGACATTCAATTTTATTTTTTAAGTGTGCTGTTAGAACTGTTAAAACGGGTCCAGAGGAGGGCCGTGAATATAGATGATCAAAGGGCTGGAGCACCTGTGAAGAAAGGCTGAGAGAACTGGGTCTGTTCAGCCTAAAGAAAAGAAGGTTCCAGGGTGACCTTATTGCAACTTTTCAATACTTAAAGGGGTCTTACAAAAAAGATAAAATGCAACTTTTTGCTCATTCAGATAATTACAGGGCAAGGAGAAATGGTTTTAAATTAAAAGTGGGGAAAATTAGATTAGAGTTTAGGAGAAAATTCTTCACTGAGACAATGTAGCAGGTGTCCCAGAGAAGTCGTGAATGCCCCATCCCTGGGGGTGTTCAAGGCCAAGTTGGATGAAGCCCTGAGCAACCTGATCTGGTGGGTGGCATCCCTGCCTATGGCAGGGGGCTTGGAACTAGATGATCTTTAAGCTAGAAATAATTCAATGCAGAATATTTGAGGCAGCAATATACTTAACAACAAAAATATTCATATGAATATTAGAATATGTAAAGGATCTCAGTCTATCTAACTCCATGTGTGTTTTCAGTTGTGATAATCTTCCAATTTTCTTTAGCTGTTCAAGAAACTGTTAAAATCTACCTTTGGAAAACTTCACTCATTTCCACTGTTACACATTTTCCAAAGAATTGTGCATCTCAGACTTGTTCAGAACCAGCTCTTATTTTTCTATTTTCTCACCACCCACTGCCTTTCCTACTTTCAGATGCCCCCCTAATAACTTTCCTACTGTATATGTATGGATAAATTGTATAGAGAAGTGAGTTATTTTTAACCCACTGTCTATTCATTTCTGGTCCATTTGCCTGTGGGTTTGTAATGGTTTAAAAAAGGCAGTCACCTTTATAAAATAAATAAAAACTAATAATAATTAAAAAAAAAACACAAACATGAGGCCCACTGAATGTTTCTTCTTTTTTTTTCTTTTAGTTTTTCTTTTATTTTTTTTTTCTAACCTTACTGATCTCTTCATTTTTATTTCTTCTACCTTCCTCCTCATTTTGTAGCTTCTGTTGAAAATTTTAAAGTATTTTTTTTCCACATTTTCATTAAGATTTTATTATTATTATTTTATTATTATTATTTTTACCTATCATTGTTTCTATTACCTCAGTATTACTAATTCTCTTATAATGGAAATAACTTTGTTGTTATTGTTATGAAGAACTACTATGACTACTTTACAACTACACTATTTCTGCTGTTTCCTAGATATGATTTGTCACAGTTTACAGTAGACCATGAAGTATAATATATTGTTTCCAAAAAGTTCTAAATGTCATATGTTAATAACAATATTATTTGATGTATTGAATTTCATACTGTTCATCTATCCGTTGTTTTCTTAGCAGCAGCAGAAACAGACCTCTTTTTTTTTTTTTTTTAAATAATATTTTACTAAGAATGGAACTTTCAACTTTCATGGAAAAATGCAAATACTATAGAACTTTCATTTTGATTTCTTTGTTTGTTTGTTTGTTTTGCTTTTCAACTCTGCACACATGAGTGCACAGAAATATCAAAATTATCAAATATAACAAAACCAAGTTACAAATGATTGTGACCACCACACTGATTGAACAGCCATTTGAAATCTAACAGTATATATAAAGATAGAAATCAACTGAATTTAAGGAATATAGAAATATAATTTATGTTAAAAAAATCAATATCAATGAAATAAAATGCTTTAAATATATTTAAAAAAAAAAAAAAAAAGGAAAGAAGAAGACACCATTCTTCAAGAGAACAGCATTAAAATAATCAGTGAGGATGAGTTTCATATCCTTTCTAAAATAGTGAATTTTTTTTTTGTGGGAGGTTTCTATTCTAAATAATAATTTATTTAATGTTGAACAAAAATGTTATTTTTCAAGTGAATGCGTTCCTTGGACAGGTAGATACATCAATCAATCTTCTCCAACCTCTGTTCGGAAAAAAAAAAAAAAAAAAGAATCCGACATTAACAAGAACAAGTCATCAATACATTCACTCTCTGGTGAATCATCTTGGTTTTTGTTTAGTATTCATTGATATTTATGGTAGAAATAATTTTGTTATCCCACAAGTCCATCTGGCACCAAATGATGCTGACAGTTAATGGCGTGGGACACTCTCTGTAAATTGTGTTAATTCATTAATTACTTATTACTTCATTAATTACTCATTCTTTTGCTAATACAGGACCAGTGACCCATCTTGTATTAAACATTGAAAACGGTGTCAGAAGCGCACTCCAAAAACGTCAGGTGCATAGGCTATCTGATACATAGGTCACCTGGATAAGCTAAGATGCAACAATCTTGCAATGCAACAATCACAGACAAATACACACATGTATCAAATATGGTGTACTAATATATATTTAAATAAATAAATAAATAAATAAATAACAGCTTTGCTTGCTTCTGAAAAGAACAGACAGAAACAGCACATCTTGAGGGATAAACTTCTCATTCAGCTGGTTATGTTTTTGCCAAACATAATTTACAATTGTAAGAAAAAAAAAAAAGAAACAAACTTGGTTGCTGAAATGGAAAATTCTTTAGATATCATTTTGGAAAAGGTTGATAATTTATTCTCTGTATAGCTAATACTGTTACTTTATACTTACAAACTAATAAATTGATATTCTTTTTACCTTTACTTAAGTGATTATCTTTGACATATCTTCTAAGCAAGTTATTTAATTTTTTCTTGGTAAAATATATGCAATTAAACAATTCTAGGTTTAGGTCCTCAAACCCCAGAACAATGATGGCTATTTGTCCATCAGCTTTAACCCTTCCTCCAAAAGAAGAAATCTTCAATTTATCAGCAGATGAAGGGATATGGCTTCTATTTCTAATCATTAGAATTTATACCTCTTTCTTTAGCTTCCACGTTTTGTTATCCTCATCTATCTTCTTAGATTATTAATTATTTCTTACTGCTTATCTTTCCCTTGAGTACTTTACACATTACAATAAGGATGAAGCTCTCTGTGCTTGCCTATACCAAAAGGTAATACAGGAAAGGATTCCCCAGTGTCCTCAATTCCCATCCCTTGCTGTAAGACAACAAATGACACTAGACTGTACAAAATAATACAGTAAAATGCATCCAGGAAGATTTGGATAGTAGTATAAACATTTTAGATTTAAAACAAATGTAAGAGTATAGATAATTTTTTAAATCACACATTATTTATGTTAAGAAAAAAATGTAAATTCGTTTTTTAAGTAAATATTTAAGAAATGTTGGTACATGTATTTAAAGGAAATTCAGCCACTATTTACAATGAAATTTCAGGTGAAAAGAATGTGGTGGATTTTCCCTACAAAAGTAAATTGAATTAGAGTATTTCACATTTACTATGGCAGTGCATACTCAGAAGTCAAAGGGGGGGATACACAATTGTGCAGAATCTTGTAATTAGAAATGTTAGTTTATCAATAAGATGGTTGTAAATACTGATGGTAAAGGAAATGAACTGTTTTGTCTGTGAAAATATAATGTACAAAAGAATCATTTGGAATTTAAGAGATTCCAGAGATCTTCACTGTTCATAGTCATTGTCACATTTCAGCAGAAGGGCAAAAATATACATACCTATTACTTATTTTGACATGAGGAGACACAGAAATGAAGCAAAAACAGGCTTGTATCACACTCTGGCAATCATTGCACTTGAAAGACTGGCCCTGAACATTGTAATTTGCATTTAGAATTCTAGCTGCCAGGTAAATAAGAACAATGATAACTTTGAACGGAACAATGATATGACTAAGAGAGATACTGAAGTGTTATAAACTCACTGTAGAAGCATGATAATGCCCATGTTTCAACAGGATTTTGGCACAGATCTGTGGCACAGTTTAGATGCAAATAAAAGTACAAATATTAATACTAGAAAACAGTGAGTTGTGGGTTGTAGTAATATTAGAAAACAGTGAGATGTGCTGTAATTCTAAAGAGTGATAAAGTCTGTAATACACATGAAATCAGTTAACATATTCAAAATTTTTATTTAAAGCTGCTAATGAATAAAATGTTTTTTAAAATGAGTGTATTGTTTTGATCTTTATTTTTAAGTGAGAACACCTCTGTCATTTTTGAGAAGAAATAACATAGAAAAATGATGTTTAAATAAATGAAATGTGAATGCTATCATCAGCGAACAAATTAATTGTGATACATGGCATACAAGAACTGGTATTACTATGTGGACACTGTCATCACACAAGCAGTAACCAGCTGGAAGCAACATAATCTGAGATCAGGTTACTACACTGATTCCTTCTTAATTAGTGTTCCCCCAGCAGTATTATTTGTGTGTGTGTTGTTATGACCTACTTCTAAAAGTCATGAAAAATGCAACCAAGAGGAGCACCAGGGAGGAAAGTAGGTGTTGGATAAGAAAAATAATGAAAAAGTAAACAATAAGGTACAATAAGGTACAAAAGGTGATATAACAAAAAATATTTTCCAAAATGTATTAAATTCCAAATTATACCAAATATAGTTATTAGATCTAAAAATACCCAAACAGCCCATAAATAAGATGTGCACATCTTTTCTAGGTAAACTTAACAAGTATTCAGTGATTCATTTATTTTTTAATTCTTTTGGCATAGGTTAAAATTGTATTGGTAAAATGTATTGGTAAAAAAGGGATTAAACAATATTGTCTGGAAAAAAACAAAAAAAACAAAAAAAACCAACAAAACAACAAAATGATGTTTTTTTTTGTTTTTTTTTTTTTTTTTTTTTTTTTTGCAGATGACACCAAGTTAGGTGCGTGTGTCGATCTGCTCGAGGGTAGGAAGGCTCTGCAGGAGAATCTGGATAGGCTGCACCGATGGGCTGAGGTCAACTGCATGAAGTTCAACAAGGCCAAGTGCCGGGTCCTCCACCTGGGGCGCAATAACCCCAAGCAGAGCTATAGGCTGGGAGAGGAATGGTTGGAGAGCTGCCAGGCAGAGAAGGACCTGGGAGTGATGGTGGATAGTCAGCTGAATATGAGCCAGCAGTGTGCTCAGGTGGCCAAGAAGGCCAACGGCATCCTGGCTTGTATCAGAAACAGTGTGGCCAGCAGGGCTAGGGAAGTGATCGTCCCCCTGTACTCGGCTCTGGTGAGGCCGCACCTCGAGTAGTGTGTTCAGTTTTGGGCCCCTCGCTACAAGAAGGACATTGAGGTGCTTGAGTGAGTCCAGAGAAGGGCAACGAAGCTGGTGAGGGGCCTGGAGAACAAGTCCTACGAAGAGCTGCTGAGGGAGCTGGGCTTGTTCAGCCTGGAGAAAAGGAGGCTCGGGGGTGACCTTATCGCTCTCTATAGGTACCTCAAGGGAGGTTGTAGCGAGGTGGGGGTTGGTTTGTTCTCCCACGTGCCTGGTGACAGGACGAGGGGGAATGGGCTTAAGTTGCGCCAGGGGAGTTTTAGGTTAGATGTTAGGAAGAACTTCTTTACTGAAAGGGTTGTTAGACATTGGAACAGGCTGCCCAGGGAAGTGGTGGAGTCACCATCCCTGGAAGTCTTCAAAAGACGTTTAGATGTAGAGCTTAGGGATATGGTTTAGTGGGGACTGCTAGCGTTAGGTCAGAGGTTGGACTCGATGATCTTGAAGTCTCTTCCAACCTAGAAATTCTGTGATTCTGTGAAAAAACTTGAAGAATATCTGCAATGTTTTTGGACATATAATGTAAGAAAAACAAACAAACAAAAAACAAAGTTTCTTTGAAAAATACTTGTTTATTCATTTTAAATGGAAGAGGAAAGTGGAACACAAAAACAAACAAACGAATACATAAAATCAAGCCAATGTTTTAGTAATTCATGAGAAACAAAAAAAAATCCAGATTAAACTATTCAATCATGATGATATAGTGAGGATTCCACTTTATAGGTTATTAAACATGAACTCAATCAATGATAAATCAATGATAAACTGCTTGCAAAATTTAGTAAGTGTCCTCCACTGAAATTAAGTTTCCTCATGGAGGAAAGTAATACTCCACATAAGTAATGTGGTCAGAATATGGTAGGTATGGCTAGAATACATTAAGGATGACCACCCTGTAAGTATAATACTAGATTTTGGAAAAAAAAAAAAAGAAAAAGAAAAAGAAAAACAGAGTTCACAGGTGGAATACGTGAGTGCTTACATAATAGAAAAGGAAACTAAGTACATTGTTTATTTTTGGTGTTTTGCAGTACACTTCAGTCACAACTTTTTAAAGATTTTATCTCTAAGATTCAAGGTATCGCACGTTAAATAAATAATTTAATTCAAGAATTATTAATAAAGGCAAAGATGTGATGTCGTAAATATTAATAAATTAAAACTTTTTTTTTTTTTTTCTGTGAAAATGAAGATGGAGATGAAAAACAACTCAAAATCTAGTTTACTACATTTTTAATATTCAAAGTATCGTCATGGTGATTTTAATCTTGCTGTAGACCTACAAAAATCTACATTAAAGTTTGTCTTTACTCTTACATCATACAGCAATTACATCATATAACAATTCCATCTATATAACAATAATTTTGTTCATTTTCTAACTTGACCAAGGTTGTACGAGTATGTGCTTTGGGTCATATTTTATAGATGTTAAAATATCCTTATCCCTATGTTTTTCTTCCTTGTTTCATTCAACACCATTACTTTTTACTTTGCATCCGTACACAGAGATTTTTAAATTTATATGTCAGTGTATGTTACTAAAGTCACAGGAAGTGGATTTGTATCATCCAGATTTATCTGAGGAAAACTTAAATGGTTTAATTTCATCTGTTCTCTGCATCCCTTATAGGGACAAACAGATATTTCTCAAAGACTAGTTTGCCTACTTACGTTTTTTACCTTGGCTTGGATGGAGAGGTGAAAGTTAGGTTTAACGAGCCAGACCTTAGATAGGTGCTTTAGATAGATTAAACGAGTCCCAACTTAAATGGTTTAGAAAATAAATAAATAAATACATAAATAAAAAGTAACTATGATATTAGTTTGGTTTTAATTAAAATTTTACACATATTTTAATTATATATTGAATATGAAAACTCAATCAAAAAGTATATTAGTTGTTCCCCCCAAAATACACTACTTTTTCATTAAAAATGACCTGATCATATTGTTCTGCAGTCTCTTGGTAATGTTATTTTAGAATAGCACTTGACTTCATATTTCTGTACTATATGATGTAAAGACAGGCTAACATGCATTGTTGTATAGCAAAAAAATATACAATATCTGGATCTATTAGAACATGCATTTCTGCATTTTCTGGGATTTTCTTGTAGACTTTTGATTAGAGAAATTTTACGTTACCTGATGTAGTATTTTAAAATGAAAGGCAAATATCAACGCCTAAATAAATTGTCAGAAGAAAATATTTCAAAAGACATAAAATAATTAACAAGCAGTTCTATATTTGTTAAATGATGTATTAAAGATATAATATATATTTTTTTTCCTGAGGTGTGTGCACAAATGCTTGAAATAAGATCGAACACTTTTGATGGTATTTCATTTTGGTCTTCCTGTCCCTGTTTGTTTGTTTTTCTCTTTTCTGATCCTCCTAGAAGAAAACTATCAATGATTCTTTTTATTACCTAGCACTCACAGGACTACGAGTGACATTAGCAGCAATGATTTTGGTATAGCTATTACAGGCAGGAGAATGTGGAGGATCTAATAAAATTAAAGTTTTTTAATTCCAGTATTATGTAAATTCTAACTGCTTGTAGATTAATTATTAAATTTCCCAGGAACTTAATTTAACAATTTCAAGGGCATCAATGCCCTGTGCAGCCAGGAATGAGTGAGTAAGAGAATTCTATGCTGAAGCTGGTGTGCAACTTGGTATGGAACTGGGATTAGTATACTAAATTCTTACAGAATTGAGGTCTGGAAAATTCTATAGTTCCTCAATTATTTAAGGCAAGCAGATTCTAAGAGATGATAATTTGAAATAAGTAAAATATGTTTACATTTTCCCATAGGAACAATTTCTGAAGAAGAGAAGAGATCATAATTTGTAGTTAATCAAGTACTTTTATTTTTTTGCAGACATTATTTGGTTTAGATGGCAATACATATAATTCAGCTGATAGGTAGAGTAATAATGATTTTTTAAATGTTCAGAGATAACACTAGTTTCTGAAATTAGTTACAACAGTTAGGGAGAGTGAAGTTGAAAAGACACTATACATAACCATAAACATTTTTTTAAAAATCTTTGGAAAACAACTTTATTTATATTAGTTTATAAGGTCTAAGGTTCGAAACTTGTTATTCCTTTGGTTTGTATACTATCTTTCTTTTCACTTGAGACTATACCCATTAAGACAAACATTCTGTTTCTGAATTCTTAAATCTGCATTGCTGTTGTGATTTAACCCGGCAGGCAGCTAAGCCCCACACAGCCCTTCATTCTCTCCCCCAAGTAAAATGGTGGAAAGAATTGTAAAAAGGTTAAAACTTTTGGGTTGAGATGACAGTTTAGCAGGACAGAAAAGGAAGGAAAATAATTATAAGAATGATAATACAATATACAAAATCGTGTGATTCACAATGTAACCAGAGCAGCAATTTTTCTAGAAAAACACTCTTTTGTGATTGTTTATCCTCACAATTCACACACCCATGCTTCTAGGATAGAAGTAAATTTTCCATCTCGTGTCATCATGTTGTCTCTGTGGTCACACAGGTAAAATCACAGGGTAGTGCATGGTGTGTACCACTATATCCTCTCTCTTGAGCAGAGCGATGCTTAATCCTAATATCTGAGATACTGCTCCATACAGGTGGGGAGTAGAATCTCTGTACTGATGTAACTCCATGGCTCATAGGGTGGAGGAGAGCCTTCGTATTGACAGAGCTGTCCAGAGAATTCATGCACTATTTGTTCCTCTCTGTCTTTCCAGGTCATTATTGCCAAAAAGTTGGCTTATGGCAGTGATACATAAGTGTGTATGGTTTCCTCCATACACACTTCCACCACCTGGGAGGAAGGATCTGCTTCTTCTTCCTCCTGTTCTCCTGATTCAGAGTAGCCTACCATGTTCATAGCCATATTCTTCCTCTTCTCCTTCATGGTAGGGGTTGCTACCCTTGCTACATGAGCTGATTATTTCTTCTTGTGTATAGTGGCAACTGATATCAGCACAGGTTAGTTCTCTGGTCAGCTGCAGTAACAACCCCCCTCTCAGGGGGGCTGCAGTAGCCACAGGGCCTGTCACAGGTATTGGAGTAGCCACGTTTTTTGTTGCAGGAGTTGGAGTGGCTTATCATTTTGTGATCAGGCCCAGAGACCTTCTTTTTCCCTCAAGGGTAATGAATTCTGTTTATGTGGTGTTTTAACCCTGCTGGGCAACTAAACTCCACCCTTCTCATTCCCCCTTCTCAAAAGAGGGAGAGAAGAAAATATGTAAAAAAAATAAAATAAAATAAAAAAGGGGCTCCCAGGTTGAGATAAGGAAAGTTAATTAAAGGGAAAAGAAAGAGGAAAGAACAAGAAAAGGCCATGTGGAAGCAAAGAGGGAAGAAATAGGAAGATATTTTCTCTAATTCCTATCAACAAGTGATGTTTAGCCAAGTCCTAGGAAGCAGGGCTTTAACACATGTAGCAGTTTGTGAGGACAGACATCTTTATAATAAGAGCCACCCCTTCACCTTTCCCAGATTTCATTGTGTGACACCAAATATCCAACCCTTTGGTCATCTGCCCTGGTCATGTCCCCTCCCCACTTTTTGCCCAGGTTTTGGGGGCTTGGAAGGGGTCTTGACATTGTGCCAGCACTGCTCAGCAATAGCCAAACGTTGGTGTGATACCAATGTAGTTTAACCTACAAATGCTGAGCAAAACACTATATGGACTGCTGCAGGGAAAGTTAACTCCATCTTGGCCAGGCTCAGTACAGTTTCACAAGGCTCGGTAGGCATGAGTAGGCATGCCCATGCATGTTGTAGTAATTTGTGTCTCTCTGAAATTGCCAGTGTGACAGCATATTTTTTCCAAATATTTTACTAGTTTTTCAGGATTGTGCACTTACTCAGGATTTTGCACTTGTGCACAAGTTCCGAAGCACTTGGAGGTACACACTGTTCTAGATATCAACCTGTATAATCTTACACACACCCTGACACTCATAACTATATGGCCTCAGGGAAGCTTTCTGGGTATTCTTAAATAGTTGTTTAACCTTAAACAAAACCTGAAACAGATTCAGGAGAATCTAACAATAGGAATCTGCTGGTTTGAGCATTCCTAGGATATTCAAAATGCTCAAGAGCTACTATAACTTGCCTGGAGGAGAAGAGGACAGTGAAAGAGAAAAGAAAGGTGAAGGAGAGGGGAGAAAGTGTCCCCCTTCCTTGTCTCCCCCATAGTTTGGCGAGAATTTGTGTATAATTAATAAAAGTTTCCAAGAGATGTTTTTCTTGTGCCATTCCCGTGTTTCCTCTAATTGGTTATCGTGGAAAAGAGATTGACACCTCCCTCTTCATTTCTGCCACTCAAGAACAATTACATATTGTAGTAGACAAATGTAGTATGTAGTAAAATACTCCTCTTCTTAATTTAAATAACATATTTAGAATACAATTGTATATTGTATATATTGTTAATCAGTTAATATAATATGACTACAGTAAATGTGTATTTACCTATGTTCAACAGATTGTATCAAAAATCAATTTCTGTAGGAAAAATACTTCAGTGTCAGTATGACATGAATGTAAGAAAATGAATAAATCATGAGGTTAAAGGTTTACAATTTAAATATAAAGGAATATTTTCTTGAAGGAAAATATTGGAAAAATAAATTTAAGCAGATATTCTTCAGGGCATAATTGCAGCTTTTTAAGCTTATACAATAAACTATTGGAATACAAACATGTGATGTGTGACTTTATTTATTTTATTTTATTTATTTATTTTAATTTATTTATTTTATTTTATTTTATTATTTTATTTTTTAAAGAGAACTTCCTTAGGCCACTGAACTTTATTATACTGTATAGACCTAAAAAAACACACAGAAAATAATGTTGACCAAAGAAAAAGTTACATGTGTTTGACACACAAAAGAACATTAAAGTGTAATCATTTAAGTACTGTTATACTGTTAAGATAACTTCCTGACACAGCTGGGAAGTGAGCCAACTAGGAACAGTGCTCCACTGGACCTTTTTCTTGTAAATAGAGAAGGACATGTGGGAACAAAATTAGAAGCCCAATTTGAGCTCAATCTGGCTATTGCTGTTAAAGAAAATAATAAATGTTTTTTTATAAATACATAAACAAGAAATTATTTATCTATTATTTATCAGCAATTTTGTCTATCGGGGAGGTCCCAGTCAACTGGTGGCAGGCAAATGCAATGCCCATGTACAAGAAGGGGTCAGAAGGAGGATCTGGGAAACCCCAGGCCTGTCACTCTGACCTTGGTGCCAGGGAGGCTCATGGAGATTATCTTGAGTGCTGTCATTCAGCACTTACAGGAACAACCAGGTAATCAGGCCACTCATCATGGATTTATCAAAGACAGGTCCAGCTTGATGAACCTGGTCTCCTTCGACAACAAGGTGACATGCTCAGTGGATGAGGGAAAGGTTGCAAATGTGGTCTACCTAGACTTCACTAAGGTGTTTGACACCATTTAACACAGCGTTCTCCCTGAAGAAGCTGACTGCTCAAAGCTTGGACAAGTGTACATTTGGTTGGATTGAAAAATGTTTGAGTGGCCTGGCACAAAGAGTTTTGGTGAATGGAGTTAAATCCAGCTGGAAGCTGGTCACTAATGGTGTCCACCAGGGCTTGATATTGGGGTCAGTTTTATTCAATATATGTATACATGATCTGGACAAGGGGATAGAGTGCACCCTCATTAAGTTTGCAGATGGCACCAAGTTGAGCATGACTGTTGATCTGCTTGAAGGAAGGAGAGCTCTGCAGAGGGATCTGGATAGGGTGGACCAGTGGGCCAAGGCCAACAGTATGAAGTTCAACAAGGCTAAGTTCTGGATCCTGCACTTGGGGCACAACAACCCCATGCAACACTACAGAATGGGGGAAGAGTGGCTGGAAAGCTGCCTGGCAGAAAGTGACCTGGGTTTTTGGTTGATAGACAACCAGCAGTGTGCTCAGGTGGCCAAGGAGGCCAACAGCATCCTGGCTTGTATCAGAAATAGTGTGGCCAGCAGGACTAGGGAAGTGATTGCCCTCCTGTACTTGTATCTGGTAAGGCCACACCTAGAATACTGTGTTCAGTTTTGTGCCCCTCACTACAAGAATATCAAGGAGCTGGAGTATGTCCAAAGAAAGTCAATGACACTGGTGAAGGGTATAGAAAACAAGTGAGTGACTGAGGGAACTGGGGTTGTTTCACCTGGAGAAAAGGAGTCTCAGAGAAGAGCTTATCATACTTTACAATTACCTTAAAGGGAGGTGGGAGTCGAGTTCTCCTAAGCAACAAGTGGTAAAATGAGGAGAAATGGCCTCAAGTTGCACCAGGTGAGGTTTTGTTTGGGTATTAGGAGAAATTTTTTACTGAAAGGGTGTTGTTGTGAGGAATGGGTTATAAGTGGAATATTGGCAAGGAAGATGGGATCCAAACAGAAGACTGGCTAGGAAGGATCTAAATATGCTCAAATGACTTTGCAGCTGGATATGTATAAAGGCTGGAGAGCAGCAGTGTAGAAAAACGTACAAATTATGTCTGCTGTTGTTTGTATTCTGTGTGTTTGACAGTAGCATATGTGTGCATAGATAACAGGTATTTAGTGGAATTGGAGGTGCCTTATCAGATGTGTTTGATAACAACTGCACCTGTGTGAACTCTTGATAAAAACAGGTGAAACCAGCAGGCCGATGATTTCCTATCATGGACCCTGTTTAGTGGCTCTTGCATTCCCATTTGTGTGCCCATGCTTGTGTACCTCTTCTTGGGTGCTGCTTTGGGGATCCCCCAGCTGGTGAGGTCACATGAATAAATCTACTCTTTGCATTTTAGCTGCAAGTCTGTGGTCATTACTGTTGCCTGCCTGTGCTGACTCACATGGTTGTGCAGCATTGGAATAGGCTGCTTAGGGAAGTGGTTGACTCACCATTCCTGGAGGTCTTCAAGAGATGTGTAGATTTGGAATTTAGTAGCATAATTTAGTGGTGGACTTTAGCACTAGGTTAAAGGTTGGACTAGATGACCTTAAAGGTCTTTTCCTGTTGCAGGAAGAATGGCTGAAAGCATGACAGACACCCATATGGTCAGATCATGCTCCATTTTATTACCCGAATAGCCTAGCTTTTATAGTGAACTTAACAGGGGCAGATAGTGTCTCACACAAGATAATTGGTCAAAAGCACTCAGACAATCAACTACAAGAAAACAACCCCACCCGCCAGAAAACAGCCCCCTTGTGGTTAGCAGTCATGTAGACCTTGTCCTTGAAGCCAGCTGCTGGCAATATTTTTCTAAATTCCTCAATTGAGTAATGTGGGAACACTGTCATGGGAACTTCTCATAGCTGCCCTGGTAGCTTGGTTTGCTCAGCTGCAGCAAGCCATGGGATCTTTGCTGTTTCAAAAATCCCTCAACATTTTCCCACCTAAATGATTCTAAGATTCTATTAAACAGTTAAAATAATAAAATTTAACATATGAAGGAATACAACATCTACCTTGTGGTGGTTAAGGAAGCCCAAAGAATAATTAATAAAGCAAATTCTGAGCCTATTTATTTATGCAAGTATATGGCTTAGTCCAAGAAATTAACATAAATTAGATACTTTGCTCCTAATTTAAATGTGAGCATGAGGTGAAATGCTATTCTGGTTCTTACACAATTTTCACTGAAGGTAATGGAATATTTTTGGTCCTTATTCCAAATAAGGTTTAGTGTATGAATAGAGAAAGAAGTTGTAAGCTAATGTTATAATATATAATACATATTATATATTATAATATATATAATATATAATTATAATATATAATATTATATATTATATTATTATAATGATATTATAATATATATAATATATTATATATATTATAATAACATATAATATATGTTATTATTTAATTAAATGAGAGGCTTTTAGTTCTATTGACTTTTCCTAGTTTAAGAGGGAGGATTATTATTAAACATGGGGAACATTAAATAGATATATATTTATTTTATTAATTTTGTCAATTTTTTTTCTTTGCTACAGCAGTGGATAGTACAGACACAAATATGACATAAATAAATAAATGTATACATTTCAAATATATAGCTATGTTACAAATGTGTAGTGTTACACTGTTATAATTGTGTGCATTCACTTGGTATAAATTTAAAAAGATGATCTTGCTTCATTTAATTAGGAAAGGGGTAAGCTAGCACTGTGTTTGTGGGCTATTTGATTTTTGTATGCATTGAAGTATTTAGATTTAATACATGAATTTTTAGGTGTCTTCTTTTTGAGAAGAAAATGAAGTCATTGCTTACTAAAATTGTCAGATTAATAGCGCTAGAAGCACTTATTATGTGGCAGCAGTGTCAGATCCTTGACTCTTCTGTTCTAAGGAACTTCACCTCTATTAGAAATGGTCCAATGAAGTGAGATCATTTGATGTTCATAACCATTGTTGTTTTTTCATTTTTATTTTAACTGTAATTTCCAGGATGCTCAACAGTGTTTTAACTAAAGTCTCATGCAAAATGGCCATACTACACATTAAGAGGATGGTAGATCAAAACTGTTGATTTGTGAGATGTAATTGTCCCATAAAATGATAAAAAGAACAGTAAATATTATGCTGGAACTGAAATTGAATTGAAGGTATAAATATTAAACTATTAATGTCAACTTTTGTCCAAACTGTTTAATATGTTGCTTCTTAAAATTGACACTTATTAGATTATCACACTAAGAATGTCAGTTGATGCCACACCAGTGACACATTTAGGATCATACAATTAGATCAGCAGAGGGAAGATAAAAATTAAAATTGTCGATTCTATTTTTTTCTGAAATGTTACTTAGGAAGTTGTTTGCATAATTTTATTTACTGTTTTAGAAGATGGTGTGAAGAAAAAAAAATAAAATTTACAATACATTGAGGATTTATAGTGTTTTTACTTTAGCTAGAGTATTTTCTGTGTCTCAAACAAAAGTGGTACCAGTGTGCTGGTACCAAAAATGTAGGTACATTTTAGGAATTTTTTTGAAGAAACAAAATGAAGCATTGAAAAGCACTTATGTCAGTATAAGACATGGTTCAGAGATTTAAAAATAGTCTAGAAACAGAAGAAGAAGAAAAAAGTTAGCTGAAATAGAGGGAATGGATGAGATCACAGAAACACTGAGAGAAAAGAAATCTAAAAAAAAAAGAAATCTAAATTAAGAGGTCAAATCCAACATTAAATCACAGACAAATAGAAAAACAAACAAAACAAAACAAAAATCATGCTGTAAATAGTCATCCCTTAAGTGAAAAAAGTAAAAACAAAAGAATTTTAATAGAATAAGTTCACTCTTGATTATAGTATATTTCCCTTCCCTTCCCTTCCCTTCCCTTCCCTTCCCTTCCCTTCCCTTCCCTTCCCTTCCCTTCCCTTCCCTTCCCTTCCCTTCCCTTCCCTTCCCTTCCCTTCCCTTCCCTTCCCTTCCCTTCCCTTCCCTTCCCGTTTTGAAACATGTAGACATGAATCTGGAACTTTCTTGTCCCCCTCCCTGTGCCCTATCTAGTCTGATTTCTTGAGTTGAAATGTACTCTGTTCTTGAATGATTCAAGCCCATAATGCTGTTTGCAAGATGAACCTACAATGCAGCAGTTACATGACTTTGGTAGTTATCTCATTTCCATCCTCTCTCTTCCCCATTGCATCTGCTGAGACTTACAGGCTCTCACTTATCACATGGAGATAGAAGCTTGGCTGTGTACAAGCATTTGATGAGGATAGCAAAGAGCACAGCTAGTCCATGGAAGTGGAGAAACAGGACAGTTTTCTTCCAACTTCTCTGCCTCACTACAGCTGGAGTGCACAGACTGAGGGAAATATTGCTTCATTTCTAAGAAATGATATTATTGACTAGAGAACTATGAAGCTGGGATGTGCAAGATGATGGATGGTCAGGCCAGACCATGCAAGACAATATATATATATATATATATATATATATATAAAAAGAAAAGTGATACACTGGTAGAATCTTAATAATTTTGGTGTTATGTTCATTTACTTAAAGGTAAAATCAGATTTGTGCAATGATTATAAGACTTGATTTAACTATAGATGTAGAAAAGACTACACAGCCAACTCTTGACCACCTGACTGAATTTATACATGAATAAAATAACAAACTTCCAGAATATATCCAGCATCTATGTAATTGATTTTTTCTCCTGAGGAAACCTGTAAGGCTCAGAAAGAAGTTATCACTTAGCAGAAGGGTGAACTGTTGTGTAAGGGAGGAACATTTATTTGAAAGTGTCTGCAGTGGGCATCCACCCATATCCAGACCTCTCTCATTTGTTAGTTAAATATCCAAAATATTAGGTTAGTCAAATTCTGTTTAATCGATGTATCATAACCTCACCACTATTTTTTTTTTTTAAATCTGAACATCATAGTCAATCTATAGCAAGACTTATTTAACCTACATAATCTTTAGCCAAAAAAGTAGTAATATTGCAAGCTTCAACAAACACTTCTGTCAGACAATATATGCCTAGGGAATGGCGTATGTTTGTTATGATGTCAGATTTCTGTTCAATAAAATAAAATAAAATAAAATAAAAAACCATGTAATATGATGGAGGTTTTTTAATATTAGCAGTAACGAGTTTCAGCTGAGACAGCTATAGCTTCAGCTATAGCTTTTTTCCCCTATCAAGCAATTTCCAAAGAATAAGTTCTACTTAAATGAAAACTATAACAAAATTCTATTTAATGAGATTCCATGTTAATCTCCCATGCTGCAAATCAATTATTTAAAGCCTTTCACAGTTAATGGATCATACAGTACCTTTTGATTAATGCCAACAAGCTCGTTTTAATGCACTGAAGCAATCAACAGTCTTACCCACTCCATTTTAATAATATTTTTCTGCGGATAGAGAAGAAATAATTTTAAAAATATATATTTCTAAGTGAGAAAAATACTGAACTCAAGCTGCAGCAGAGAATATATACGTAGTTTTGATTTCTAGCAATAGACAAAGAACTTCACTGATTTGATAATGTTGATTGAAAATTCTGCATCTCCTATTCAACAGCAAAATATCAATGCTTATCATTTTGTAGGACAGCCTTTTCCACTAAAGTACATTATAGCCACCATTTCTCACCAGAATTTTATTTAATAAAGCTACTAATGTTATAGTATAAATATAGGTGTTTTGCATGTTCTACTGATACAAATTAACATGATTTTTTGTGTTCTCAATTCATGTGGTGCCCTGTGGAGGATATTCTGCAATGGTGCCAAATGAGGGCTTCTTTATGAATGTACATCTCTATGTAAGAATGATACATTACTGAGAAAAAAAAAAGAAGAAAATACAGCATGGTATATTAACAGCTTCTATGCAGCAACAATTACATAATAAAAACTGATTTGCATTGAATGGGAAAAAAAAAAAAAAGTAAAAAAGTGGTTAGCTACCCTGCCTCAAACCCTATGTTTGATTTACAGGCTACTTGTTTTAAGTAATGCACGTTAGCATAGCATGAGAAAGTTATAGTTCATTAAAAAACATTCTAACCAGAAACTAATGCATACATAGACTATTGTATGGTTGTTTTTAACAAAGCAGAAACAATTCGAGGTGGTGACTTTTAAAAGAATCTAAAAGTAGCAGTTCCTGATATTCATGAAAAAGAATCTTCATGTACTCTTTCAAATCACTGAACTTTTATATTCCACATACTATAAGCAAATAAATAAAGCCATCAAGATAGAAAAAAAAGGACAGAAGGACTAACATGGACACAGAAGGGAAAAAAAAGTAGTGTTTCATGCAGTACTGGACACTTGGAGTTACAACAGAATTATTCACTTGATTCGGAATTCCTTCACTCGATTTGGGATGAACAAAAATGCGTCAAGATATTAGACATAAGTAGATCAGTAGTTTTGAAATCAAATAAGAGCTTTATTTTATTTTATTTTATTTTATTTTATTTTATTTTATTTTATTTTATTTTATTTTATTTTATTTTATTTTATTTGTTTTGTTTTGTTTTGTTTTGTTTTGTTTCATTTTTAATTTAAATTAATTTAATTTAATTTAATTTTGTGATAAATACTGAAACAAAAAAATATGAAGACAGAATATTAATTACTTTTTTTTAAAAATACAAAACATTTTTGTATTTTAATGCAAATATATACTCCTTTATGTAAGGAAAAGAATATTTTTTAGTGATAAAGATTTCCAGTGTGATTAAAAGGTCTTACACCTTATTTAAAATTATTTAAGATATTTGGGCTGAATCTAATGAAATTTTATCTTCATTCAGAGAAGTGCTTCAGAAAGAAGTATAAAAAATGACACCTTACCCTAATATATATCATAGAGATATTTCTAATGAAAAGCTGATAAGGTTCCTCTCAGATTCTCAGCTCAATCCTGGGTGTGCATTAATTCTTTATTTCCTAGGACAACACAGGAGCACACAGGAGTGAGACAACAAAAATTTCATTTATGATCTTTGTTCCTCAGCCAAATTTGCAAGTTCTGTGTACTGTGTACATATGCCCATACATTTGCCTATAGACATCACTATCAGTATTTGAACTTTTGAACTTTTTTTTTTTTTTTTTTTTTTCTTAACCGAAGAATGCAGGACAAATAGCCAAAAAGAAAAAAAAAAAAAAAAAAAAAAAAGTTGTGTTCATGTTCAGCTTTTGTATAATTGTATATTTGTATTTTGCATATTTTGACAAATGTCAATCTGGGTACACCTTCCCAACACAGCAAAAAGGAGTTCATCTCCCTCATCACTTTTGAAGTCAATGCACATTCAAGCTGAGTACTTACATCTCTGTAGCCAGAAACTCTAGACTCATGGGGTGAGAAGGATGGCAAGCAAAGTGGATGAGCATCAGGCTGGTGTCTAGTAGCACTCACATATGGGAAGGATCAGTTTGGCTGCAATCTCTGAATCAAAAGATTATTTCTGTCTTTCAAGAAATTGTTTTTGAAATTAAGAGAGAGAGAGAAATGGTGCAGAAAAAGGCAGGAAACAAAAAACTATATGGTGTCTACACCCTAGCTGTGTCACTCTTAAGAAAAAAAGCTCAACAGCTCCTAAATAGCCCAAAGACCGCAACAGACACAAGGACAAAATAAATAATAAACAAGCAGCAATTAAACAAATACAAACAATGTTAAGAATTCCAATTAGAAATACGGAAATATTAAAAGCCATTTGCTCCATTTTTTCCAATTTGTTTTACCAATAGTTTTAGAGTTTTTCTACCTAAATTAAGAAAGCACTTTGAACAACTGCACCTAATTATTTGTTTTGAAAATTCTCTCTTTTTCAGGCACTCAAAAAAATGCTATTAAAATAATTTTAATAGCTAGCTTTGTGGATGCCACACAGACTTAAAAGTACAGAGATATGATATATACTAAAACATATATGCTAATGTAGAAAGGAAGTCTTTGCACCCCTTTTAAAATCACTTATTCTACAACTGATCTGATGCATAAATCTAGTTATAGAAAAATCATTAAAGTGTAGGGATGATAGCTACTAAATATGTTTTAAAAGGAGCTACAGTAGCCTACCAAGGAAGCAAATAGTTAAAACTTACATAGTGCATAAAGCAGTCAGCTTGATTTACTGTGTGAACATGCAGAAAAGAAGGTGTTTTTGCTTTGCATTGTATTGATATGTAAAAGAGTACCACAGATGCATCTTTTTTTTTTGATATGTGGTAACTTAGAGAGGATTTTGCCTTATTTTGCCTTTTAAAATTATTTTTATAGCTGCAGACAACTTAGCTTTTTTTTTTATATAACAAAAATTGTTGCTATGAAGAGTATTTTCAAGTAGATCTAGATAGTGAGGGTGTAGGATACTTGACATTCAGAAATTTCTACTGACCAGCAATATTTTTTAAATAATGTAATACAATGATGTAAGCTACAAGACCGAAGAACTAAGGAGGAACCTACCAAAGAAGTTACTGAAACATGAGTTGATCTGGGGTGAACAGAGAGAGAGGAACAATTGGAAAGATGCCTTCCTCTAGGATTTAATGCTGTCTTGCATTAATATTAGTATATTAAAAAAAAAAAAAAAAAAGTGATAGCTCTGCACTTTTAAAGATGTGGTGACTTAAGGGGTGACTTCACTGGAACTGTCAAGATCTATGTTTTGATTAATTTAACTGGGACAGCTCCTAAACACAATGTGAAGCTATACTATAATTCATGTATGCTTGCTTTACTTATTTCTTTTATTAAATTTCATGTCTGCTGGTAGAGACAGATTACGAAACAAACCAACAAATTATAAAAAAGATGTATTTTGACTACTTTGTATGAATGTTAAATGATTTCCATATAATTGAAATGGTTTTGATGCTATTTTCTTCAACACTTGCTATTATGAGACACTTAGTTGTTAGGAGAGTTCAGATGAAGGAATTAAATGAGCTGTTTCCCTTGCTTATACGGAATTACCTGTGCATACTTGAAGCATGTAGTGGGTTGCAAGCAGTATTACTGTTTATGCACTCTCTTGAAACTTTTTAGCAATTAAGTACTGCACACACACTATATTTTATAAAATATATTTTATAAAAAATATATTTTGAAGGCATGGTTATCCTCCTTCTTAGATGTAAATAAGTAAAGCCAATTAACCTATGTTTGATGTAAGAAGTGTCCAATGTTGTTGAAACATCAAGAGATATTTATTGGGGATTACCCTGAAACATAAATATTGCCTAGCAGCATTTAAGAAAGTTGAGTTTTGCTAAAAGTTGTCCAGCAATCAGTTATTTATCTTCCTTAGTGAGGCCTGAGTTCTGGATTTGTTTCATCCTAACAGTAGAATAAATATTTGCAAAAGTACAGGAAAGCCCAATCACATATGTGGCATTTTGGGTAGGTTAGGAACACTGTGTTCTCTTGAAAATTTATTATATTCTGAAGAGCCTTGGTTATTCCATTTTTATTTCATTCTTAAAATAATAATGACAATAATAATAAAATATTTACTCAAGTTCACATCAAAGCAAGCCATTGCAATGTGATAAATCTTATCATGTCACACAGATTAAAGTACCATCAAGCAGCCTCAGTTTACAAATATAAAGTACCTTCATGTATATGCATAGGTGACCAAGAGATGGGAACACGTTGGAAAGATGTCTTGGGTTTTGTAGCCATTAGATGAGGACATAAATAGGGCTATTGAAGAGATATTTGCTATCTACATTTTTTTTTTTTTCTTTTTCTCTGAACTTATCTGAAAAAGTTACACTACATTCTGCACACCGTGTAAGGGCAACAGATTTAAACATCCTACATCCTCACAGAAAGGACAAAACTGATTCTGCAAGGTCAGTCAAACGTTAGATTGTACAAGTAAAAATACACACCATGTATATATAAAAGAGAGTGTAGGGGAAACCAAGAAGGCAGACTTTGCTTTGACAATCAGTGCAGAAATCAGGATCCACAGCATTATATTAAGTGGAATTATAAGTACTTACATTAAAGTGAAATTTGGTGAAAATTAATTGGATGGAAATATTCAAATCAAAGTACACCTGACCAAGAGTAAGCTAAAAATAGAAACCAAAGTTTATTATGTTTGTTTATTAAGTATATATTCACCCTGCTCAGTTCTGTGCCATGACAGATATGCTGATTGTAAGTAGCAGTCTTTTCATGCTAATGTAATATTCTCTTCATCTAGCATGCTACACTTTCCATACCTGTATGCAGCCTCTTTCCTGAGATAGGAAAGATATCTCTGTGAAGCACTGCTTTGTGCCACAACGTTTAGCCAAAAATGCACTTCTTGCACAAGATAGGCTAACAATATATGATATATGCAATCATAGAAGAGTTTGTTTTGGTAAAGGATTTTCATATTCCTCCGTAAAACTGAACCTATTATATAAACCAAATATGGATGACCAAATATATACCAGAGATATACCTTCTCATTGAGATCTTGATTATTTTAATTAGAGTTACTGCCACAGATGAATTTGAATATTAAATAATAATAGAAATAAAAAGAAAAACAATTATCTCTAAAAATATTTATGACCTTCCTGCTTGTCTAAGAAGCAGGAAACCTCCAAGATCATCTAGTCCAACCATCCCCCTACCACTAATAATAACCACTAAACCATGTCTCTAACCACCAGGTCCAACATTTCATTAAATACCCCCAGGGACGGTGACTCCACCACTTCCCTGGGCAACCCGTTCCAATGACTAACCACTCTTTCTGAGAAGAAATTTATCCTAATTTCCAACTTAAACCTCACCTGGGAATGGCCTCATGGCCTCTAGTCCTATCACTAGTTATCTGTGAGAAGAGACTGACCCCAAGCTCCCCACATCTTCATTTCAGGTAGTTGTAGAAAGCAATAAGGTCTCTCCATAGCCTCTTCTTCTCCAGACTAAACAATCCATGTTCCCTCAGCTGCTCCTCATAAGACTCTTACAGCTTTATAGCTGTTCTCTGGACATGATCCAGTTTGTTGATGCCTTTTTTGTACTGAGGGGCCCAAAACTGAACACAGTAGTTGAGGTGCAACCTCACCACAGAAGAGTAAAGGGGAGAGATCACTGCCCTGGTCCAGCTGGCTACGCTATTTAAAAAAAAATAACAATACCTTACACATTTTTTCTAGTGTCTCTTCTTAACTACATGAGCTGTTAACTAATGCAAGGAAGGCAAAAAAGTATGCTGTGTGATAGGAACCCTCTCAGTCCTTCATGACTTTATCTTTGCACAGCTGAACCTGGTGAGACACAAACTCTTCCATTCCTCAAACTCCTTGACAGTTCCATTAGAACAACTGTTAAGGTTATGAACCGTACAAAACTTCTTCCTGTGCTAAGACTTCATGTTAGCCTATCCTGGTTGAACAGGTAACCCCAGCATGTTCCCTGGAAAACTCCAGGCTTGTATTAGAAATATTTTCATGCTTCTTTTTACTTCGAACCAACTTCAAACTTTTTTGTTCGAACCAACTTCGAACAAAAGAATAATGCATTTGGGAAACATCAAATTCTCAGGCAAGTTCTCTATTCTATATCTTTAGCAAGAGCTTGTTATTATTCTCAGCAATATCTTTTAGAGTAACTGCTGACCATACTATGTATGAAGATCTCTCAGAAGTATAGATGGCAAATGATTCAAATGACATATACTAGCAGCAAGATGTGGCAACCTAAGGCGTAACTGCATGATTTCTCCAGGGTCACAATGAACAGCAGCTTTCATTTATAGTGCACATTCCATAGTTGCTATGATTTTATAAGTTGTCAGCTGACTGCCTTTGCATAGAAGTATTTGCTATGAATCATATTCAAGAGAGCTGCATACCAGATTAAATGATATAAATGGTTAGCTGTTTTTGTTCTATTGTGCCTGTTATTCTTCAGGGGAAAAAATATTTTCCAATAAATTAACTCGAGTAGTTCCTTCTTTTTAATTGTTACTTAAATGAAATTTGCTACAGTACCTGTCTAAACCAGATGATGTAGAATCATCATCCTGTAACTAGGGATGAATGAAGCTCAGAAGGCTTTGAGTTTTGGATAATCTTCCCAAAATTAAGATGATTAGCACAAGTTTTTATGAAACTCTCTGGCTGAAGTGATGCTTTTGCCAGTAACATTAGCTTCTATCATCTTTCCATATCAACTCCATATCCACTGAGCAGTTCTTACTATCCTGAAAGCATGCTGTAAAATAAGCAATTATAAACAGGTATGTGGAAATATTCAAAGACCATGGAACAATTTCAGAAAGAAATTCAGCAGGTTAATACTGCCCATGTACTCCTACTTAATATTTGACTTTTTTTTTTTCCATGTTGAGACTGGAAAAATAGGACATTGCCTTTTTGCACACCATGAACTTTATTATTTGCACTGAGATGACATACCTCTTCTCTTTATCTTCCAAAAATTCTAAAGATATATGACCATGGGTGGGCATGTAAGTTTTGTGTCTAAGATATAGAGGCTTGCATCATCACTTAAAGTAGCCAACCATTTTAATCCTTACATATCAGACGTTACTGAAAATGCGACTGAAGCAGTTGCTTTTAACATTAGGGGAAAGAAGACAGGACTCAGCATTTGCCATTTCATCTCATATAATGCTCTTTTTGACAATTCATCCTACCTTAAAACAGGCCCTACTACCCCACTAATATAATGTCTTAAAATCTCTTATTTTTTTTCCTCTTTTATTTATTTATTTATTTATTTTGTGGGGGTGGGGGAGGGGTGGGGAGGTGCAGGTGGATGGGTGGTGGTGGGGTTATTTCAGCTTCCCATGAATTTACATACCTTATACATCTAAGAATACTGTCTCCATGTCTATGGAGTCAAAATATCTAGTTATAATGAAATTCAGTCATTTTGAATATATCTGATTTATAGACTTCAGCACTGAGCATGAGAGCTACACTTATTAGGTACATTTAAACATCATGTGTATTTTTTGTCTAATAGTAGTTCATCAGCTTGTACTATAGCATGCTGACATTTGAAATTCTTTCCACAGTTTTAGCAGGAGATTCAGTGTTTTAGATTTTCATTTCCCAGACAGTTACAGACTAGCCATGTGAATATATACTTTCTCTTATTCTTTTCTAGCAGAAAGACTTTTATTGTAGCTGTTTATTCAAGATTAAAGGAAAACTGAGTAAATAGACTTGCTCAAAGATGAATGAGTGTGATTGTGATATGTGATAGTGTTTTCCTTTTTTTATTTTATTTATTTATTTTTTTTTTTAGTGGTTTGCTTTCTGACCTTGGCTTTAAATTAAGACTTTGAAAGAGTTTGAAACTCGGGTATTATGGACAGCATTTTTGTGTAAGTTATGACTGTCTTTTAATATACTTGGTAGACGGAAATGTGCACATAAGAAATTGATGTATGATCTCTAACTACACCTAGTTAAAGCTTGTCTCTGATATCATAATGTACATAATGCTTCAAAAAAATCTTCAATTCAACTAAAAATCTTCTATCATATTATTAAGTTCCTGTATGAGAAGGAACTCCTTCCTACTTCCCCGGTGTTCTATTTGTCTGTTCTAAATTACAACCTTCCAGTAAGTAAAATATTTTGTCTACCGTGTATATACAACTATTATTTTTGCCCTGTAATTTTGCAAAGATACTTAATAATTTATATTTCAATAATAAGTATAAATATTTCAAATGTCAGCATGCTACATTACAAGGTGATGAATTACTGCAGGAAACTATGAAGACAAAATATAAATTAAAACATATAAATAATTGTTTATTTAAATTATTATGTTATTTAATATGCATTTATTCAGAAACGTAACTTATGAATTTCTATTTTGTTTGCAAATAAGGAATGAGGATCTCGATTAGTATATAAATAGTGGCTTGCATTTAGTCATTATTTTTTGTCACCTTCATTAAATAGGAAATTGGAATTCAGTTATAAATAGGCAAAACAACAGTTTTGAAAATATTTCTCATTTTTCATGTTTTTTTTTGATTTCTTTTTATAACATCTTCTTTATATTCATATACTGGAAAAATCTTTATTGATTTTCAGTGGTTCTTTGATTTTGAATAAACTAAACACTGACTAACATTAATGGAACAAAATATAAAAAATGTTTTCTCTAATAAAGCAAAAACTGGTTTATAACTTTCAACTCCTTTTTGTGTACTTTATTAGAACAGAATCACAGAATCACATAATTAAAGGGGTTAGAAAAGGGTTAGAAAAGGGGTTAGAACCTGAAAAGATCATCGGGTCCAACCCCCCTGCCAAAGCACATTCCTCAGAGTAGGTGTCCAGACGGGCCTTGAATATCTCCAGAGGAGAGTCCACAACCTTCCTGGGCAGCCTGTTCCAGTGCTCCATCACCCTCACCATGAAGAAGTTCTTTCACATGTTGGTGTGGAACTTCCTGTGCTCTATCTTGTGGCCATTACCCCTTGTCCTGTCCTCGCAAACCACTGAAAAGAGGTTGGCCAAATTCCTCTGTCTCCCACAACAACTTTGAATGAGTCCTCTGAGATGATACTAGTCTTTAAGAATTCTAATTAAACTGATATTTGGAACCACAAAATATAAGTAGGTGATAAACAGTTCAATATCTCTTAGGTCAAACAGGCATTAAAATAGCAATACATGAAGTTCAGAAACACCAGTACATCTAGCAACATAAGGAGCCAATATAACTTGAAATGACACATAAATTCTTTGTCTCTAACTAGTAAAGCTGGGTAATCTCTTTGCCTTGCTGAGCAGACAAAACAGTGAAAGAGACAGAATGGAGACAAAAATGTCTATGACCAGGCCGACATACAATTAGAAAGTATAACAGCGTAGCAAATTCTTGAATTCAGGGGAGACTTAAAAGGACTGAATGTAGCAATCACAAAAGATAAAAATCTTTATTTTTCTTTTTATTTTTCTTATCATACACATCATAAGGAAGAATCATAACAATCTTCATAGCAGCAATAATACATTAATAAATGAAAGAAAAACACTGACAAAACTGACATAATTAAATAGTTAATTAGTTTTCTTTAAAATGTAATTTTATTATGTAAAAACAAATTTATATTTTCCAAAATACTTTTGAATATTTCAATTTTCAAAATACATTTAAATATGCAAAAATAATTATTATATATTATTTATATTCAGGTTCCTTACAGAAACCTGAATTATTAATCAGCCACTTTCCAATATTCACTTTTACACCTAAAAATTTTCTTGACAAATTTTATATGATAGACATCTGAAAAAACATCATTCAATAATACATCACTTATTTACAGCCAAGCTTACCTACCTCATCTTTTGCCAAATATTAACACCTCTTTTGGAACACACTACTTTTGTTTGTCAATCAATACAATAGGTTTATTGTACATGAAAAACTCAGCAGCCAGACACTGTCTGGAATTTAAGTAATACCAGGAAATCTTTAAAAGCTGCACCTAATCTTTCATACATTTGTAAATAGTGGAATATGTTTAAATCTGGGGCTTTAACTTGCATTCAATTCAGGAGATTAGGAAGTGTCTGACCATATAAAAGCTTATTCTAATATAAAATACTTTTCAATTAGAGGCTGTAATTCAGTTATTTAATATTAGCAAAGTAAAATTTTTCTAATTTAATCATGATTAAAAAAAAAAAAAAGTTCCTCAATGGAAACATGTAAACCTGAAGTATAAACTTCTTAAACTTCTACTGATTTCTTACCATTGATTTTTTCTCTCTCTCTCTCTCTTTTTTTTTTTTTTTTTTTTTTCCCCTCAGCAGACCTATTTTTTTGCTCTGCTCTTTGTTTTAGAACTTCCTTGAGAGACATTAGATGTTTTAGTAGAATATTAGCTGGCAAGCAACCCAATGAGTTGAGGACACAATCTGCAGTCAGCAGAAAGCCTTATGATTTTGATTTGTTGGAGATTCTCATTTGTCTTCAAGGACCTAGTCAAGCTAGTCAAAGATTTCTGGGAAGTGGCAGACTTTTAAAAGCTTCCACAGCTGCTAATCAAGAACATACCAACTGATCACTAACCTGATTCGTGAGATCACATGAGGTATTTTAAATGTTTAAATGTTAACTGAAATACCTTGGATTGCAACAATTAAACTATATTTCACAGTGCACTGTTGTGGGTTCATTGTGATGTTACTCTTTCATTCTACCACCACGCTACATTGTAATGTGAGGGATAAAATGACAGGACAAAGATAAAAAGGTAAATACTGTGACCACAAATGGTCTTCTCTTCCAAATCACAGTGTTTCCCTATAAAATTTAGCAGATTTTTGTTTCTTGAAGTAAGAAAAATAAAAAAATAGTAATTGTGACACACAAGAAAAGAAGCATACAACATTTCTTTCAGTTTCTGGGCCTAACAAAGCAATCACTCAAAGGAAATGTAAATCAAGTAAAAACTGGGAGGGGTGAAGGAAAAAAAAAAAGCTTAAAGAAAAGAAAGAAAAAGTTTATTTAGCTCTTCTCTACTGCAGCTAAACAGGTAGTTACCGTCAATTGATCTTAGAATCACAGAATCACAAAACGGCCATACAATCACAGGAATGGCCATACAATCATGGAGGGGGCCTTAAAGATCCTCTAGTTCCAACCTCTCTGCTATGGGCAGGGATGCCATGTACTAGATCAGGTTGCCCAGGACCTCATCCAGCCTGGTCTTGAATACCTTCAGGGATGGGGCATCCACAGCTTCTCTGGGCCTTCTTTAAGGCCTTTCTCCAAACAACATAGATGCATGACTTACCACTGTCTCCAATATCCTGTAAGCAACCCCTTTAGAATTGTTTTCCCTAGCTATATTGAATTCAGTCTATAGAACAAAAAGATAAAGAAAAAAATATAATCAATCAGCTTGTTAAACTTTTGTTCTAATGGACAGAGGAAAAGAAGTTTCAAGAATTAGATTATCATATGTTTATTTTTAAATAGATTAAAATATTAGAAGAGAGAAAAAAAAAAAAGAAAAAAAGTTTATACTTCTGAATAACCTAGAGCTAGAGAGTGAGCTTGATCACTGGATCCCTTCACAGAGGAAAGCTGTGAATGGATTGTGAAAACTGTGATTTCAAATGATCAGAATAAGAAATCAACTCTGAGGTATAAATCTTTAAGAATAAATGTTTCATTACTTTAATTTCTTAATAAAGTACTAAGAGAATTAATGTAATAATATTATTTAATGTGTCTTTTCATGGCTTGAATTTCTCTCCAATGTCAATCAATTGCACATAATGACAACATGTGGGAACAGCCCACACTACCAGGGAAATCTCAAATTGCTTTGAAACCTTGAAAGAAAAATATAGAATGTTATACATCCTCTCTCTCTCTCTCTCTCTCTCTCTCTCTTTCTCTCTCTTTCTTTCTCTCTCTCTCTGGATATTTCATTTTATGGTACTGAAGACTATATGTGGCTTCTGTCAGATTTAAGTCTAAATCAATAATATTAGTAATTTGTGAAAGCAGTGAATGTATACAAATAAAGTAAAAGGAAATTAGTAAACTGTGGCTAAAAGAAATACACACTTTCCATCAATGGAAAGAGAGTTTATTTTCTAACAAAATATTTAGGTTTTTATTGCATGGTCTCTAACAGATGTCAAATCTCTTTAAGTGAGATAGGATTCTAGGAAAACATAAAGCTTGTCATCAGATGAGAAAGCAAGGCATATAAACTGAGGATTTGGAGAAATATATTACTGGAGACTAGATGCAAGCAGAGATACATAAACACTGTAAACATAAAAGCTATTTCCTTCTTCCTATGGTGGTATATTTTACAAAGTGCTTTCATTATTGTACTGCATTTTTGTATGACATTTGCTGCTGGAATGCTTTCTACTTTCTACTGTTTTGTTTGTTTGTTTGTTTGTTTTCCTCTATTTCTTTTTTCCCTCTAAATAGCAAGAATTAGAGTGTTGACATAATTCTGAGAAGAGTAAATCATATCCTTCTTTCAAATTATGGTCAAAGCTAGTAGTGGAAGTAAGAGTGTCCTCTGATAATACTGTGACTTTTACTAAATGGACTCAGATTAAACGTTCATTGTTTGGACGGACTGCATAATGATGAAACTAAACCACTTCTTCCATAAGACATAAGATAAGATATCTTATCTTGCATAAGATAGTCATTGTTCTTATCATAACAGGTTCAATGATTTTAGATTGCAGCTAGAACATATGATATAACCCCATACTTAAAAATCTTATGAATTGTATGATTTCATATAATACTCACTTTACCAAATAAATAAATAAATAAAAAGTATAAAGCACAACTAGCTGATATATTTGCAGTTTATATTTCTTGGAAATCATAATAATACACTTATGCACTGTGAAATTAAGCAAGTTATATTGGTTAGTTTATTTCAGAACAGGGTCTACCTTTCAACTAATGTATATGCAATATGAATAGTCAGGGCCTCTGGTTTCAAACAGAGGTGTACCAATATAATTGTAAGTACACATTCCTAATGGATTAGGCCTTGGAACAGACTAATCTGATGGGGAGCACCTTTCTATGACAAGAAAAAGGATTTTTGCCCAGGAGTTAACAGGGCTGCTTGACAGGGCTTTAAACTAGATTTGAAGGGGGGAAGGGATAAAACCAGCCCTTAGTGATAAGCTATGAGACTAAATTTTTGAGGAACTGCATGCTGATGAGGCCCTTCAGTCTGTCCCGCGAGGGGCTGAATTTAATAAAAGATATCTGAAGTGTTTATATACATACACGTGCATCATGAGAAATAGGCATTAAGCTTTCTGAAATGCTTGAATACTAATGTGCATAGTATGGGAAAAAAACAGGAAGAAATGGAGATCTATACGCAGTCACAAAGCTATGATCTCATTGCAATCACAGAGACATGGTGGGATAGCTCACATGACTGGAATGCTGTCATGGAAGGCTACATGCTCTTTAGAAAAGGCCAGACAGGAAGGCAAGGTGGTGGAGTTGCTCTTTATGTGCGAGAGCAACTGGCATGTGTGGAGCTCTGCCTAGGGGTGAATGATGAGTATTTTAAGAGTTTATGGGTAAGGATTAAAGGGCAGGCTACCATGGCTGTGGGTGTTTGCTACAGGCCACTTGATCAGGAAGAGGAGGTTCCTGAGAACCTTTCTTCAGTGTTGTGGTTTAACCTGGCTGGCAGCTAAGCACCACACAGCTGCTCACTCACCCTTCCCCTTCCCTTTCTGGGAAGGGGCAGAGAAACAGGAAAATGAAGCCTGTGGGTTGAGATAGAGACAGTTTATTAAGACAGGAAATAATAATAATATTACTACTGATAATAATGTGTAGAAAACAAGTGATGCACAATGCAATTGCTCACCACCCGCTGACCAATGCCCAAATGCCCAGCCTATTCCCGAGCAGCTACCCTTTCCCCTCCCCTCCCCCCCCCCCCCCCCCATCTAGCCACCCCTATACATTGTTTAGTATGACATCAGATGATATGGAATACCCCTTTGGCCAGTTTGGGTCAGCTGTCCTGGGTCTGTCCCCTCACAGCTCCTGCTGCACCCCCAGCCTGCCTGCTGGCAGGACAGAGCGAGAAGCTGAAAAGCCTTTGGCTTAATGTAAGCACTGCTCTGCAACAATTAAAACATTAACCTGTTATCAACACTTCTCATCCTAATCCAAAACATAGCACCCTACCAGCTACTAAGAGGAAAATTAACTCTATCCTAGCTGAAACCAGGGCATGCAGACAGCTTGAGAAATACAGCCTCTCAATCACAATCCATGGTTCATTCAGGGGACTGTTATCTGCTGGGAAGACCACACAGCTAGACACAAACTGTCCAGGAGGTTCCTGTAGTGACCAGATGACAACTTTTTGACACAAGTGGTGGAGAAGCTAACAAGGAGAGGTGTGCTGCTGGACCTTGTATTAATGAATGAGGAGAGACTAGTTGGAGTTGTGAGAGTAGGGGGAAGTCTTGACTGCAGCGACCATGATATAGTGGAGCTCAGGATCTTAAGAGAAGGAAGCAGGGCAAAAAGCAGGATTGTGACACTGGACTTCAAGGGGATCAGACTTTGTCTTCTTCACGGATTTAGTTGGAAGAATTCCATGGATTAGGGCCCTAGAAAGAAGGGGAGTCCAAGATAGCTGGTCAGTATTCAAGTATTTCTTCCTCCAAGCTCAAGATTGGTACATCCATATGAGTAAGAAGGCAAGCAAAGGGGGCAAGAGCATGGATGGATGCATCCTGCATGGATGAGCAGGGAGCTCCTGACAGAGCTTAGACAGAACAAGGAAGTTTACAGCATATGCAAAAAGGGACAAACCACTTGGAAGGAATATAGGAATGCTGTCAGAATATGCAGGGATGCAACAAGGAAGGCCAAGGCCCATTTGGAATTAGATCTGACAAGTACAAGAGGGGCTTCTTCAAATACATCAGTAGAAAAAGGAAGACCGGGGAAAATGTTGGCCCACTGCTGGATGTGGCAGGTGCCCTGGTGACAAAGGATACAGAGAAAGAAGAGTTGCAGAATGCCTTTTTTTTTTTTTTTTTTTTTTTTGCCTCAGTCTTTACTGCTAAGATCAATCCTCAGGAATCTCAGACCCTGGAGACAAGAGAGAAAGTCTGGAGAAAGGAGGACGTTTCCTTGGTCAAAGAGGATCGGGTCAGAGATCATCTAAGTAAACTTGACATCCACAAATCCACGGGCCCTGATGGAATGCATCTACAGGTGCTGAAGGAACTGGCTGATGTTATTGCTAGGCCACTCTGCATCATCTTCGAAAGGTCATGGAGAATAGGAGAGGTGCCTGAAGACTGGAAGATAGCCAATATCACACCAGTCTTCAAAAAGGGCAAGAAGGAGGACCCAGGCAACTGCAGGCCAGTCAGCCACACCTCCATCCCTGGAAAGGTGATAGGACAGCATTCTGGGGGAAGATAAGAAGGTGCTCAGGAATTGTCAGCATGGATTCACCAAGGGGAAAATATGTTTAAACAATCTGATATCCTTCTATGATGAGATGACTAGCTGGGTAGATGAGGGGAGAGTAGCAGATGTGGTCTACCTTGACTTCAGTAAGGCTTTTGACATTGTCTCCCATAACATACTCATAGGCAAGCTCTGGAAGTGCAGTCTAAATGAGTGGACAGTGAGGTGGATTGACAGTCAGCTGGATGGCAGAGCTCAGAGGGTTGTGCTTAGTGGTGAGGAATCTGGTTGGAGGCCTGTAGCTAGAGGTGTCTCCCAGGAGTCCATACTGGGTCCAGTGTTGTTCAAGTTATTCTTCAGTGACCTGGATGACGGAACAGAGTGCACCCTCAGCAAGTTTTCTGATGATATAAAGCTGGGAGGAGTGGCTGATACCCCAGGACACTGTGCTGCTGCCATTCAGAGGGACCTTGACAGGCTGGAGAGATGGGCTGAGAGCAGCATCATGAAGCTCAACAAGGGCAAGTGCAGGGTCCTGCACCTAGGGAGAAATAACTCCAAGCACCAGTACAGGCTGGGGGCTGACCTGCTTGAGAGCTGCCCTGCAGAAAGGGACCTGGGAGTCCTGGTGGACAGTAGGCTGACCATGAGTCATCAATGTGCCCTTGTGGACAAGAAGGCCAACGGTGTCTTGGGGTGCATTCGGAAAAATGTTGCTAGCAGGTCAAGGCAGGTAATCCTGTCCTTTTTTTTGGCCCCGATGAGGCACAGCTGGGGCACTGTGTCCAGTTCTGGGCTCCTCAGTACAAGAGAGACATAGAACTACTAGAGCGAGTTCAGAGGAGGGCCACTAAGATGATTAGAGGACTGAAGCATCTGTTGTATGAGGACAGGTGGAGCAAGCTAGGCCTGTTTAGCCTGGAGAAGAGAAGACTGAGGGGACATCTCATGAATGTGTATAAATGTCTGAGAGGAGGGTGTCAAGAGGATGGAGACAGTATCTTTTCAGTTGTGCACAGTGACAGGACAAAAGGCAATGGGCATGAACTGAAGCACAGGAAATTCTGCCTGAATATGAGAGGGCACTTCTTTACTGTGAAGGTGAGAGAGCACTGGAACAGGTTGCCCAGAGAGGTTGTGGAGTCTCCTTCTCTGGAGATATTAAAAAACCTGCCTGGAAGTCATCCTGCACAACGTGTTCTAGTTGATTCTGCTTGGCAGGGGGATTGGACTAGATGATCTTCAGAGGACCTTTCCAACCTTGGCCATTTTATGATTCTGTGATTATCTGTCTGTTGTTTAAACACTTGAATAGTTTAAACATGAGCACTGCAAAGAATTTCAAGTGCTCAGAGAATTTCCCTGTCTTGGGCTGGATAGCTGCAGAACAGCCTTGGAATATCTATTTAAGTCTCCAAAGAGAGAGTCTCCAAAGAGAGCTGTCTATTTAAGTACCCGAAGACGTTTTGATCGTAAGGTATAACCTAATGAAGAACTCATATCTTGCTTCCAAAAGATTTGCCACAGACATTGCCAGCAGTAACTGGAATGATAAACTTGGAAAATTTAAACACATGTAGCTAAAACAGAGGATTTTTGTGTCTGTAAAAGTAGAAGCCCATTAATCAGGTATTAATACTGGTTTGTTTTGAACTTAAACCTTAAGTGCACTAATATCTTATATTTGTATAAAGATTTTTATAACCAGTGCTCCTGTAAAAATAAAATTTTCATTGCTTATTGAAAGAAAGAGACCCCATGGTAACTGTCTTATGTGCAAGGCTCAAGTCGTGACCTATTAGGCTTGTTATCAACTTGCTATGAGAACATGCTGTGTGAACCAGAGCTTTGTACCAGGTTTCTCTTCTTGTGATGTACAGTTTTATCATGGGATAACAGCAAATACCTGAAAATACAAACACAGGCTGAAAACAGAGGCCCCAAATCTGTAAACAATACACTGATAGTCAATTATTGATCTCTGAGAAAACACAACCTTGAGAGCTAGAAAAGGATAGCTTTTGCTTTTTGAAAAGCAGCAGCAGCTAAGCAAAGGAAAAAAAAAATAAATAAAGAAAGTAGAAAAGAAGAAAAAAAAAAAAAAAAAGAACAAAGCAGTAGGGTAAGGCACACACTGTGGCCTGGGAAACTGGGAAACCAGTCCTGCCTCAGCATTGCAGAATGCATAGTCTAGAGGAAAGGGAGGCCAAGGGTGAGCAATTCTCTAGAAATTCCACAAAAGGAAAAGATATCAAATTTGAGGAGGGGAGAGTTAAAAACAGAATAGTGATACATTTCCAGCTTCTCTTAATAACAGGCTCTCAAGGTTGACTACCTTGACCTTGATGACTAAGACTTACAAAGGACAGTAGCCATTAGCTATGAATACTGTGACATACAGCTAATTCAGGATGTGATTATCATGAACTGTTTGGAATAAGTAGTGATAATGATATAAAATGTTTAAGAGCTCCTTTGATAATATGGTGTGTTGATAATGAATGTCAGTCTAGGAATTTTTATTTTTAAAATTTAAAACTGATTTTTCACTCTTCTAAACACTGCCATCCCTACAATTTCTAAAAGTAGAAGCCCATTAATCAGGTATTAATACTGGTTTGTTTTGAACTTAAACCCTAAGTGCACTAATATCTTATATCTAAGTGATGTATAAAATCAGTTGCAATACACAATGCATGAGGTTGATGTGTCAGGAAGACACATCAAAGGCAATAGAATTGTCATACAAAGGCAAACATATACATGTATATATTTTCAGCTCTGTCTTGAAATTCTGAACAACAATGACTATGCTGTTATTTGGAGAGTTTATCCTCTCCTATTTGTTCCAGCCCTCACATTTTGGTTCTCACTGGACAGGCTCTTAGTCATATTATTAGTGACCTCTGCCTTAGCCCTGCAAAATTCTTATTTATTATTATGCTGTTTCATTTCCCTTCCTGAAGACTTTTCTTAAAAGATACTATTGACTCCAATCAATCAGGTATTGCAATTCATGGATATTATTTCCCATATTAAATATATTTTGTTTAATTCTTTAATGTGTGTGTGTAATACTATATATTATCACTAATAGTATATACTAAGTACTTATATGCTATCAGTGATTAATGAAAACAATGTCAAAAATATTAACCATTGTCTGTATCCAAAACTAATGCCTATTACTGGTCTGTATTGTCTGTACAATCTGCATGTTGTTCGTTTTATTCATTTATTTATTTATTTATTTATATCTCTAGCAATCATTCCATTCTGTGGTAAACTATTATTACTGACATTTATTGCATTTATTTTTTAACTCACTACTGTAGTGCCTTAACTAAATTTATCATGCAAAATGGAATGCAAAGCTAATAGCACATTTGCAGACATTGCTTTATGTGACAGTAAGATAAAGTCACAAGAAAAAGTTTTACTGCATGAATGTGCTACCAATTCATAGTTAACATTAAGAAAAATATGTTTATGCTATCTTGCCAAGTTCTAATACCATGTATGCTTTATGATGTACTGAAGGAAAGTATATTCCAGCTAAGAGAGCATATATTAAAAGAGAAAAAGACTATTAAAAAAGCAAGCCTCTTCTGCAGCAAATGTGAGATACAAAGAAGACTTCAAGTACTTTCTTAAAAAAGATACATTTTCTGTGTGCTGTCTGAATATATTTTAAACAATTTCTGATATTTTTTTTTTTTAAATAAATGTTTTTACAAAGAATTTACTAAATAAAGAAATGAAAAGCAGAGGACATTGAAAGCATGCGATATACTAAAAATCCGTGTTAACTACGATATGTTAATTAAGATGACTTTTTAAAAATCTAGCAAATAATAGTGGATTCCTCCCTTTCCTTTACTGCAGAAGAACTAAAATATCATACTCAGAAAGTTTCTGTCTTTATTTTCGTAATTCTTATTTTCTAAAGTAAGCTGCCATTATTAGATGGATCTTCATTTTGCCTCACATTTTAAGCTGAAATATAAGCAGTTAAATTGTATTTGGATTTAATTCTGTTTTCAATGTAAGAGTCACATTATTAAAGTTATTTAAAGTATTCTAGAATTAAGTTGTTCACTAAGGTCAAAGTTAGTGGTACATTTTAGTACCTTTCACCAGCCAGGAAGTATATGAGTCAGGTGTACATGTCTTATACATGACTCCTGGGGAAGTTCTCACATTTCAGTGAATATACAGAGTGAGGACAGGTTCCTTGTAGGTGATACAGAAAAGACACTAAGTACACTAAGGTGGTGGGAGGAAGAGTGGAATTCTTGATCTAAATAGTTTTTCCAGCATAGGATTCTCACTACTTTTGCAAAAATAATTCTGATACAGTTGTGAAATAAAGATGAAGTCTTGACAGAGGTCCCCATGAATTGATGCTCTTAACAGAATCCGAATTGGTGCTCTTAACAGAATCCGAAAAAAATATCTTTGAGCCTGTACATATAATAGACTCTGAGTAGACTCTTCTCTGAATCTGTATATAATATAGACCCAGCTTACGCTGAGTGAAGGTATTTAGTTTGTTGTGTCTATTTCAGTCTTCATAATCTTATATTGTTATCTTTTCTTTTTATGTGATATGTTAATATTGACCATGCAAAGTGATCTCTATGGGTGATAGAGATGAATCATTTAGAAGTCAGCAAGCCAAAGTCAAGAGAACTAACATATCGTTGGGCCACCTGGCTTTTCTTTTTCAGTGAGCATTTCCATCAGATGAAGGAGTAATTACTGGAGTAATGGCAGCACTCGTTCATAACTTACTGTGATCATTCACATAAATTATGATCATTCACATAAATTATGATCAGGCCATCTTTTGTTCATTTAACATAAGATCTTTCAACAAAAACTTTTTGGGTCAGAAGATCATGTGATTATGAAGATGTCTAACAATGCACATCAGGGAGAAAAGAGTTACAATTGAAGGGATACAGAAGACCTAATAATCAGTGGAGGTGATTAAGGATACTGTGGTTCTGTAATCAGTGTTGCACAGAGCATTAGTCACTTTAGAAGAGAGAAGCTGCACTGTATCGGTTTACACAACTCCCTTCTTCAGTATGACTAGGCCCAGTCCTGGAGGGTTGATAAATACGACAGTCATGAGAGATAAAAATAACAGAAAAGACTGAATAAGTTAGGGCAGATTAAAAAATAAGGATAAAAGAATACATAGGATATGCTTCTCTAATAGGGCACACACATTATTTATTTTTAAAAGAATAATCCTTCCAAAGCACAGAGTAACAGAGATGAACAAGGCAGACTTCTGGGATTTTTGAAAGAATAAAGAATAGTAAGTGAAATTAGTTTTTTTTAAATTCTGTTCTAAGATGTTGTACATACACTTCTCGTGTGAAAAAGCAACTCAAATTACTCTCTGTTACTTTTTCTTGGCAATCTCACTATTCCTGTCGTGATTTTGTGCAATATTATAGTACTTGGTCATAGTAGCCAGCATGGTAACAGCTGTACTGAGAAAAGAAAAAGTAATCTGTAATCAATTGCTTCCAAGTAATCAGTATTATATACCTGTAATATTGCTTTCTAGATACAGCAGTCAGCAACTGATAATAGATTGGTTTCTCAGGGGAACTTTGATAACCCTGTACACTAGTTTTTGAACTACTATAGAGCCAGTTTGAAGTGTCTTTCTACAAGTGTCTTTTCTATGGGAAGGCACATTTCATAAAATCAAGACATATGAGAACTAGATCTATTTATTTGTGTATGATGAATTATACTATTGATGCTGATAAAATTTCAAGCTTATAAAACTATTATATTTTAATCTTTAATGATGATAGTAAAATACCTTTAAATAACATCTTAAACATTGGGTGTAAATATTTTCAAGGACTACTTTTTTTCTCAGAAATTTAGTCTCATCTTAATCAAAATATTTAATGAGAATTCCATCTGCTACAAAAAAAAAAAAAAAAAAGTAAAAAAGTAAAAACTGATGTGAAGTCTGGAAACAGAACAGAACTCATCAAAATGTAACAGAGCTTTTTATTTCAACTCATTCTGTTCATTTTCACAGAATCACAGAATCACAGAACTGTAGGGCTTGGAAGGGACCTCGAAAGATCATCGGGTCCAATGCCCCTGCCAAAGCAGGTTCCTCAGAGCAGGCTGGCCAGGTAGGCGTCCAGACAGGCCTTGAATATCTACAGAGAAGGAGACTCCACAACGTCCCTAGGCAGCCTGTTCCAATGCTCTGTCACCCTCACTGTGAAGAAGTTCTTTCGCATGTTGGTGCAGAACTTCCTGTGCTCTAACTTGCAGCCATTGCCCCTTGTCCTATCCCCACAAACCACTGAGAAGAGGTTGACTACATCCTTTTGTCCCCCACCCCTCAGATATTTATATACATTGAGGAGATCCCCTCTCAGGGGATCTCTTCTCCAGGCTGAACAGACCCAGGTCTCTCAGCTTTTCTTTATAGGGAAGATGCTCCAGTCCCCGTATCATCTTTGTGGCCCTCCACTGGACTCTTTCCAGGAGATCCCTGTCTTTCTTGTACCGGGAAGCCCAGAACTGGACACAGTACTCCAGGTGAGGCCTGACCAGGGCAGAGTAGAGGGGGAGGATCACCTCCCTTGACCTGCTGACCACGCCCCTTTTAATGCACGCTAGGATCCCATTAGCCCTCTTGGCCACAAGGGTGCAGTGCTGGCTCATGGTGAACCTGTCGTCCACCAGGACCCCCAGGTCCTTCTCCTCAGAGCTCCTCTCCAGCATGTCATCCCCCAGCCTGTACTGATACTTCAGGTTGTTCCTTCCCAGGTGCAGGACTCTACACTTGCTCTTATTAAATCTCATTTGGTTTCTTCCTGCCCATCTCTGTAGCTGGTCCAGGTCTCACTGAATGGCAGCACAGCCTTCTGGCATGTCAGCCATTCCTGCCAGCTTTGTGTCATTGGCGTACTTGCTGAGGGCAGACACTATTCCCTCATTAAGGTCGTTGATGAAGATGTTGAACAAGACCAGACCCAGCACTGACCCCTGGGGAACACTGCTAGTCACAGGCCTCCAGCCAGACTCTGCTCCTCCGATCACCACCCTCTGAGCTCGGCCAAAGCTGTGAACTTTCCTTATCAACAAAATGGAACAAAATAACAGTGGAACAAAACAGTCACTCAATCCCCTCCTAGCTCTGTTGAATCTGCTTTTTAAACAATATAAATAAAGTGTCTTCCCTGGCTGAAGAGTAATCTATAATTTCTTTTGCAGTATTCACATAAAGCAATAAGACATCAACTCCTCTCACTTTCCCACTGGAAAAAAATAATTATCTTCCCTTGTCTTCATCCTGTATGAGGAAGCAGGCAGCATCCAATAGTCACAGAATCACAGAATTTCTAGGTTGGAAGAGACCTCAAGATCATCGAGTCCAACCTCTGACCTAACGCTAGCAGTCCCCACTAAACCATATCCCCAAGCTCTACATCTAAACGTCTTTTGAAGACTTTCAGGGATGGTGACTCCACCACTTCCCTGGGCAGCCTGTTCCAATGTCTAACAACCCTTTCAGTAAAGAAGTTCTTCCTAACATCTAACCTAAAACTCCCCTGGCTCAACTTAAGCCCATTCCCCCTCGTCCTGTCACCAAGCACGTGGGAGAACAAACCAACCCCCACCTCGCTACAGCCTCCCTTGAGGTACCTATAGAGAGCGATAAGGTCACTCCCGAGCCTCCTCTTCTCCAGGCTGAACAAGCCCAGCTCCCTCAGCCGCTCCTCGTAGGACTTGTTCTCCAGACCCCTCACCAGCTTCGTTGCCCTTCTCTGGACTCACTCAAGCACCTGTATGTCCTTCTTGTAGCGAGGGGCCCAAAACTGAACACAGTACTCAAGGTGCGGCCTCACCAGAGCCGAGTACAGGGGGACGATCACTTCCCTAGCCCTGCTGGCCACATTGCTTCTTATACAACCCAAGATGCTGTTGGCCTTTTTGGCCACCTGAGCACACTGCTAGCTCATATTCAGCCGACTATCAACCAATACTCCCAGGTTCTTCTCCGCCAGGCAGCTTTCCAACCATTCCTCTCCCAGTCTGTAGCTCTGCTTGGGGTTATTGCGCCCCAGGTGCAGGACCCGGCACTTGGCCTTGTTGAACTTTATACCATTTACCTCAGCCCATCGGTGCAGCCTATCCAGATCCTCCTGCAGAGCTTTCCTACCCTTGAGCAGATCGACACACGCACTTAACTTGGTGTCATCTGCAAACCTACTGAGGGTGCACTCAATGCCCTCATCCAGATCATCGATGAAGATATTAAAGAGGACTGGCCCCAGCACCGAGCCCTGGGGAATGCCACTAGTCACCGGCCTCCAACGGGATTTGACTCCATTTACCATGACTCTTTGGGCCCAGCTATCCAGCCAGTTTCTAACCCAACGAAGCATACACCAGACCAAGCCAAGAGCAGCCAGTTTCTTGAGGAGAATGTTGTGGGAAACGGTGTCAAAAGCCTTGCTGAATTCAAGGTAGAAAACATCCACAGCCTTTCCCTCATCCACCAAGCGCGTCACTTTGTCATAGAAGGAGATCAGGTTGGTCAAGCAGGATCTGCCTTTCATAAACCCATGCTGACTGGGCCTGATCACCTGTTTGCCCTGTAAGTGCCGCATGATGACTCTCAAGATAATCTGCTCCATGAGCTTCCCTGGCACTGAGGTCAAACTGACAGGCCTATATTTCCCCAGTCTGCCCTCCGGCCCTTCTTGTAGATGGGAGTCACGTTTGCTAGCCGCCAGTCAACTGGGACCTCCCCCGATAGCCAGGACTGTTGATAAATGATGGATAGTGGCTTGGCCAGCTCCTCTGCCAGTTCTCTCAGTACCCTCGGGTGGATCCCATCCGGCCCCATCGACTTGTGCACATCCAAGTGCCGTAGCAGGTTGCCAACCATTTCTTCATGGATAGTGAGGGCCACATTCTGCTCCTCATCCCCTTCCACCAGCTCAGGGTACTGGGTATCCAGAGAACAACCGGTATTGCCGCTAAAGACTGAGGCAAAGTAGGCATTAAGCACCTCCGCCTTTTCCTCATCTCTTGTAACAAGGTTTCCCGCCACATCCAGTAAAGGATGGAGATTCTCCTTAGTCCTCGGTTTTGCGTTGATGTATTTGTAAAAAGATTTTTTGCTGTCTTTAATGGCAGTAGCCAGATTGAGCTCCAGATGAGCTTTGGCCTTTCTAATTTTGTCCCTGCACAGTCTTGCTACATCCTTATAGTCCTCCCTAGTGGCCCACCCTTTTTTTCCAAAGATTATAAACCCTCTTTTTTCTCCTAAACTCAAGCTGCAACTCTCTGCTGAGCCAGGCTGGTCTTCTTCCATGCCGGCTCGTCTTTGGGCATGTGGGGACAGACCGCTCCTGCGGTCTTAATCATTAAGATTTCCTTCTTGAAGAACACCCAGCATTCCTGGACTCCTCTGCCCTTCAGAACCACCTCCCAAGGGACTCTACCAACCAGTGTCCTGAGCAGCTCAAAGTCAGCCCTCCAGAAGTCCAATACAGCAGTTTTACTGGTCCCCTTCCTGGCCTCGCCAAGAATAGAGAACTCCACCATTTCGTGGTCACTCTGCCCAAGACAGCTTCCAACCACCCCATCTCCCACCAGTCCTTCTCTATTTGTGAAGAGAAGGTCTAGTGGGGCACCACCCCTGGTAGGCTCACTAACCAGCTGTGTCAGGAAGCTATCTTCCACGCTCTCCAGAAACCTCCTAGACTGCTTTCTCAGGGCTGTGTTGTGCTTCCAGGATATGTCAGGGAAGTTGAAGTCCCCCACAAGAACAAGCGCCGATGATTTCGCAACTTCTCTCATCTGCCTGTAGAACTCCTCCTCCGTCTCCTCAACCTGGTTTGGTAGTATATAACAGACCCCGACCAGGACACTAGCCTTGTTGGCCTTCCCGCTGATCCTAACCCAAAGGGACTCAACCTTGTCATTCCCAGCCTTGAGTTCCACAACATCAAAAGATTCTCTAATATAGAGAGCCACACCACCACCCCTTCTGTGCTGCCTGTCCCTTCTGAAGAGCTTATAGCCAGACATTGCAGCACTCCAGACATGAGAGTGGTCCTACCACGTCTCCGTGATGGCAACCAAGTCATAGCCTGCCAGCTGCATGATGGCTTCCAGCTCCTCCTGTTTGTTACCCATGCTGTGTGCATTGGTGTAGATGCACTTCAGCTGGGCCATTGCCTTATCCCTTGGCCTTGCCATTGTTCTCCCTGGCACAGCTCCAACAAGCCTTGTTTCAGCCCCATCCCCCATCTTACCTAGTTTAAAGCCCTCTCAATGAGCCCTGCCAGCTCCTGGCCTAGGACCTGTTTTCCCCTAAGACATAGGGACCTGTCTGCGGCCATCAGGCCAGGTGCCGAGTAAAGCGCCCCATGGTCAAAAAAAACAAGATTTCTGTGTTGGCACCAGCCTCTGAGCCATGTGTTTATCAGGTGGGCTTTTCATGTCCGGTCAGTACCCCTCTCTGCCACTGTAGGGACAGATGAAAACACCACCTGTACTCCCACTCCCTCCACTAGTCGCCCCAGCCCCCTAAAGTCCCGTTTGATAGTCTGGAGGCTTCTCTCTTCAATGTCATCACTGCCCGCCTGAACTATCAAAAGAAGATAATAGTCAGAGGGGCGAACCAGGTTGGGAAGATTCCTGGCAACGTCCCTGACCCTGGCCCCAGGGAGGCAGCAGACTTCCCTATGGGTAGGGTCAGGCTGACAAATAGGGCCCTCTGTTCCTCTGAGAAGAGAGTCTCCCACAACAATCACCCTTCTTTCTTTCTTGGTGGAGGCAGTCCTGAGGCATGGAGTCGACTTCCTTGCCCTAGGCATCCTCCTGTGTACACTTTCTTCCTTTTCCTCAGCTACCGGTCTCTCAGTCTCCAGGGCCTCAAACCTGTTGCGTAAGGGCACCTGGGAAGGTGGGGCTGGAAGGGGAGGGCATCACCTGCGAGGTCAAGCAGGGACCTGTTTCCATTCCTCCTCAACTCCCAGGTCCCCTCCCTCTGCCCGACGGTGGCAGGGCAGGGGGTCCACCCCCATTTGGGGTGTCTCACCCCGGTACCTCTCCTTGAGGCCCTGCAGGGAGTTGCTCCACCAGTCTATCTGTGCATATGTTGGCTGGAAATATTTGCCCGTGATTCTCTAACACAGAACAGCACCATCCTCATCTCTTAAGCACTATAGCAGCTCATGTGCAAAAGCTATATATGTACTTAATATATTAATGTACTAAAGCAGATAATGCTCTTAGTTATGTAAGTAAAAAGAAAGAGAACAGTGGGTCCTCAGCGGCTTCTTGCTTTTATTTTATTTATTTATTTATTTATTTTTTGGTGGCAAGGAGCTACATGCTATGATTTAATTAACCTATATCTTTTTAACATTAGGAGGGGTACACACTCTGTTTTGCTAAATATTGAATGCCATGATTTTTTGAAAATGACACAAGCACACAGGTGTGTCATAGTAAGACAGGCAGTACAGTCATGAAGACATAAGTGTATATGTCCACAGAAATATGAAAGGTTTTTATTCATCCAGACTAATGTCTTAATAAAACAAAGAACACAGAAGCTAGGTGAGCGATAACGCAATTATATTTGTTATACCATATTGGAGCAAACACAGTTTCTTCTTATTTATTTAAGTTGTTTGTGTTTGTGACGATATGTTTTGAATGGATTATGCTGAACACATGCCAATGTGGTCATAGTTGGCTGCTGTGATTAAGAATGGACTTAAGTTAGTCTTGTAACTCTCTCTCTCCAAGGATCACCTATTTTATTAGCTCTTCTTCAGCCAGATTTTTTTTTTTTTTTTTTCCATACAACTTGTAGGAACTTCCTTTATTTAAGACCTCTACTTCATACGCGATTGAAATGGACTAAAAAAATCAATGACAGCATTTCATCAGTACCACAGGAGCAGAACGTTGCCTTATTTTCCATAAAAAAAAAAAAAAAAAAAAAAAGCAACAAGCAAACAATCAAACAAAAACACTGAAAATAAATGTTTGCTTTATGGTCCCAACCTTGTTAGTAATACTGAAAAGCATATCTGTATTTTGCTTAGTAGAAAAAGATAGCATTGAGTCCTAGATCAGGGATGGAGAGACAAGCTTGACATGGGGAGAAGCACAAACTAATAACAGTGGAAGTCAAAGTACACTTTAGACCAAGGGCAGTTATGGATCAAGTATAACTTTCAGATATCCATGATATTTTATATAGTAACTCAAGTCTTGGAGAATAGAAAGTAACAGAACAAACATAACTATATATTTTTACATTTTTCTTTCTCTATGTGTGATTTTAGCATTAACTTATTTCTCATTTAATATTCCTTTTTTTTTTTTTTTTTTTTTTTTTTTTCTTCTTCTTATAAAGAAAGACTTAAACAAAGACTATACATGTTATACTGCCAGTGCCTGTCATGCTCTGGGTTGTTACACCATAATGCACGCATTAGCAATACCACGTGCTGTTTGAGGCCATGACACCAGAAACATCTTTAATGACAACCTCTGGCCTTATGTGCCAGAGTTGGGAAACAATATCTGTCTTCCTTCATGAATACTTTCACTCCTTGCCTTTCTTTTCTCTTGCTTTTTGTTCTTTGCACTCCTGTCTCATCTTAATGTCAAAGTACAGCTGTATTAATTGACAGTTTGTTTTGTGCTTTTTTTTACCCTTTTCCACCTGCAGTGGCTAAAATACTAAAAAATGAATTTTCTTCACATGTTATATGTCATAAGGTAATTTTCAAATTAACCAACATTGTCCATGTCTTGGGTAACCTGGTTGCAAAGAACATATTAATTTTGCCTTGTGGTTAAGTTTGGTTATCACTGCTGAAAACAGTGGAAAAGTTAATAAATAAATAAAATAAACTACCACCTCAAACTCCCTTTGCAATATCAGCTTCATTATCATTAAGAGTGCTGTTGGTTTGCTAGTTTAACACATAATCAGTAAAGCTGCTAATACCTTCAGCAACAGACTTTCAATGCTTTGTGCCTTTGACTAAGAAAGCATGACAGTTAAGCAAACCCAACTAGTAACATTGCAGTTAGTCTGCAACGTGAGAACTGGTCCAGTAACAGCAGTAATAAGAATTGTTAACTGTACTGTTCTTTTAGAATCACATATTTTCACTGAATTTTATACTGCTGCTACTTTAGAGGAAATTTACATGTCCAAATCTATAAATAAGAGAGTTTCCTTGAACTAAAGCTGATCTAAATGTTTAAATATTTATTATAAGGCTATTGTCTTATCAAATTAACTGTAAAAACACTTAGAATGTAACATTTTAATATAGTTTCTTTATACACTTATAATAAGTAGTATTTAAAACTTTGCAGGCACAAAGATGAGTCTTTGCAGTAAAGAACTGCAGTAAAATTCTGATTAATAAGCATAAATTTTGATAGTGTAGTGGGTTTACGTGGCAAGGTTTTGGTAGCAGGGAGCCATAGGGGTGGTTTCTGTGAGAAAGATCTAGAAGCTGCCCCATGTTTGGGAAGGGCCCCATTGTTTTCCAGATCTGAGCCAATAAGCGATGTTGTTTTGCGCCTCTGTGAGAGCATATTTAAGACAGGGAAAAAACGCTGCGCCACACAGCAGCCGGGAGTGGGAGAACAGCCTTGCAGGTGCCAAGGTCAGTGTAGAGGGAGGGGGAGAGGTGCTCCAGGCGCCGGAGCAGAAGTCCCCTGTGGCCTGTGGTGAGGACCATGGTGAAGCAGGATGTCCCCCTGCAGCCCATGGAGTGCCACGGTGGAGCAGGGTTCCACACTGCAGCCCGTGGAGGAGACCACGGTGGAGCAGGTGGCCCTGCACCGCTGGAGGCTGCCGCCTGTGGAAGACCCCTGCCGGAGCAGATTCCGGGCCAGACCTGTAGCCCGTGGAGAGGAGCCCACGCAGGAGCAGGTGACATGGCAGGTGCTGCTGCCCGTAGGGGAGCCAGGTTGGAGCAGTTTTCTCCTGAGGGATGGACCCTGTGGTATGGACCCATATCTGGAGCAGTTCTGAAAGAACTGCTGCCTGTGGGAAGCCCACGCTGGATCAGTTCATCAAGGACTGCATCCCGTGGGTGGGACCCCACAGCACAGGGGACGAGAGTGACCAAGAAGGAGCGGCAGAGAAGAAGTGCTGTAGACTGACCATAACCCCCAGTCCCCCGTTCCCCTGCGCCGCTCGGGGGGAGGAGGTGGAAGAGGGTGGATGGGGGGGAAGGTGCTTTTGGTTTGCTTTTTCCTTTGTTTTCTCACTTCTCTCACTTGTTAGTAATGAGCAATAAATCTTACTATCTCCTTATGCCGAGTCTGTTTTGCCCGTTACAATAATTATTGTGTGATTTTCTCGTCCTTATCTCAACCCTTGAGCCCTTTTCACATATTTTCTCCCCATTCCTCTTTGAGGAGGGGGAATGAGAGAGTGGCTGTGGTGGAGCTCGGCTGCCCACTCGAGCGGAACCACGACAGATAAATATTAAAAAATCAAGTAGATTCCTCCCCTATAATGATGAAACCCCCAAATGCAAGGAAATTGTTGACTAGTATGTACACCTTATTGCTGTATTTCTGGTAGTAGTCTATCAGAAACATCAGTACCATAAAGCTGAAGTGTGTATAATTAGAATCTAAGTCAGTGCATAGTAATATAGTACTCAATGTCCACAATTCTAGGTCAGAGCTCATAGGATAGAAAAAAACACTTCTGTAACAACTACATGCTCTGATGGAGGTTATAATTGTTTTGGAATCCTTGTCCCACTTCATTTCACTAACAATCTTTCAGTAGACTTCATTTAATCCTAAGGATACTAGAGGCATGCTGAATTTATGTCTTCTCTGGCACTCAAAAAATAACCATTTGTGAGTCTCTAACATTCTGGATTTCTCTCTGATACATTAATGTTAAATGAGAAAGCTAATTTCTGCATATGAGCTCTACCTTTATTTTGATGAAATTCTTCAACAGATAGATGAGTGAAAGAGACTCAGAGCTAAAGAAGTATCAGTCAGTTGGATGTTCTACATGCCCACTATACACACAGTGGTATAGTTTGTAGTACAAGATACAGCTTGATAAACATTGGACTACTGAATAACTTCTAATAGGAAAAAATGAAGTGGCATAAGTAGGTGAAAAAACGGGTGCCTAAATATTCATTTAAAACACTGTAGGACTTCCTTCTTTAAGTGACTGGGAAATTTTCAGCAACTAGGAAAAAAGAAAAATCCCATGTTTTCAGTTTTCAGATGATGTACTACTTAGCATACAAGATTTACCTGAATTAACTGAATGTGCTCTCCTTAGAAGCTATAAAATCACACTACAGCAATTTGAATACTAGATGCACATGCTGCTTTCAATGTGCATATACTTTCCCAGATCATCTGTGTAATACACAATATGATTAGTCCCTATCCTACATATTTGCTTCATTTGATATATTGTATTTCAAATTCTCATTATTCCTTATCCTCTTCTCTGATTATGCTTTTCTGAGAAGTATTTGTGCATGCATTTAATTTAATCTTCTGGTGAGACATCTGTGCTTAATTAATTATCTGCAAACCTGATAAAAACAGTCTGTAGACAATTTAATGTTTTTGTGTTCAATAGATTCAATGTCCACTAAAATCATTTACTTTGGACAAAACTAGACTCATTACTTGGACCCTATTTATAGATATTGTCATTTTATGTTCTCTTGCATAATGTTAACCTACAATAAAATGTGGAAGAACTTAGATAAGCAAGTTTGGTAGTGAAGAGTATGACAATTGGGTTTTCAGGCTCTTTTACTGTTTTTTCCCTCCTACCTCCGCTCTGTCAAAGACAGTTCCCTTGCAAGTTGTAGTAATAACAGTTGGGAAAATCAAAAATGCTGGTAGAGTTTTTTCAATGGGATAAAGTATACCAAAATATGGATAGACAATTTTATTGTTAAATATTTTGCAATATTTAGTAGTAGCTGTCAGTAGAAGCTACAGTTGTCTCCTTTCATCTTAGAAACATAGAATCATCGAACATCCTGGGTTGGAAGGGACCTTAAAGATACTTTAGTTCCAAGCCCCCTGTCATGGGCAAGGATGCCACCAACTAGATCAGGTTGCCCAGGGACTTGTCCAGTCTGGTATTGAACACCTCCAGGGATGGGACATCCACAGCCACTCTGGAGAACCTGCTCCAGTGCCTCACCACCTGCTCAGTGAAGAATTTCCTCCTAATGTCTAGTCTAAACTCTTTTAGTTTAAAACCATTTCCCCTTGTCCTATCATTGTATGACTGAGCAAAATGTTGCTCTCCCTCTTTTTTTATAAGCCCACTTTAGGTATTGAAAAGCTGAAATAAGGTCACCGTGGAGCCTTCTCTTCTTCAGGCTGAACAGCCCCAGTTCTCTCAGACTGTCTTCATAGGAGAGGTGCTCCAGCTCTCTGATTATCTTTATGGCCCTCCTTTTGGGGGAAGGATTCTAACAGATCCACATATTTCTTGTGCTGGGGTCCCCAGACCTGGATACACTACTCTAAGTAGGGCCTCACAAGGGCAGAGTAGAGGTGCACAATCACATCCTTCAACCTGTTGGCCACTCCTTTCTTGATGCAGCCCAGGATACAGTTGGCCTTCTGGGCTGCAAGCACATGCTGCTGCCTCATGTCAAGCTTTTTGTCCACCAGAACCACCAAGTCCTTCTCTGCAGGGCTGCTCTCAATGAGTTATCCACCCAGTCTGTACTGTTGTTTGGGATTGCTCCAACTCACATGCAGCACATTGCACTTGGACTTGTTAAGCCTCATTAGGTTCAAGCATGCCTACTTCTCAATCTTGTCCAAGTCCCTTTGGATGGCATCCCTTCCTTCTGTTGTATTGACTGCAACTCCCAGCTTGGCGCCATCCACAAATTTGCTGAGTGTGCACTTGATCCCGTGTCATTGATAAAGATATTAAACACTATTGTTCCCAAGACAGACCCCTGAGGGACACGACTCTTCACTGCCCTCCACCTGGACATAGAGCAGTTGACCACTACTCTCTGGGTGTGACCTTCAAGCCAATTCCTTATCCACTGAATGTTTCACCCTTCAAATCTATCTCTTTCCAATTTGGACATCATGATGTCAGATTGGATTGTGTCCAAGGCCTCTCAGGAGTCCAAGTAGATGACATCAGTCAGTCTTTCTTTATCAACTGATGCACTTACTCCATTGTAGAAGGCTGCCAGATTCGTCAGGCACAATTTACCCTTGGTGAAGCCATGCTGGCTGTCTCAGATCACCTCTTTGTGCCTTTACATTTTATTTTATTTTATTTTATTTTATTTTATTTTATTTTATTTTATTTTATTTTATTTTATTTTATTTTATTTTATTTTATTTTATTTTATTTTATTTTATTTTATTTTATTTTATTTTTTAAATAGAACTCTTACTTGTGTCCTCTCAAGGATATCCTAGTTTAAAATCCATGTAGCCAACAGGATTTGCTTGCTCTTTGATTAAAACAGCTGTGCAATCTCTTCACTTTTGTTGTTCTGATACATACCAGAAGCACTATAGTTTAAACAACCAGTGAAGGTTGGGTTCACACAAGAAAGTTTCAGTCTCGTGTAAGAGCTTCTGGCACCCCAAAATTTTGTTTCAAAGATGAGAACAGTGCTTACATGACTGCCCACTCTACAATCCTTTTACATTAAGCTGATGAAAGGCACCAGAAAGGGGGTGTTGGCAACAACTGTTCATCAAACATAGTGCTAGTAGTCAAACAGCATCATGCTGAGAAATCTTCATGCAAGAGTAAAGCAGTTTGATTTGAAAAACTTGTTGCTAAAGTTTTCTGTCTTTTAGTGTCTGAAACCTCCCAGGCTTGACTGTGACACAACAGTCACAAGTCAGTAAATTTAAACCTGTGTCAACTATGCAATGGCTTCCCTGCTCCTGACCTCATGGAGAATTATGTTGCCTAAAATAGAGAAGAAATATTTTTTGTGTTATCTAACACACTTCAACTTAACACCTCTCTGGTGTAGGGGTAAGAATCTGTATCACTTCTTATTTAAAGCTATGAGCAAACTCTACCATCTGGCCTGAATGAAAGAATATAGCAGTCAGTGTTTAAATTCCTTTAATTTCTTCAAATGCTACAATAGGTATGAAATAGTTTTATGTTTCGCAATACTTATATTTCCTACAGTAAATACAGGAATACTTAGGTAAAACTGCACAGGTATCTACCTACCTAAGATAAGATCAGCATAGTATTCATCTCTTGTGATTTTACATTAACTGCTTCCTTAGCACAGAGACACCAACGAACATAACTTTTAAAATACATTTACAGTTCAGTAGATGCTGAGCTTCTAAACAGTAGGAAAATCAAATACTGTTTTTGAAATAATTGTTCATTACATTTTTTGGTAATACTTCACCAATCCCTCCCTGGCCTGAGGCATACTGCTACAAACTGTTTGACAACCACAATGAGGACTTCTGAACAAAGGAAACACCACATTTTAGCAAAACATTGAGCTTATTTATAGGAAGAGCACTTCTTTCTGGGAAGGGTTGGCTCACTGGATACACAGCAGAGGAGACTACAAAGGCTAAATATTTTTGAAATATATTCTAATTTCTTCGTGCCTTTTGTGTCTAATTTTTTAATCTAAACTGGAAAAACTTTGAAATATTTGGCTGAAACAGTATACGACCAAATCAATTAAAATGCAGTCTAACAGTGAATATAGCAAATTTTATTCATATCATTGCAGCAACAAAAGTATGCAAATTATAACAGAATCCCCAGAGGTAAAGTTTTTCTGTCTTTCTGAATGATGCTCCATGAGGATATTAGGATATATTTATTTATTTATTATTATTGCATATACATTTTTTAAAGTTATCTTTGCTGAAATCAGAAGTGTTATTAGTTTCTGATATTTTTGACAACAGCTTTCATTCACTCAGTCTTCCCACACACTTATTAATTTCTTTTGTGTTAGTTTGGTATATGCAGGAGATCCATTTTAGTCATTATCAAAAGTTTTATCTACCAAGAAGAATTTAGGGGTGTGTCAGCTCTTTTTTAATAGTGTTCTATTGTCATTTGTATTGAACTCAACATACAATTTAAACAACCAGAAGAGATGATACTTAAAATGTCTTCCATAATTGGAAGCCTTTATGAAAAAGGATACAAGGATATGCAAGCCAGAAACTTTCCCACCTAATAGCTTCCTTTGAGATGAAGAAAAGTCTTTTTTTTTTTTTTTTTTTCCCTGTAGGTGCATTTTCACGATTAATTTTAAATTGATCCTCTTAAAAGGATGGCCCAGGTTTCTCCATCTCCACTTTTGCGTGTAAAACTAATAGTTATTGAGTCCTATGAGTCATGGAGTTCAATGATTTTACCAGAAACCAGAAATTAACTGGTGGAAAAGGAGAAACTTTCAATAAGATTATTAGGCTGAACTCATCTGCTGCACATCTTTTTGATAACTAGCACAAATGTAAAGGAGACAAAAATAATTTGCTAGGTTAGGAGGGAACAGGAGGTTAGTATTGCCCCTTCTGGTATCAAGGAATCATATTTTTAAGTTTTCCTCCTAGTCCCTATACTTTTCTGCTGCAGTACCTGGTTTCTGCTTTTGCATTCTGTGTTTCTTTGCCTTTTTATACTTGACTCTCCTACCTTTAAAAAGCAAGCAGACAAGAAACCGTCCTTTCCTCTGTTGAGCTTTAGACCTATTAGGCACAACATATACTGAGGATGTCTAAATTCAGTTTTTGAAGTAATAGTCCCTGGAACTCAGGAAAATTCAGATAATTATTATTATCATTTATCAATTATAATTCAGATAATAGCATAAAGTAGCTCTTAATAAAGCACTTATGCCTGTATAATCTCTCTTGTACAGGACAGCTTTCAAGCAAGCTATATAACAACATCTATTGATTGTTATTATAGAAATAACTGTTGGAGAAAATAATGTGGAACAGGGTGTATATTGGACTTCATTTACACAATGTTTATTTTTATATGAAGGTGAATGCTGCTGTCTGCATACCAAAGATTTTAAACATTATTTCATGTTTTTTAAGAAGCTATAGAGGATATTAGGGGTATATTACCCTATACTGGTGTTTGTAAAATTTGTAATACCTTATACATGTACAAGAACAGAATAGGTAGGTTGATTTTCCAGATTGTTCTTACGCATGCAGCAACAGTATTAGTTTGTATTACAGCTGTACAACTTTAATTCTGATCTTCAATTTTACAATTAAACAATAAAATTCTATAAATAGACATTTACAATACATGCAAGTTCTGCTTCAAGGCATTACTGATGTTGTAACTACTACTTCCTATGACAGTATGCACTGCAGTGTTTAAATCACAAGGAGGATCTGGTTAGCATCTGAAACTCTGTTGCAGTCTCTATACATCTGTGTAACCATCTGTCTGAAATATTCCATCTAAACCATATCATTTATGTGATTTTATACATTTGAGACCAGTGTGTTATTCTCTTTTTGACAAATCTGTTTATTTTATACTTTTATGAATATATGAGAAAATCACTTGCATTAATAAAAATGTCTACTATGCTTCACCTAAGTGTATATATTATATATGCAATTGTATTTATTTGAGAGTGTATTCTAGACTTCTGTGAATTTTGACAAAACCATATATGTTGTTTTTCTATTTTACGAATTTGGATCTGTTGTAATTTATTTATTTATTTTTTGTATTTATTTACATGTTCAAAAAAAACCACAAGGAAATCATATAAGGTACAAGAATTAAACGTGTCTTATCCCAGACTCCCTTTTCTTCTTAAAGCATATGGCTTATTCATTTTTTTATGAGTGCCTTGCTTACTCTTTCAGAAAATATGAACTGTTCCATAAAACTGCTTGTATTTTCAGAAATGTATAACAAACTGGGTTTTCTTGCCTCATGATGAGTTTTTTGAAAACCTTCCTAATAATGAAATATTTATTTTCACACCTATCTGATCATTACTTGAGCAAAATATACAACTGCTGCAATGTTTAAAAATCTAATATGATCTGATGTTCCCTTCTACAGTAAGATCAGAGTTAATTCTGTTTCATATTAGCAAACATTTTGTCTTTCTGCAGTGCACAGATCATGTTAAGGATCTTATTATCATACTTCAGAAGTGTACGAATGCATAAAAAAAAAAAAAAAAGAAAAAAGGATTAAAAGATCTTTATTAGATCAAGAATAATTCTAAGAACAACATTTTGATGTATTTGAATTAACCTGACCAATCTTTCTTCATCAACAATCTAACCATTTTGACAACTGATAAACCACAAACTCAGCTCTGAAATATGGAAAAAATAAAAAATGAGATTTTGGGAACTCATTCTTCCCAACTCACTCATCCATGTGAGGATCAGATGCTTATCTTTGATCTCTTTATTTGCGTTTAATTGTGTAAGGAAAGTTATTCCCTCCAGGAAATGGATTAAAGAAATTAATGCAAAAAGGCTTCTGTTTTGTTTCTTATCATTATTACTTTTTTTTTTATTATTATTGTTATTTGTCTTTTTCATTTTTATTTATTTATTTATTCCTAAACAATTGTAAAAAAATACAATAAATATGTACAAAGGAAAGACCTGATTCACAGTCCTTGGTATCAATCTGATACTTTCCTGTTTTTCACAGTATTTTCAGTGGGGCGATACACAGATACACACAGGAACGTAAATTCATATTTAGTAATTTAAAAAAAATGAAATAGATGCAGGTTTTGAATAATAAAGAATACATAGTGTGGTGTAATTGCTTGAAGTAACTAGGAAAATAAAACCAATATTCACATTTTAAAGAAAATGTACAGCACTGAAGAGGCTTTCAGGGTAGGGCGTAGCTGCATTAACTGAGCGTTCCCTAGACTTCCAACCTTAGATTCTGTCACACTGGGTGATCCTGGTGTTGACTATAAGGAACAGTATGGAGTGTAGAGTGGAGTGGAGACACCATGGCTAGTCTCTGTGACCAGGTGGGGACTCAATTATTGTGCACACTGAGACCGATGAGCCGAAGTTTTTGCTACCCTGAGCCAACGACCTGTTGTGTTTTGACAAATACTGTACTCTAGTGTACTTTTTCTCATTATAATATCATTATAATACCAAAAAACACCTCTATCCCAAAAGCTACCTGCCTCCAAGGTGCGACCACCCCTCACTGAGCACGCGCCCTGAATTTCTCGGGGTCTATTCCTTTAAATGGAGATGGGAAATCTTTTCACCAGTCATAACTAAGATATGCTTGACTAGAGTCACTCAAACTCCACCTAAAAGATAGAAAATAATATACATTGGCCTAAGAGAGAGGGGATGTTAGGGAAGATACCATTGTTATGGAAGATACCTCCTGACTCCTGGGATCAGTCGATGGGATGAGCCTCCCTTTCCCACCTCCCGAACCGGGACATCTTTAGGTGAGATTTGAACACTTGGTTATACTGTGTGTCTCTGTGGAAACGTAGAAATCTATATAGAGTCTTTATGCCTTTTAACATGTTAATTTCCAGGCTGTGCACCTGTGTATTTCATGCATGCTAGCTTGCTTTTGCTGACAGTAAATTATTGCCAGCAATCCAAAGAACTTGTGTACCTGTTGCTGTAATAAATTGCACTTAACTGCATTGTTCCTAGCTATGATAGTTCTCCTTGAACTCGACTAGAATAAGGGTGTGACACATTATTGGTGAATTTGTCATCGTGATAGTTCAGTGCTCTGAATCTGACCAGACCCATAATGGTTAATCAGCTACACCTCTTAATACAACACCTACATGAAAGTATAGGCAGGCTTATCTTCGAATAAACGTCAACTGACAAAAGAATCAATGAAGCTGTGCAAGAAAGCTCAAGACAGCTATAGTATTATGCTTATAATATGAAGTAGTTTGGTTGTGTCTTCCAAATGCGACTTTCAAACAATATGGAACATAAAAATACTATTAGTAAACATGTATATAATGAAAAAGGTATCTTATACGGATCTTCACTGGACAATATAACACTTCACCTTTTTGCTCTTTTCCTTAACACACTTGTGTCTGCTATATGGATTATGGGTTAATTATAGCAAGACATCTATGAATTAAATACTATTGGAGGCAATTCTGTGCAGCGGGAAATATATAAAAGCTCCCTGATCACAAATACCCATAACTTTCTTTCCAATCAATTCTTTTCCAATACAAATATTGGAAGCACGTTCCTGTAGTCACTGCATTAGGAAATTATTTCTGCCATCATTGCCTATTGTTCCTTTATTTCTGTCCACAAAAGGCCTTTGAAACAGGTCTTTGCATTTTTTTACCTTAATTCTGAGGTTCTATGAAGTTTTTGTATTTGTGTCCTTTTCCATCCACTATTTCATGGAAGCAACATTCCTTGTACCATGAAAGAAAAACAATTCAGAGACTAACTTGATACTAATCCTCATGAGCTGTAAGAACTTCAGATTTGCTGTCAGTCTGGAAGCTGCTTTACCATTTTGTATGTTGGTGTATCAATTTATTATTTTTATATAATTTATTTTTAGGTAGCACTATTATTATTATTATGTCCATGCTGTTTCTCAGTGTAGTTAAAATAGAATAATAAATAGAATAATAAATATTAGAATAACAGTTGTGGTCCATGCACTGAGAAATCTCAATATCAGCTTTAATATACTTTATTATCAAGTTGGTAAAAATGTATTTCCATACATGACAGTTCATGACATTAGACTCTGCAATACTCAAATATTTTCCATGGTATATATTGTGTCATTTATCCCTGGCCACACAGGAAGTAAAGCTTGTATGTTTTTGTTGACAAAATAAGTTGACAAGATAAGTAGCATCATACAAGAGAAAAAAAAAGCACATTCATGCACAAATTTTTAACTCAATATTTTTAACAGTGAGTATACCTTTGTCACAATAAAGGCTTTTCAGATTCTCAATACCAAATTTAGAGCTGTCTTGCCTTGTGCTAAGGGAGAGAGGTGAAAAAGCAAAACCACTTTGTCCTTCAATTGAGTTTCATCTGGAAGTGAAGTTACTAGTTCTGTTCTTTTAAGAAGAAACAACTGAATTTATATGCAAAGGCATTTCCTAGTGCATATGAACTATGGAGTGATGTAAACCTTCAGAGGGCTTTTGGAAGCTAAATGGTCCAACACAGTTTTTATGTGAAGCATAAAATCTCTTTTAGAGCTGTTGTCATTTATTCATGTCTAACATGGAAACAAGTGAAGACCTTCAGAAGACATCTCTATTGTTATCACAGATATGTCATAAAGATGACTTCAGTTTCCTCCTCATATAGCAAAATGCAAATAGATCATATCTTTTTACCCACATGTTCTGAAATCACATTTAAGCAGCATATTTAAAGTTTTTTTCTCATGTGTATATATTTCATCTAAGTGAAAGGATGAATATATAAATCACTTGATCTACAGCTTAATTTCAAGTGGCGTTTTTCAAATTATTTCCAAGATAAACACGTCTTGAAATTAGCCACACCTAGACTGTCATATTTTTTTCATTTTTCTGTCATATGAATTTGCAGATCAGTTTACCCTAGTTCTATTGCAGAAAGGTATTTCCTGCTGGTTACTGATCATAGAAACATAGAATGGTTTGAGTTGGAAGGGACCTTTAGAGACCATCTAGTCCAACCACCCAGTATATAACTATTTCTTATGTGATATTATGTTAATTATAATCTAGAAATCATCATACATTAAGAGATTTCTTCATACAATAACATTTGCTGAAAAATAAGAATCCCTGCAACAATTTTACATTTTTTTATTTTGTTGTTTGTTTGGATATAGGCTCAATGGAAAAAGGAACATCTACTATGTATAAACTCTGCATTTCTAGTCTTGCATTTTAATTATAATGAAAAATAAATCAGTGTAGGATGTGGATATTTAGTGTGCTTATTTCCAGAATTCCTTATACTGCTGTTTAATCTCTAACATTTTTTTATTTTTTTTTCCTTTCCCCCCCAGATTATAATTGATAATATACTTTGGTAACTAAAATTTTCTCTACAAAATAAGATTGAAGCCGAATTCTTTAAATTTGATGTAATTTTCCTTTTTGATAAATGAAACGTTGTCCACAGGATACAAAGACTGTAGTTATTGTGCATCTTAGGGTTTTAAAGAGGAAACAGTTGAATAGTCAGAACAATATATATATTATATATATATATATATATAATATTTATATATATAAATATTTTTTAGAGAAAGAAACGAGCTACCTGATACCAGGAAAAAAAAAAAAAAAGGAACAGAGTGTCTCAGGATCTTAATTGTTAATAGAGGTGTATGTATGATGTGACAGTTTTTTTTTTTTTTTTTTTTTTTTTTTTTAAATAGAGACCTACAAATTATAATGGCAGATAACACCATGTTTAGCAGCTTTCCTCTAATTTGCATTTGGAACAATGCTTGACAGTTCCATTGGAGACAATAAAATAGTTGTTGGCACATTTTAATTACTATATAAAGGCACAGTCATTTCATGGAACTTTAGGGGGTAAAGAAGCCATCAATTACTGTGCTCAGCTTGAGTTTATTTAAACAAATGATTTTCTATTTCTGGATACATAAACTATACACTTCCAGTCCTTTGTGAGATTTAATTCCAGGAGCATTTCATTTGGGTTATAAAATATCCCAAGCTAACCATATATATTAAAAATCAATGTTACAAAGGACAAGGTGATTATAGACACCCTACAAGTGCTTTGGAAACAAACATGCATTTGTAGAAAACCCTGTGCCACTACTCATTGAGCAAAGCAGTATGTTTAACACTGAAGCCCTCAGGCATTTTAAGTCAGTAGTAGCAGAACACTAAATAATTTCAGCTTATGAGTCTTAAAGCTCCCCCTACTGATTCAGATCAGTTTCAATAAAGCATAGCAATAAATAAATAAATAAATAATAATAATAATAATAATAATTATTATTACTATATTATATTATTATAATATAATATAATATAATATAATATAATATAATATAATATAATATAATATAATATATAATAATATATATATTATATTATATTATTGTTAATTATTATTATTATTTTTACAATATTGAACTTACATTGAGGATGTACATGTGCTTCATTGAAAGAAGTAATGTTATCATATGTTTTACAGAATGCTGTTTTGATCTTGAGAGGTAATATTCTATACTATTCATCTTTTCTAAATCATTCGCTTTCCTTTGTCTTTTACATTTATTTCTTAGACATAGCTATTCCTGCATTAATGTACTGATATGTTCAATGGTAAGAATGGTAAGTGGTTGCTGAATTTCTCATGCAATGCTGACCATATGGTGCCATTATGGGACCATAAAAAAAAAAAAAAGGCACCTCAATAAATTATTGATTTTAATAGGCATAAAAGAAATAAAATGCTATTAAAAATGTTTTAAGTGCATTGCAGTAAGGAATTAGTCACAATCTGCAGGCAGAATCTGGATATCTTTTATGATAGTGGAATTTTAGAACTTTTTTTGAACTGTTTTTATGTCAGTGGCCATGGAACTGTTTAGTTGAAAAACTATGCTATATCCTAATATATGTTATCTCAGCGTAGATTGGCAGAAACATTAAAGTTGTATCCTGACTTGTTAAAAGGAGAGAAGTTTCCTGGGATGTTGTTCATGGAATCCCCCTTACATAAAAATATGTCGTATCATTGGTTGTAAAGGTATGTGAAAGGAAAGTAAATGGTTCTAATTCATGTGTGGGCAAATAACAATGCAAATTTGTTGTTTGATAAGCTCCTGAATACTTTCATTTAGTAGTATTTTACAAGTATTTTTGAATTTAGTTACAGTTTCTGGAGTGTTTCTTAATATGCATTTCAGAATATCCTATGATATTAATGGCAAGAATAGATAAGAAAGTGATATGTAAAAATGTTCATTTTTACAGGCCTGTAACTGTAACTTTTGCAGACCTTAGTCTTTGGTTTGCTCAGGATCCCAAAGCAAGTTGGTAACAAGTGCAGGAGTTTACAAATCGTACATTCCTGTCCAAAATTTTATATCCAGGACATAAATTTGGTAGTAAGAGAAAAAGGTAGCTAGAGTAAAAGAAATCTGAATTCTCTCATGATTCCCTGACTACTTCAGGCTCTTTTTTCTTCAGGTCATTTATTGATAGCTCTTTTTCTAGAGTCATTTAAGCTGTATTTACTACATAACTTAGTCTCTTTATTATCTTGTCCTCTCCCTATGTATTTTTTCTTTACAAGAAAACAAACAAATGAACAACAACAACAACAAAATTAGTTTAAATGCTTAATTTTCTGTCCTCATTTGCAAATTCTGAGACTATTTGAGAATATGTCTTAATCCAGGAAACATTTTCAAAGGACAACAGTCATTTTCAATCATGCAGTCATTTCAACCATTCATTTAACTGTTCATTCAAAAAGAAAAAAAAAAAAAAAAAAGGACTTCACTGAGCTGCTAAAGACAAACTTTTTTTTTCTCCCATTTTTGTGACATAGTAATAAATTGCTCATTCAAATCCCAGGATCTGGTATAAAAAAGAGATATTTCGATATCCATAGATACCAATATATACATACTTCAGTGAAGTATGTCTATATTTTCTGTTAAAGAAGAAATAAACAAGTTAAGTAGTTTTTAAACTCTAAACTCTCTGAAGTACATCAGTTGGAAACAAGTAAACAAACAAAAACAACAGTGAGAAAACCTGGATACTAAAATATGAAATAATTCTTTCTTAAGATGTAACCTCAGAAACAAGAAAGACAGAAAGCTTGTCATAATAGTGTTGAATGTACATAGGTTGTCTGATGGGCAGAGAAAGTGAAGGACTGTTGACAATTCTGTCTTACTGCTACCTTACTTTTATTTCTTCAACTGCACCTTTTATCAAAACAAACAAGCAAAGAACATAGCTGTTTGTTTTGGATGCTGTGAATGAATACTTTTATTTTTACTAGGCTGTAAGCTGTCTTGAGCTTAAGATGACTTTGTAAATGCCAACAAGGTTTTCCTAACTGACAAATGCACATGGTGAGAGATTGGGCACCTCAACCACTGTCAGCTGTCAAAGAAGAGAATAAAGTGTTTCCCAGATAGAAACTGCCTGGACTGAGTGCATAGCTGCAGTCACAGCAGTGAAGAAATGAAGAACTCTGTTACAGTAATCAGAAGTGACCAGGATAAATTTCTGGCATGCAATGAGAGAAACAGAAGTGTGCTTAAACTCAGAGGGTATTTTGAGATTCTGTCAACACTTGGCTAACTTACTACATAGCTTTTCTTTAAGTATCAAAGTGACTACAGTAGTGGCTATATTGCCTAATTCTTCATGAAAACTTCCTAGTATATGTTTTGGTTTGGTTTGGTTTTAAATATATTTTTGTTTCTAGATCAATTTCAAAATAAATTGGATATTATTGTCGTGGTTCCGCTCGAGTGGGCAGCCGAGCTCCACCACAGCCGCTCTCTCACTCCCCCTCCTCAAAGAGGAATGGGGAGAAAATATGTGAAAAGGGCTCAAGGATTGAGATAAGGACGAGAAAATCACGCAATAATTATTGTAACGGGCAAAACAGACTCGGCATAAGGAGATAGTAAGATTTATTGCCTACAACTAACAAGCGAGAGAAGTGAGAAAACAAAGGAAAAAAAAACAAAAGAACCTTCCCCCCATCCACCCTCTTCCACCTCCTCCCCCCGAGCGGCGCAGGGGAACGGGGAATGGGGGTTATGGTCAGTCTACAGCACTTCTTCTCTGCCGCTCCTTCTCGGTCACTCTCGTCCCCTGTGCTGTGGGGTCCCACCCACGGGATGCAGCGGGATGCAGTCCTTGATGAACTGATCCGGCGTGGGCTTCCCACAGGCAGCAGCTCTTCCAGAACTGCTCCAGATATGGGTCCGTACCACGGGGTCCATCCCTCAGGAGAAAACTGCTCCAACCTGGCTCCCCTACGGGCAGCAGCTCCTGCCAGATCACCTGCTCCTGCGTGGGCTCCTCTCCACGGGCTACAGGTCCGGCCCAGAATCTGCTCCGGCAGGGGTCTTCCACAGGCGGCAGCCTCCATCGGTGCAGGGCCACCTGCTCCACCGTGGTCTCCTCCACGGGCTGCAGCGTGGAACCCTGCTCCACCGTGGTACTCCATGGGCTGCAGGGGGACATCCTGCTTCACCATGGTCCTCACCACAGGCCGCAGGGGACTTCTGCTCCGGCGCCTGGAGCACCTCTCCCCCTCCTTCTACACTGACCTTGGCGCAAGGCTGTTCCTCACTCCTCTCACTCTCCCGGCTGCTGTGTGGCGCAGCGTTTTTTCCCTGTCTTAAATATGCTCTCACAGAGGCAAAAAACAACATCGCTTATTGGCTCGGATCTGGAAAACAGTGGGGCCCTTCCCAAACATGGGGCAGCTTCTAGATCTTTCTCACAGAAACCACCCCTATGGCTCCCTGCTACCAAAACCTTGCCACGTAAACCCACTACAATTATGACAAATGATATCTGATTTATCAGCTTTCTAGAACTTCATAGCAACGACATGAGGTGAGTTTTTAGATTTTTTTTAATAACGTATCTTCATTTTTATACTGGGTCTGACTGGGATGGAAGTTAACTTTCACCACAGTGGCCTGTATAGTGCTGTTCTCTCCACTTGTAGCTAGAACAGTACTGATGTCAAACAGAAGTTTTGTCTGCTGCGGAGCAATGCTGGCACAGCATCAAGACTCCCCCTTCCTTTCCCCCTCCCTCCCCAAGACAGAAGGCTTGGGATGGGCAAGGTTGGGCAGGGGACATCACCAGGGCCACTGACCTAAGCTGACCAAAAGGCTATTCCATACCATATGATATCACACTCAGCAATAAAATACTGAGAAAAACACACACACAGACAACTGGTTATTCATTTAAATGAGAGTTGATTTATGAGATTTTGTCAGCCCAGTCGTTTATACCTTGTTATAACTTGAAAATTAGGGAAGAAGCACGGGGTTAGTAATATCAAATGTAAAATCAAAGTCCTAGTTCTTCCCCTGGGCAACATTTTTATTCTCTATACTATTTATTCTGAGAAGAAAAACAAACCAACCTATAACATGCTTTAACTACAGAATTATGTGGGGAAATGAATTTATTTTCATATACATTTCAAAAATTTCCCATTTTCTTCAGCTAAACATGTTGTAAGTGCATTTGTACAAATAAGGGGTTTTTGCTGTCCTCCTCTATTTGCGTACAGGTAAACATCAGAAGTGTTAAATTAGTTCAATGTTTCATAGTATCCTTATATGCTCCAAAGGAGCTTAGTGAGATATGAAATATCAACAGAAAGTTACACTGCAGGAAGAGAAAGTATCAAATCTCCATGAGGAATTGATAACTAATAACAGTGCTTCATTAAATATTATCTTCCAAACACTCTCAGTAAGAACTAAATAGAGAAAAATCACTGACAGCTGACTTGGAAGGCTGAGAATGTTCCATTTGATATGGAAGCAAGAAGTCAGCTAGGCATTACAGGTAGTTTTTATTAAGGTTGATAGCTTCAATCAGTTAGTTTTCTAACTGTCTGAAATCCCCAAATGAATTCCATGAGTCTATTTTTGAAGAAATCTCATATATCAATAGCCTTTAGATGCCACGATATGTCCCCTATGTCCTACCCCTCAAGAAAAGAAAAGAAAAAAAAAAAGAAAAAAAAAAGAAAAAAAAATGTAGCTGTTTAGGCTGCAAATTATTAAACTAATAATACTAATAAAACATTAAGATGTGGTGGTTTTGCTCTGGTGAGCAGCCAAGCTGCACCACAACTGCTCTTTCACTCCCCCTCCTCAAAGGGAAAGGGGAGAGAAAATATGATAAAAAGGTCTGTTTTGTGATGGGCAAAACAGACACAGTATAGGGAGATTAGAGAAATGTTTTGCTTATTACTAACAAGCTAGAGAAGTGAAAAACAAACAAAACAAATTAAAAACACCTTCCCCCCACCGTCCACTCTCTTCCACCTCCTCCCTCTAGGCAGCACAGGGGAACAGGGGAATGGGGGTTGCAATCAGTCTATAGCACTTCTCTTCTGCTGCTCTTTCATGGTTACTATCTTCCCCTGCTTCAACATGGAGTCCCTCCCATGAGATTCCATCCTTCCTGAACTTATCCTGCATGGGCTTCCCATAGGCAGCAGCTCTTCAAGAACTGCTCCAAGTATGGGTCAGTACCACAGGATCCATCCGTCAGGAGCAAACTGCTCCAGCCTGGGTCCCCCACGGGCAGCATCTCCTGTGTGAGCTCCTCTCCATGGGCTACAGGCCCATCCCAGAATGTGCTCTGGCAAGGGTTCTCCATTGGCCACAGACTCCTTCAGGTCACATCCACTTCCTCCACTGTGGGTTCCTTCATGGGCTGCATGAAATATGCTCCACCATGTTACAGCATGGGATGCAGAAGGACGACCTGCTCCACCATGGTCTTCTCCAAAGGCCACAGGGGAACTTCAGATCCAGCACTTGGAGCACTTCCTCCCTCTCCTTCTTCATTGACCTTGATGTCTGCAAGGCTGTTTCTCACTCCTCAATCTACCAGCTGCTCTTGCCCAGAACTTTTTTTTTCCCCTTTCTTAAATACGCTCTCACATAGGTGCAAACAACATCATTTATTGGCTCAACTCTGGCTCGCAGCAGGTCCCTTTGGAGACAGCTGAAAATGGCCCTTATCTAAGATGGGGCAGCTTCTGGATTCTTCTCACAGAGGCCACCCCTGCAGCTTGCTGCTACCAAAGCCTTGACACATAAACCCACTACATATGTAATACCATTAACTGTAATGGCAGTTGAAAATATTGAATTGGAACATGAACCTATCACTATCAATAGAAATAAGTAGTAAGAAAATAGTTGAGAGTCTTTCCAAAAAGCAGACTCATGTCTTGTTTTTGACAAAACCACCTCATCTTTGAAGAGCTGCAAAAGAAATGCACTGGTGAAGGCAACTTATAACTGAACAGGAGAAATATGAGGAAAAGGTAAGAGGCAGAAGGAGCAAGTATGAAAATGATATAGCACTTACAGAGGTGGGTCAGAATGCTGTGCACATATGCGTATCACATGTCTAAGTGAGATGTCAGTATTTGTCACAGCCTGTTTCTCTGTATCATCCTAAGGGTAAACTCAATTCAATCCACAGAAAAAATTGCTAGCGTACATCTCCATCACCACACATTACTAAGGGGCAAACTGTACTCCCAGGTGATCTCAGCCATCATTCTTTGAAGTCAAGAAGAATACTGCTGGCTTAACCCAGGGCAAAATTTCACTCTTCCAAGTTTAAAACACTGCTAAAAATCATTTTAATTGAGGAAGGAGGGAGAGGAATTAAAGCAGCAACCAAGTCAATCTGTACATTTATACTCTTGTTCTGAGTTTCAGAGGTAGTTGTAATGAACTGCTTGAAGCAAACATTATAGGCTGTTTTTCTGCTGAGAGAAGTCAAATGAAATGACCTTCTTTTCATCTGCTATTCTTTTCAGCTTTTGAAGTTACTTCTTTTTGAAGAGACAATCCATCTATCAGTCATATCTGTAAGAAAGTCATTTTTATCTAATAAAAATTCCAGTAATTTGCTTATAAGGTGGACTATGCAGTCTACAGTTGCTTTTTTTTTTTTTTTTTTTTTTTTTTAATAAATTAATGAACTCTCTAAAAAGTAAATCACAAAATCAGAGAATATTCTGAGTTAGAAGGGACCCATGAGGATCCTTGAACAGAAATCCTGTCTCCACACAGGACCATATAAAAAATCAGACCACATGGCTTAGAGTGTTGTCCACACTTCTTGAACATTGAGACATCTGGCTCAGTGCCATGACGTCTTCCCCTCTAGACCCTGCTCCATCTTTGTAGTTCTCCTTTCGACACTCTCTAGCAGTTTTATGACCTTCTTATACTGTGACGCCCAAAACTACACACAGTACTGGAGGTGAGAACACACCAACACAGAGAAGAGTAGGACAAGCACTTCCTCACTTCCCTTTTCTGTCTAGCTGTTCCATGCCTGATGCACCCCAGGGTATGGTTGGCTGCCAAGGCACTCTGTGTACTCATAATCAACTTGATGTTGACCAAAAAAAACCAGATTCCTTTCTGCAGGGCTGCTCTCCAGCCTCTTGTCCCCCAGTCTGTACATACAGCCAGAGTTGTCCCTTCCCGGGTGCAGAATCTCTCATTTATTGTTGTTAAACTTCATGTGGTTGGTAATTGCCCAGATCTCTAATTTTTCTACATCTCCCTGCAAGGCATCTCTAACCTTGACAGAGTCTACAGATCCTCTCAATTTAGTATCATCTACAAACTTACTCAAAACACTTTCTAGTCCTACATCCAAATCATCTATGAAAAGAGTGAAGAGAACTGGGCCTTAAAGGGAGACCTAGGGAACTCCACTAGTGACTGGCCACCAGCCTGGTGTAACCCTATTTACTATAACCCTTTGAGCCTGACCTGTCAGCTAATTGCTCACCAATCATATGTTTTTATCTAGCCATATGCTGGGCATTTTGTCCAGAATGATACTGTGAGAAACAGTATAGAAAGTTTTACTGAAATCCCAAAAGATTACACCAACTGGCTTCTCTTCATTAACTAGGTGGGTGACTCTGTCATTAAATGAAATGAAGTTCATTAAACAGGAGCTTCCCTTCATGAACCTATATGGGGTATGACCAAAGACTGCATGGTCCTCAGGTGTTTTCCAGTAACTGCCAGAATATTTTTCTCCAGGCACTGAAGTGAGACTGACAGGCCTGTCATTACCAGGGTCTTCTTTCTTGCCCTTTTAAAAAATTGGAACAACATTTGCCAGCTTTTTTTTCCTCTGGGACCACTCTGGATTTCCAAGACCATCAAAAACTAATTGAGAGAGATCTTGTGATAATATCAGCCAGCTCTCTGAGTGGGATGAATCCCATTGGACCCCATAGACTTGTATGCATCCAGTTGGAGCAGAAAATCCTGCACAAGCTGGGAGTTGTCTGGGAGTTTATCATTCCCACAGTCACAGTCTTCCAGCTCAAGGCATCTGGGGTGCCAGAGCCCATCACTGCTGTTGAAGACAGAGGCAAAGAAGGCATTAAACATGCTTTGTCTATGTCCTTGTTTTTGAGGTGACCTTTCTCATTGACTAATGGATCAATGTTTTCTCTGGTTCTCCTTTTGTTAATATGTTAACATATTGTTAACATATTGTTAACATATTAAATGCAAATAAATAAATAAATAAATAAAGCCTTTATTATTTTTTGTTGTTGTTGTTGTCCCCCAGTAAAAGGCTTAAAAACAATAGAATAAGAACTGGACCCTAGATGAAAAGGGCTTCCTATAGCCTAATATAAGAATAAGCAGATAGAATATTTTAAGCTGTGCAATATTTCCTCAACTTTTGAGACTGCTCTTTACTAGTCTGACTCTAATTTATATTGAATGCTTAAGGTCCCAAGAGCATTCAATAAAAGATCATGAAATTGAATTGTTAGGCTGGTGAAATCCAGAGCTGGCAGACAGAGAAGCTGATGGGAATTGCTAGAGCAAGAAAGCCCAAATCTTTCTCCAGCCATTGAAGTCATATTTACATGTGAGTACATACATTATATCAATATGGGAGCTGATAAAAGCTATCTATGTTAAGATATGGAGACATATATTTAAATATATGATCAACCAATTATATGCTGTTCTTTCTTCAGAAGAACTGTTGTTTAATATCCAATTCAAAATTAATGTAGCTGCAGTAATGGATTCATTATCTCTTGTGTCAAAATACTAAAATACTTCTTAATAAGTAAGATAAGAAGAGAAAAAAAAAAAAGAAAATGAAAAAAAAAAAAAAAAGGAAAAAAAGGTTTCAGTGTCCAAATTATTCTTGTCCTCATCAGTTCCAAAATATACAAATTGCCCACCCAACTAACTGATTGGTAAATCAGTACCCAAGTTAACCAAGTAACCCAAGTAACCCAAGTTACCCAAGTAACTGATTGGCAAAGGAAGAAAGTGTTAAAAAGCGTTCCTAAAGTTGCACCATCAGTGTATTTTAAAAGTAAAGAAAGGGGATCAAGAATAAAGGGGAACATAAAGGATAAGATCAAATAAAGAAGAAAAAGAGATACAGCATTTTTTTTCCCATTGACATTGGAAACCTGGTAGAAAATTTTAATTTACTCATATTATATCAGCTGTTCCTGATTAGTATCCAGCCTGCCTCAAGTAAGGAAAAATATTCTGAAAGAAAAATAGATTTTCTTTGCAATTTCCATAATGAATTTTGAAATCAAGTTGATGTTGATTTAAAGAAAGGTGATTTGATATCTGACACAAACATTTATTTGACCTTGAAATTATTTCTGAAAAGAATGAGATTATAGCAGTAAATATATGAAGATACAAAAATCAACAAATTTGGAAAATGTTAAAGACAAGAAAGAATTTATTTGTTAATATTACTACTGCTTTTTTTTTTTTTTTTTTTTTTTTTTTTTTTTTTTTTTTTTGTACCACAGTACCATTTCACAGAATCAGGGAAGGGTTAAGGATGGAAGAGATCAACTAGTTCCAAATCCCTTGCTTAAGCAGGGTAACCTAGAGCACATTGCACAGAACCATATCCAGGCAGGTTTTGAATATCTCCAGAGGAGGCTCCCTGACCTCTCAAGGCAACCTGTTCCAGTGCCATGCCATCCTCACAGTGAAGTTTTTCCTCATATTCAGATGGAATTTGGAGATCCCATGCAATTATTTTGACAGAATGTCATATAGACCTATGTGAGAATAATTTTTCTGTTTGAAAAATAAAATAATGTACAAATAAAAATAAAAATCTTACTTTGCAACTGAATCAAACCAAGATATTTCAAAGACATTTCAAAGACACTTATGTTCTTCTTTCTAGTGGAGACAGAGACAAAAGGTATGGACCAATACGTGGGGAGCTCCATTAGGATGTTATAAATCAAGTTTCAACCTAATAGCCTTATTTAGACCACTATTATGATTTCAGTGTTTTGTATCCTTCACGGGTATCTTAGCCACAGGTCTATAAACTCCTGGGGTTGTGGTCCTCTTTGTTAAAAAAAAATAAAACAATAAAATAAAAAAAATTGTCCTCATGGAGCTAAGAGCTGCCTTTCTGTTTCTTCAGAACTGGCATTATTTTAGTTTCAGAGATTATGACAAGGAAAAACATATGAAAAGAAACCTAATTACCATCAACTCAAATAATATATAATTAAAAAAACTATTTGCCATCAGCTCAGATAAAGAGGTTAGACAAGGGATAAGAAGGAAAGAGAGATAAGAAAGCAGGAAGGTAAGCTGCTAGTGAGCAGGGAAAATCAGCAGCACAATCAGGATCAGAAACAATGCATGTTGGTGTGGTAGTCTATTTCTGACTGTTCTGACTGCCTGTTGTCTTGAATACCTGAGATGTTGTATCTTCCTTTGTTTTTTTTTTTTGTGTTTGATAGACAGCTATTCTTATTGTTTTAATTAACAGTCCATTAAAGTGTAAGAATCCAGGTGTACTTCAGACACACAGATGTTATAAAAAATGTAAAAAACAAACAAAACAAACAAACAAACAAAAAAAAAACCATGAAAATGTATAGTTTATGTCAATTGAATATTGAACATACATTTTTCTTAGGTCTTTGAGACATCTGTGAACTCACATTCACATAAAAAAAAATAATATAAAAAAAAACAAACCACACAGGACAATAAATCTCCCATGTAGAGGTGAGCCTGGTGTGACAGGCATGCATGTAAATAATAATGAGTAACTATGTGAGCAAATTTCAATGATAATCTCTTGCTAAATATAAGAAAGTGAGGTAGTTTACTACCTTTGAACTGTAAAGCCAAAAAAGAAAAAGAAAAATATGTGAGAAGGATGGAAATAGCTTATTACTTTCATCTTATTGTTATGATGCTGATGCTGACCAATGAATGATTTTTTTTTTTTTTTTTGGCTGGCATGAACAGATTGTTGCAATCCAGATCACAGGACAAGTTTATCAGTTTTGCTATTTCTTTTAGTGTAAGCAACCTGTTTACAGTCTTTGCAGTGCCATCAAGGATTTGCAGACTTCAGTAACACATGTGACTACCTTTACATCATCCCAGCTTGTCAAAGACTCAGATGACCGGATGGTTTTGTGGATTGTCAGATGAACATGTGTTAAAGCTTTCTCATTAGAGGTGGGTGCAAAAAACCACAAAAGATGTGAACTACAGGCGGGAATATTTCATTTTAAGTATTCTTGGAAATCACCATGAAGTAATAAGAAAAAACAAAAACAAAAACAAAAACAATGACAACAAAAAACACGCACAAAATAATCATAAAAAAATACAATACAACAAGCTTCTAGATGATATATTTGCTGGTACTCAAAAACAGGTATGAATTGATGAGTCATAAAAACTTAACAAAACAGAATTTTATGTTATTATTGCACAAACATTCACATACATAAATGTGTCTATCACTATGCTATTTTCTGAAAGAATGGCCTTGATTCTAATCTTAGTGAGTAAAAACTACAAAATTTAGAAAAAGTTTTGCTGTAGATACAGGTAGAAAAATTCTGCATTGCATTTTCACCATGCATTTTTGTTTTACTCTCCTTTCAAGTTATTTTCTCTAGTCTTCTGATTACACTCCCACACTATCTGGGGCTATTTGTGGTAGTGGCAATTATGTTAATGTAGATTTCAAGAAATTTAAAAAAAATATTTTTTTAAAAGTATAATCTATATCTCTGAGAGATATGTAATGATGATTAATTGAAGCTTTTGACGTGGAAGAAAGGATTTAAAATATTTTTATATTAGAAGTTATGAAGCCCAAAATGAATGTCTCTAGTGGGAAAAGAGGCCTAAGAGATTTGGGGAGGAAACATATTAGCAATGTCAGTTTTGTTGGCAGTGGTACCTTTGACAGATTCATGACAAGATGGAGAAATAGTTTTTGTTGGCAACAGAATGTGGATCATGATCATGATCAGAAATAGAAAACTAGTTTCATTGGGTGCTCTGAGTCCTAGAGATTTACAATTTAAAAATCCTTTTGAGAAATATTCATAAGAGGTTATCATTTAATTAACAAAAAATATCACTTAGTACTATTGCTAAATAGTACCAGCACAACCACTACTGCGTTTTAAAATTACCTTGCCAGTCTCATTTTCTGTACTTTTCAGTATTTCAGGAATTGGGTTTCTGTAATTCTTGTCTTAATTTTCTGTGTCAGAGCTGTTAATCCTTATGCTCATTAGAGAAATGCCCATTGATCCTAAGAATAATGATAAGCATGATAAACTGAAGGTGAAAAATTTTTGATGCTTTTGTGGAAACAAAGTTAATTTTTGGTACATATATTTACTATTTAAACCTTTAAAACTTTCTATTTTAGCTGCATAGTGTGTTTTGTGGTGGTCACATGGCAGATAGATTTCATGCTGCTTTTCACCACTTTCTCCCATCCCATTTAAGCAATCCACACTTCATACTTCTCTCTAGAGAGGCAGATCTGGAAAGAACATAGAAATGTTCTTCATTTTCTCCTCATTTTTCCATATTGTTCAGTTAAAAGAGGATTCGTACATGTATATCTTTGTATATCTTTGGCTAGAATTGACCTAGAATTTGACCTAGAATTACTCACATGTCGCTATGCCTTATATCATTTCTCTTCACTACTGCTGTTTGACAATGTGAAGAGAGCATAAAATTTCCTGAAAAATAATTGAGTGTGTCTGATAATGTCTAGAATGAATGATGGTTCCATGCTGTATTGTTTAAAATCAGATCTTGAGTTAAGACTTAATTTCAATAAAATGATAAATTGTATACGGTCAGTGGAGATTAGTTAGTGTTCCTCTGATTAAAAAAAAAAAAAAAAGCTAACTTTTATTTGCTTTTAAAATGTGAATTGAAAATTTTCATATGGATTTTTTAAAAATTATTTAAAATATACCCTTAACTAGAAAGAAAATAATTAATAAAGGTTTTACAATATCTGGAAAAAAAATAAAAATCTGCATTACCAATGTAGATTTTTTTACTTTACTAAAGTAAAAAAAAAAAAAAAAAAAAGAAAACTTTTTTATTTTACTAAATAACTGTGTATGTGCAATTATATTTGTGTGTTTAATTTAAAAGTATTCTTTCTATTTATATGAACTGTCTTAAAATAATCATAGTGAATACAAAATTTATTGATATCTGGTATTGCTTGCAGCTAAAATATTGAAGTTTAATTTTAATTTTAAAAGAACATTTATATTTGTAAATACTTAAATATGTCAATGTAAAATGTAAATAAATTTTTGTATGTGTAAATAAAAAAAATTGCTTTAACTTGCTTGAAAGCTGTAGGTTTCCTCATTCAATTGTATGAGCAATGGGACAAGATATCCTTATGAAAGAAATACCTAGTAACTGGTCTTTCTTAAAATAAGGGTCAATGAAGAGAATGCTCTCGTTTCTTCAAACTTCTAGAATAGACCTTAGCAACCGTGTCATGTATTTTAAAAAGTATTTTAGGAATGACACCTATTTGAAATCTGATGCTTATAGGAAGGATACAGTTACATGGAAAGAAAGATTTCAATTCCACTGTCTGAATGTGAATAGGTAGTTTCTCACACTGCTTATGGGGACAACACATCACTAAGTTATTGCTGATTCAGCTGAATCATTGTTATAGGTGAATACTTGGAACAAATTGTCAAGTGGAACAGATGCCAAGAATACCATTTTTTTTCTTATTTTCCTTAAAAAAAATAAAAATCAGAGAAGGACAAAAACACCGATTTCAATCAACATTTTAAATTAATTAAAGCTAAGGGTATATTGATCCTTATACCCTTATACCTAAGGGTATAAGATCCTAAATTAGAACATTTTCTTCTAAATTTAGTAGTGATATCTATTCAATTGTATGTTAGTTCTTGATTTTATATTTTTTTAAATTTGATTTTTAAAAATATTTCTATTATTGTTCTTGGACTAGATTTTCTCATCTTAAAAATAGACATATGAGAACAGCTGAAAGACTTCCAAAAATATGTGAAACATCTCTATTTAATGCCTATAATGCTCATGATGAGCTGATTGATAGTTCAGACCACAGACTATAATCATAGCATTATACAGTAAGTAGGATTATTCTCACAGCTGGAGTATAAATGCTGATACATGCAGAGTAGGGAAAAAAAAAAAAAAGAAAGAAAAAAAAAAGGAAGGAAAGATAAAAAAAAGTAATAGCCAACAACAAAAGCAGCTAGAAGTCATAGTGATAAGACCTGATCTTGAAGTTGGATAGTAAGAGTGATACAGTGGATAGATAGTGCAGTTCTGTCGGACACATTTATGGTTATTACAAGATGCTTTAAGTTAGCTGATTTAGGTTCTCCGCTGACGTATTACGAAGATGTGAGTATGAAAAAGACTTGATGTCTTTAGGCTGGATTTTTCTTGTCTGGCTTTCCCTTACTTATAGTGTTCTGATGGCTTTTGTTGCAATAGCAATAAAAAAATCACTATTTTTTTTAGTGATATTGACTTATATCTTCATCTTTTCATGAAGTTTGCAATAAATGTTAAATCGATATCTCTTAACAATGAAGTGAACGCACAAAGAAGTAAAAGGGCTCATTTTCAACCTGCCAGTACTAAGACACAAATGCCAGAAGTGGAAAAAATAATTTGTGTTGCTACAGCACACACACACAAAATCAAACAAACAAACAAACAAAAACAGAGGGTTGATACTGAATCAGCATTTATGTTTACAAGTAATACAGAGAAATAATCATTCCATTATGTAGATGGCTAAACATAATACAGCTTCATTGAAACCTGTGGATTTAGTTACATTGTGTTAAAGCAGCTGTATTTTCTCTAGTCAGCACAAGTACATAAGTGGTTTAGAACAGATCAACAACTCACCATCTATAGGTTTTGTATTGCCTATATCTTTTCACTATCCAGAGTATTCCAATGACACTTCAAATGATGTTAGGCACCTAAAAAATCATTAAAATTTATTCAGAAAAGATTCATCTTATTTCTATGGATTACAGCATAAACTCTTGTGCACACATGATATTGCATGTAAATTCTGAAAATATGAAAATGAAATACAGAAATATTATTTATATTATTAATTTTTGTTGATACTAATATTTATATTCACAACATGTCAGTTTGCCTGTCATGTGAGTCACAAAGCAGGGAAAAAATTGCTGGAAAATTCAACTGTATTTAATGAAGATTGACGTCACAGGTATACTGAAACCAGTGCTCATGCATAAGCTATGAAGCAAGTGGAGTAAAATAATTGGGTAATCAGGTTGTGTTTGGTATAACTGAGCAAGGAAAGTGGAAAAAGATGATGTAGTGAATGCAGCAAGCAGGAAGAAGTATCATAGGGATAAAAATACCATATGAATTTACATTTACAAATGTGTGGTTTGGTGTGCCAAGGTGTGAGATGGTGGGAACATGAACATGAGTTGTACTCAAGGACAGCAAAAATATTAAATATATTTCATATGTTTCTGAAACTGGTCTTACATGCATGGATAAATACAAATTCAGACCTTTACTATATGGTACATTGTTACAGTCTTCCTGTATTTTGCTTAACAGAAACTTAGTCCTTGGCTTGTAAATAGCAATTTTCATTTCAGTGTAATGTCTGTAACATGCTTTGTGATGTTTTATTGTTTATACTAAATATGTGTTTAAATAGTATCTAAATGCTAACATTATCCAATTAACATCTAAAATAGCTAAAAAATACACTTTGCTGAGATTAAAATAAATAAATAAAATGATTTTGATTGCAAACTTCTTTGATATTGAGACCAATGCTACTCAATCTGGGACCAATACTATCCAACACATTCATCAATGACATGGACGGTGGAATTGAGTGCTTCCTCACTCAGTTTGCAGATGACACTAAGCTATATGTTGCAGTCAATACACTACAGGGAAGGGATGATGAATGTGTTGAAAGCAGCCCTGCAGAGAAGCAATTGTGGATAATGTTTGATAAAAACTGGATATGAATGTGAGTGCAATGTGCACTTGCAGCCCAGAAAGTCAGTCATATCCCAGGCTGCATAAAAAGAAGTGTGGCGAGCAGGTCAAGATTCTCCCTCTCTACTCTGCTCTCAGGATACTCCATCTGGAGTACGTCATCCAGATCTGGAGTCCCCAGCTCAAGAAAGACATGGACCTCTTAGAGTGAGTCCAGAGGAGGGCCACAAAAATTATCAAAGGGCTTTAGCACCTCTCCTGTGAGGAGAGTTGAGAGAACTGGCTTTGTACAGTCTGGAGAAGAGAAGGCTCCTGGGAGACCTTATTGTGGCCTTTCAGTTATTTGGGGAAAAAAAAAAAAAAAAAGCATAAAATAGATAAGAATGATGGCGAAAGACTTTTTACCAGATCCTGTAGTGACAGAGCAAGGGGCAATGATTTTAAACTTGGGGACGATAGATTTAGATTGGATATGAGAAAGAAATTTTTCACAATGAGAGTGATGAGACATGAACAGATTGACCAGTGAAGTTGTGGATGCCACAACATTTGAAGCATTCTAAATTGGGTTGAGCAACTTGATCTAGAGAATGACATTCCTGCCTATGGCAAGGGTTGGACTAGACGATCTTTAAAGATCTCTTCCAAACCAAACAATTCCATGATTCTCATTATATGTATGTGCAACTATTATAAGCACAAAGGGCTAAAAATTCTTGCATGACATTAAATAGATAATTTTGTTGTGAATATAGATTGATAAGCAACTTATAAATATTGGTATACAACCAAAATATCCAAATGCTGTTTTTGTATGATAGCTGACCAAGTGAACAGCCAGAAACTAGCAGGTGAGCTGGCAGAAAACTCTCATTTTGATTCAAAAATACTATTTTAGTAACTTCTGAAAAATGCATTATGGATATCTCAAGCTACTGTACATCTCCCTTCATGCATAAAGCCACATTAGTAAAAAAGTGAAAAAGTGAGATGTGTATCTTTTCAAGAAATTGAGTTTATAGTGAGGAATAAGGAAATAATGTTCTGATATGGAGTTCATTGAGCATTTCTGTGTCATCATATTTTACAAAACCTTGCAAAAATTATGCTTCACTTTTAAAGAATAAGAAGTCCAGTAATTTTATGCTTATACCGGTCTATCTTAAGGATATTAACAGATGATGAGTATTAAGATAGATCATTCAATTTCCAAAATGTAGACCTGAGGTCATATCAAAGATTGCACTGAGGCTGAAATATATAAAATATTATTCATACTATGTAGCTCCTATTTACATGCCTATTTATATTTATGGGTATGTATATTTAGATATGTATTTTCTTGTCAGTTTAATTTAAAAAAATATTTGCAAAATATCAGTATCTTTATCCTTAAACAAGAATAAATGAAGCATAACTTTAAGAAACTGTCAGAAAAGGAAACAGTATTTAGCAAAAATGAGTATAATCCTTATATGATAAATGATTTAGAACAGAACAACTGAATTGTTTCTAATGTGGCTACTTTTAGTTACTATGTATATAGTTTGTTATTTTATTATTTTCTTTTTTACAAAAAGCTATTCTGCATTTATCTGCATGCATCTCTGAGAAACATCACAAAAATAACCCATATCAAAGGCCATGATAAGGTCTTCAGACATCTTGAGCAGCACTAACATAGAATCTGATAAAATTGGTTACAAGACAAGTGGTTGTGAACAATTTTATTTATATATTTATTTATTTATGCATGAAAATAAGTGTTCCAAGGAAAATGCAGCATAGTAAAAGAAAGGTCAGAAACATGATCCAACTTCTCTGAAAAAATCTTGGCGTCTGTGCTTAAACATAGAAGAAAAAATCACAAATGAAGTCAGTTGGTTCATATGTTTTAAGTGTCTGTCTTTGCTATTTATTTAAAATGGTTAGGGATTTGATAGTGGTTGTAGTTTCTTAAGTTTGACAAAGGAGTTATGATTATGAATCACTGCTAGATAGACAACTGCATGTTTGTTAAATCTTACTGTAGGAGAAACTGACTTAACTGATCTGTGTTTATTAAGCATTCTACAAAATCTTGTTTGATAAATGAGACAGAGAATATTAATCAATTAAGCCTTGTAAGATGTCAGAGAACCAAAACGCCTTAAAAACAAAATGTAGCCCTTTCATTACCTTTGAAATCTGAGAAAAAATGAGACTTGTAAAACAGTGCTTTTTCTTAAAGCTTTCATATATCATAAATGATGACCTAAGGATAAACTTAAACTTTTCAGGAATTGTTGATGAAGCACTGCCATCTTTTGGTTGTACAAATACTGAATATAGAATTATAGAATATCATGAGTTGGAAGGAACACACACAGATCATTGAATAGAACTCCTGCTTTCACAGAGGAACACGTAAAAAAACAGACAGTATATCTGAGAGTGTTGTCCAGATGCTTCTTGAATTATCAGGTTTGGTGTCTTGGCCACTACCCTGGAGAGCCTAGTGCCTGCTTCAGTGCCTGAACACCCTCTCCGTGAATAACTTCTTCCTAACATCCAGTCTGAACCTCCCCTGTCACAGTTCCATGCTGGTCCTTCACGTTCTGTTGCTGTTCATCATAGAGAAGAGCTCAGAGCTTGCCCCTCCACCCACCCTTTCTGAGGAAGCTGTAGGTTCATGTGAAGCCTCCCCTCAGCCTTCTCTTCCCTGGGCTGAACAATCCAGGTGACTTCAGCTGCTCCTCATGTGTCTTGCCCTATAGACCATTTACCATAGCCCTTCTTTAGGCACTCTCTAGTAGTTTTATGTCCTTATATTGTGGTGCCCCAAACTGTACACAGCACTCAAGGTGAGGTTGAACCAGTGCACAGCTGAGCAGAACAATCACTTCCCTCGACTGGCTAGCAATGCCATGCTTGATGCACCCCATACAGAGACTGAATGGATATAACTGCCACAGAAATAAGGAGATAGGCTGATGTAATAAAACAACTGTTTTGTCATAACATTAATCTACTTTGATTTTCTACATATCTGGCTGCAATTTTCCGTTCATTAGATATGTTCATTACTTTCTAATTTCACAATCCCACCAGTGAAGTTATTACAATAAAATGGCTGCAATGCTGATGGAAGACCTTATTGCCTTTGATAGAAAATCAATGGTCTGGGTTAACCTGTCTGCAGTTTTTGAACTTACTCTAGTCTTTATTTTTACCAACAGCTGCTTAGGCAAGGAAAGTTTTATTACATAGACAGATACATTTTGAAATGATGAAATTAATAAATGATAACTTTTTTGTTATTGTGTAAGAATTATCTAAGAACTAATTGAAGACATGAAAATCAAATGTGTTTTGTATTAACAGCAATACAAATAATTTTCCATTCCTTATATTATGAGTATAACGTGAATACTCTGATATTTAGTGTTGCCGTATCAGCAAGTTGCTTAAAAATGTATTTTGCCACTTACTCATTTAAAGTTTGAAAAGGATAGTCAGCTGAACATGAGCCAGCAGTGTGCTCAGGGTGGCCAAGAAGGCCAACGGCATCCTGGCTTGTATAAGAAACGGTGTGGCTAGCAGGACTAGGGAAGTGATTGTCCCCCTTTACTCAGCTCTGGTGAGGCCTTACCTCGAGTACTGTGTTCAGTTTTGGACCCCTCACTACAAGAAGGATACTGAGGTGCTCAAGCTAGTCCAGAGAAGGGCAATGAAGCTGATGAGAGGTCTGGAGAACAAGTCTTATGAGGAGCAGCTGCAGGAGCTGGGATTGTTCAGGCCTGGAGAAGAGGAGGCTCAGGGGTGACCTTATCGCACTCTACAGATAACTTAAAGGAGCCTGTAGCAAGGTGGGCGTTGGTCTATTCTCCCACATGCCTGGTGACAGGAACAAAAGGGGATGGGCTTAAAGTTGTGCCAGGGAAGGTTTAGGTTAGATATTAGGAAGAACTTTACTGAGAGGGTTATCAAGCATTGGAATAAGCTCCCCAGGGGAAGTGGTTGAGTCACCATCCCTGGAGGTCTTTAAAAAGACATTTAGATGTAGAGCTTTGTGCTATGGTTTAGTGGAGGACTTGTTAGTGTTAGGGTCAGAGGTTGGACTAGGTGATCTTGGAGGTCGTTTCAACCTAGATGATTCTGTGATAAAAAGAAATTACAATTCTCCCATATGCCTAAAAAGTAACATGTGACTATGACGTTGTTTCTGTTAACTCCTGTATGTGTCAAAGCATGCAGTATAAAATATGCTTGCACTACTAAGGACTGACTGCCAGCACACTTGTTTGAAAATTCAGTCAGCAGGTAACATTAGGAAGTTTAGAGGAAAGCAACCTCTTAGTTGAGAGTTCAATGAAAGAGTTCAATGGAAATCAACCATCTTCTGATGCTGAATGAAAGGGTGTGAGACTTTGAAGAATTTTGAAAATTAAAAAGAAGCTTCCACACATCTATTACATGCGATAGGGAGAAAATAGCCAATGTCAACATTTGTTGGGCCAGAACAATTGCTTCTTCTGTGTGTTTATACTCATAGCACCAGCACAGAAAGCTGTGGGTGAGATCAATTATGATAGTAGAAGAAAGTTCTGGGACAGATTATGTATTTGTTCTCCCATACTACTATCAAGCATTATTTTGGGTGCAACATACTAGGGCAATACTCCATCCTCTCATGTACTCTTTTTTGCTTTGTACAGTCCCCTCATACTGACAAAATCTGGATTTTTGCACTAGACATTGTGTGTGCCAATGGCCAATGACCCAGCTGAATTCGTGGTACTTCTGGTTGCACGTAAACCAGAGATAAATGATTCAGGATTAACTCCCTGTGTAGAGTCCTTTGCCTCAATTCTGAATCAAATCATGTACACCCACTGGCAAGACTAGCATTATTTGGAAATATTTTCACCAAGAAAATGGTCTTTCCAGAATGCATTAACAGTGAGAGATTATATTTATTAAAGTCACAGACAAACTAAATAGACTATGTTCTATTTTCCCTCTAGATGAGATGAGAGAAGATGAGAAGTTATGAATCTGTTTTACTTCAATGGATAGGTTAGAAGGTCCACATTGTAAAAACGGCATGCTGAAAAAAAAGTCTCAAAGGTGGAAAATCTGTGTTAATTTGGAGGATTGAATGGAGGCTGAACAATATCAAATATTAAATAATCTGAATAAATGAATGACAGGGCTAAAGCTCCTTTCCTTTCCTTTCCTTTCCTTCCTTTCCTTTCCTTTCCTTCCTTTCCTTTCCTTTCCTTTCCTTTCCTTTCCTTTCCTTTCCTTTCCTTTCCTTTCCTTTCCTTTCCTTTCCTTTCCTTTCTTTATTTCCTTCCTTTTTCCTTTCCTTTCCTTTTCCTTCTCCCTTCCTTTCCTTCCCTTTCCTTTCCTTTCCTTTCCTTTCCTTTCCTTTCCTTCCTTCTTTCTTTCCTTTCCTTTCCTTTCCTTTCCCTTCCCTTCCCTCCCTCCTCCCCTCCCCTCCCCTCCCCTCCCCTCCCCTCCCCTCCCCTCCCCTCCCCTCCCCTCCTCCTCCTCCCTCCCCTCCCCTCCCCTCCCCTCCCCTCCCCTCCCCTCCCCTCCCCTCCCCTCCCCTCCCCTCCCCTCCCCTCCCCTCCCCCTCCCCTCCCCTCCCCTCCCCTCACCTCCCCTCCCTCCCTCCCCTCCCCTCCCCCTCCCCTCCCCTCCCCTCCCCTCCCCTCCCCTCCCCTCCCTCCCCTCCCCTCCCCTCCCCTCCCCTCCCTCCCCTCCCCTCCCCTCCCCTCCCCTCCCCTCCTCCCTCCCCTCCCTCCCCCTCCCCTCCCCTCCCTCCCCTCCCTTCCCTTCCCTTCCCTTCCCTTCCCTTCCCTTCCCTTCCTTCCCTTCCCTTCCCTTCCCTTCCCTTCCCTTCCCTTCCTTCCCTTCCCTCCCTTCCCTTCCTCCCCTCCCCCTCCCCTCCCCTCCTCTCCTCTCCTCTCCTCTCTCTCCTCTCCTCTCCTTTCTTTTTGTAAATAGCTCCACAGTGTTGTATTTATCATTTTTTTTTCCCACTTTATTTATTTTAGGCATACAATCTATTTAACAGAGAAACAAGTTATAAATGCTTGTCAGAATATAGTGTGTGGAAAACATAAACATGTTCAGCTGAGAGCTCTAAGGCATATGAATACATGGGAAAATTGCAAATGAGCAGTTTAATGAGAAAAAAATAAAATAAAAGTAGGAACACCTGCACAATTTCTGTACTTTTCAGTCTGATTTATTTCCCTCACATAATTGTCACTAAAATGATTGGAGTAACACCCATATATTTAGTGAAAAAATAGCCATAAATGTTTCTGTCAGTTTCTAGGTATGATCCTAGGTATCATCACCATTTCAGTCAGTTTCTGTACAACAGGGACATAAACAAAATATAATAAATCTTTTTTAATGTGTATGCCTGAATTTATAACTGAGCAGTTACTTATAAATTCATATCTAGGACTTTGTATTCCAGTGGGAAATTGCCCCAAGCTTCCACATATATACACCTGCATGAACATTTGCAAATGTTAATGTCTGTACATTAGTATTAAATTTGATTGTTTGTATGCATCAAGGTATCGTTGTTTTGTTATGTAAAAAGTTTATAACAGGAAAAAACCTTCATACAAGGCATAATTAACTACAGAAATACATTACTCTAAAAATTGTAGAAAAAAAAATTAACAAACTTTTGCATATTCTTTCTCTCAATATTTTTGTTGCCCAGTTCTGAGACAGGACACTGAGCCCA